>NC_135339.1:54540664-54846930 GCF_023851605.1 Tamandua tetradactyla
TCTTTTGAGTATGGTTTCTTTTGTACAACATAATGTGCATGATTTTTAGCCCATCAGTGATTCATTCATTTTTATTGCCGAATACTATTTCATTTTGTAAATATCCATAATTGTTTATTCACCTGTAGATGGACTTTTGGGTTGTTTCCACTTTCTGGCTATTACCAATAGTGCTGCTATGAACATTTGTGTGCAAACCGTTTTGTGGACATAGATTTTCATTTCTTTTGGGTGGTAAGGTTCCTTAGAGCATTTTAACTATATCCACCCCCTCAACTTTTTGTGTTATTGTTGTCATGCATTTTAAATCCATAATAGTTAAAAAATCCATCAGATCTTATTTTTATTATTGTTATAAATAGCCAACATTCACCTGTATACTTATTCCATTGCTCTTCATTTGTTTCTGCATTACTGTGCATTCATCTGGGATAATTTTCTCCTGCCTGATTTAATTCCCATTAACTTTTTTTTTTCAGTAAGGGTTTGCTGGTGACAAAGCCTTTTAGTTTGTACTTGTATGAAAATGTCTTAATTTTGCTTTCATTTTTGAATAGTATTTTATTTGGGTATGGGGTTCTATGTTTGCTATCCCCACACCATACCCTCCCTGACATTTTAAAACATTATTCCATTGTCTTTAGTTTCCATTATTTCTCTTAAAAATTCAGCCAGCAGCCAATATTATTATTATTCCTTTGAAGACAATGCATTCTTTTTTCTCAGGATGCTTTTAAGATTTTCTCCTTGTCTTTAGTTTATATCAGTTTTTCTATGATGTCCCTAGATCTTGCTTTATTGACTAATTTCTGTTGTTATTTGTTGTTAATCCTGATTGAGGTTCTCAGTGATTTTTTAAGTTGTGCATTGATATCTTTATCAGTTTGCTGTAATCTCTTCAAATATTTTTACTATATCATTATTTCTTTCCTATGTCTCCAAATATATATAATTTAGACATTTAGCTATATTCCACGTCTCTTACTCTCTTTTCTATATTTTTTGCTTTACTTTTTCCTCCGTGCTTCAATTTTGACATTTTTTCACCTGTTTTCCAACATACTAATCATCTCTTTTGCTATGTCTAATCTGTTGTTCAACCTATTTAGTCCTTAATTGCAGTTGTTGTATTTTATAAGACTGGAATTTCCATTTGATTTTTTGTTGATTTTTATTATCTGGTGAAATTTTCCACCTTTTCATCTTTCTCCACCTTACACTGTATATTTTTTGAGTATGTTAATCATAGACTTTTTGTCTATTATCTGGATCACTTATGGTTTACTTGAATGAATCTGTTTTATTCTCTGGCTTTTCTGTCTGTATCTGGCATGCCTGGTACATTTTTATTGCATATCCAATGTTTGTATGAGAAATTGTAGATGTTCTAGATGATGCTGTTTTCTTCCAGAGAAAACAGCTCCCAGACAGGCGTGTTGAAGGACTGATTATGTTAATGCAGTTAGGGACTGAACTGATTGTAAGGCTGTGTTTTAGTTTTGGTAAAGCTCCGTCTGCCGCTGGCAAATGTCCCTTCCTTGGATGTAGCCTTTGGGATTTCAGCCTGGGGTGTTCTCACGGATCTTTCCTTCTGGCTAGTTCTTAACTCTTAATTTTTCTGTCCTTAGCATTGTGAAACTGTAAAAACTCCCACTGAAAACTCTTTTGGGGAGCTTTCTCCTAGGCTTCTTAGCTTCAGAATTCAGCAGGTGTCTTGAGGGCAATACCAGCCAAATGTTGGGCTTAATTTTCTGCTCCTCCCTTCCCACTGGGATCTAAGCCTCTCAAGTCTCTAATTTTTGTCTCTCTAGTCCCAGGATACTGCCAAAAATTTTAGTATTTTTTGTCTCTTAATAGCACTTCTCTGCTGAAACTCTGCTTGGTTCCACAGCCTTCTTATCCCTCAACTGGTTTTGGCAAATGTCCCAAGGGGAAAAGTGACTGGGGAAAGTTGGCTCACTTCTCTCTGGGTTACTCTTCTCCATGATTTTGTCCACTCAAATCCTGGCGGTCTCAGGAATTCTGTATTGTCTTTTAAATAGATGTGTGTGTGTGTATGTGTGTGCACGTGCGTGTGTGCATGCGCTTCATCCAGCTTTTCTAGTAGTTTTCAGCACAAGTATTGGTCTGAAGCATCAAGTAACCCAGTAACCCTATCATAGCTAGATACATATGAATATAGAAATATAACCGTGTAAATTTTCAGCTTAAAACCTGTCTTTGGATTTTCATTTCACGTGAAATAAAATTCAAACTCTTTAGCACATCTACAAGAATACCTTGTTTTATTGCGCTCTACTTTAATTGTACTTTGTAGATTTTACAGATTGAGGGTTTATGGCAGCCCTGTGTTGAGCAAGTCTATCCGTGCCATTTTTCCAACAGCATGTACACACTTCGTGTCTTTGTGTCACATTTCAATTAAGGTATGTACATTGTTTTCCTAGACATAAGGTTATTGCACACTTAATAGACTACAGTGTGGTGTAAGCTTAACTTTTATTTGCACAGGGAAACAAAAAAATTCATGTGACTTGCTTTATTGCAATATTTACTTTATTATAGTGGTCTGGAACCAAACTCACAATAAAACTGTAAGGTACTCCTGTGAAAGATACCTGATTTGTCTCAGCCTTGTTTCCCAACAATGTCTTAGACCACATTCTGTTTTGCTCTCCAAATTTCAGTCACACTGACTTTTTTCACTTTCTCTATCATGTCAAACTCTTTCCTGCATCAGTCCATCCATGCAAACTCATCAGCTAATTAATTTGCAAAACTAGAATTTTGTGTCTCTGGCATGTTTTTTAATCCCATATTGGGAATTAGCAACAATTAAAAAGTATGACAAACACCAAGTTTTGGCAAAGATATGGAGCCAAGGGAAATTTCATACATTGCTAGTAGGGGTATAGATTGGTGCAGCCCCTTTGAAGATAGTTTGGCATTATCAAGTAATGTTGAAAATATCTGTACCTGTGCTGGTTTGAAAAGATGTATGTCCCCTAGAAAAGCCATGTTTTAATCAAAATCCCATTTCATAAAGGTAGAATAATCCCTATTCAATATTGTATGTTTGAAACAGTAATCAGATCATCTCCCTGGAGATGTGATTTAATCAAGAGTGGTTGTTAAACTGTATTAGGTGACGACATGTCTCCACCCGTTTGGGTGGGTCTTGATAAGTTTCTGGAGCCCTATAAAAGAGGAAACATTTTGGAGAATGAAAGAGATTCAGAGAAAGCCAGAGACTAACGACATAGCCACTAGAAGCAGAGAGCCCACTAGCCAGCGACCTTTGGAAATGAAGAAAGAAAACGCCTCCCGGGGAGCTTCATGAAACAGGAAGCCAGGAGAAGAAGCTAGCAGATGATGCCGTGTTCACTGTGTGCTTTTCCAGATGAGAGAGAAACTCTGACTGTGTTCTCCATGTGCCCTTCTGCTTGAGAGAGAAACCCTGAACTTCATGGGCCTTCTTGAACCAAGGTATCTTTCCCTGAATACCTTTGATTGGACATTTCTATAGACTTGTTTTAATTGGACATTTTCTTGGCCTTAGAACTGTAAACTAGCAACTTAGTAAATTCCCCCTTTTAAAAGCCTCTCTGATTCTGGTATATTGCATTCCGGCAGCTAGCAAACTAGAACAATTCCTTATGACTCTACTGTTGTACCACTAAAAGAAAAATTATAATATCCACAAACCTGAAACCACAGAACTTGAAATAATCCAAACGTGTATTGTGGTAGAATGTCTAAATTCATTGTGGTCTGTTCACACTGAAATACTCGTCAGTGGTGGTTTCAAACTTGAGCATACATCAATCAGAACTACATGGAGGGCTTATTATTTATTAAGCCTGGGATGGGGCCCAAGAATTTGCAATTCAAACAGATTGTCAGGCAATTCTTATATTCCTGGGCCTGGGACCTTACTTTAGAAACCACTGCTATACAGCAATCAAAATGAACAAACTACAGCTAAACACAGCAGCTGGATGAATCTCACAAAGTAATTAAAAAAAATTATTACAAAAATTTCAAAGCATGTAAAAATGAAGAATACAGTATTATGAACCCTGATGTATCCATTGGACAACTTAAACTGTAAATCAATTTATGGCCAATTTATTCTGTGGATACCTTGCAACTCTTTCCCACTCTCCCATTATGCTAAATCAAATTTCAAACATCATATTGTTTCACCCATAGATTTTGGGGTCACAAACATAATGATGAGCAAAAGAAACAAAGTACAAAAGAGCATACACTGTGATTCCATTCACATAAAGATGAAAGCAAACAACATTGTTTAGGGATGCAAATGAAGTAGTAATACTATAAAGAAAAGTAAGGACATATAAATCATGAGAGTGAGCATAGTGATTACTTCTAGGTGGGATGGAGGGGATTCTGAACAGAGAGCCAGGCCTCTGATGGGTTGATACATTCTCTTTCTTGGTTAGAATGGTAGTTGTATTAGTGTTCGCTTTTTAAGTTATTCTTTACATATAAAGAATATTTTTTAATTTTAGGTGCTTTTCTGTATATATACTTTTTTTTTACTTTGTTTTATAATAAAAGGGACAAAAGCATTTGATGACATCTTGTGGGGTCTATTTTTTATTTGTACTTGATTAGTTCGAGCAGATGCAGTTATTGCTTTAATGCCATCAACAACCATTAGCGTTTATCTTCAGTTGGGGAGGGTAAGGGTCATCCTTGGGTTGCCCACGGTTACAGGAACTCGGCTGGCTTATTTGCAAGAGCGATGCTATTTAGTTCTGACCGGTGTCTGGCTGAGCCTTGCTTCCTCGCCAGGTACTATGACTCATTCCCTTCGATTATCAGAGTTCTGTTCTGGCTTTAATTCTGCTATGATCAGCAGTGTGGGGTGCTTTCTGGCTTCTCCAGATCACCTTTCTCTTCGAAGGAAGTCATCCTTGCTCATCTTTGAAATTAATTTTCAGCTTGTAGATCCATTTTGGGAGGTGCTGGAATGTACTTCTGGTTTTCCTATGGTGTAGGTGGTTGGGAAGGGCCGAGGCAGAATAGGTCTGCTCTGTTCTTCTGCGAGGTAACATTTCGTAAAAACTATTTTTTTCCTTCTGAAGTTCGTTCATAGGAAATAACAACTGAGGGTAGAAATGCTAACAGAAATGCTTAGTGCTTTATTGTTCTCAGGTCACTTTTCACGTACAGAATTTCATTTGATCCTTCCTACAACCTTGTGCATCAGCCTTGGGTGTTATTATCCTCACTTGGTGTAGGAGGGACTTGAGACCCAGAGGGGTGAAGTGACTTGTCCAAGAACACACAGTTTGTACGAATGGAAGCAGTGTCCAACACCTACTCAAGTGCCCATACACACACTCTCTCTGTTTATCTGTTAAAGGAAAGTAGTGAATGTTTGTACGCTGGCCATGTTGAAGGAGATGAATCAGTCCTGAGTTAGGTCTTAAAAGAAATGTTGAATTAGGCTGGCAACGAAAAGGTGGTGGTGGAGGTAATCCCGTCAGTGGGAATAGCCTAAGCAAGAGCATGGAAACAATGATTCAGTTCGAAGTGAGCCTGGTGGGGGGTGAGGGGAGCAGGAGGGGCATTGGATAGAACTTCACCCTTCATGGCAGATGCAGTTAGTTGTTTGACCCAACCTCCATCCTCTCCTTCCCCCTTTGTTATAAGACTCCTTATTTTTACCCAGGAATATGGCAGCCCAGGATAAGGACTACATTTCCTACCTCCCTTGTGGGCAGGTGTGGCCATGGTTACTAAATTTTAGCCCAAGAGAGGTAAGCAGAAGTATTGTGTGTCAACTTCTCAGAAACTTCTTTGAAGACAACTGGAGTGTGCTCATTTTCTTTTCTTTTTTGTCCTCTCCTGCGTCTTACTTCCTGAAATGTGAATATGATGGCTTCGACTCTGGCTGTTTTCTTGGTATAGTTGGACCACAAGGGCCTCACTTGGAAAGGAGGAACAATGAGCTGGAAGCGAAGCCTGGGACCCAGAGGACTGTGGACTCCCCAGGATTGTTGGGACCCCAACTTTTTTTCTTTAATATTTTTACTGAGAAATATCCATACACATACAGTCCAACCATATTATACAATCAAGGCACACAGTATCATCACATAGTTGTGTATTCTTCACCATGATCATTTTTAGAACATTTGTATCACTCCAGAAAAAGTAACAAAAAGGAAAAAGAAAAAACTCATAATCCCATTCCCCTTACCCCACCTCTCGTTGACCACTAGTATTTTGATCTACCCAATTTTTACCCTTTGTCCCACCCATTATTTATTCATTTTTTATTCGTATTATTATTTTTTTTACTCATCTGTCCATACCCTGGATAAAAGGAGCATCAGACACAAGGTTTTCACAATCACACAGTCACACTGTAAAAGTTATATAGTTGTACAGTCTTCTTAAGAATCAAGGCTACTGGAACATAGCTCAACAGTTTCAGGTACTTCCCTCCAGCCGCTCTAATGCACATAAACTAAAAGGAGATATCTATATAATGCATAAGAATATCCTCCAGGATAACCTCTCAACCCTGTTTGAAATCTCTCGGCCACTGAGACTATTTGGTCTCATTTCTCTTTTCCCCCCTTTTGGTCAAGAAGACTTTCATAATCTTTGATGTCGCGTCCCGGCTCATCCTGGAATTTCTGTCACATTGCAGAGAGATTTACACCCCTGGGAGTCATGTCCCACATGGTAGGGGAGGGCAGTGAGTTCACCTGCCAAGTTGGCTTAGAGAGAAGGGCCACATCTGAGCAACAAAAGAGATTCTCTGGGGTGACTTTTAAGCATATTTATCAGTAGGCTTAACTTCTCCTTTGCAGGTATAAGCTTCATAGGGGTGAATCCCAAGACTGAGGGCTCAGTTTATTGTTGGTTGTCCCCACTGCTTGCAAGAATATCAGAAATTCTCCAGAAGGGAAAGTTGAATATTTCTTCTTTCTCCCCAGTCCGCCAAGAGGACTTTGCAAATACATTTTTATTCTCTGCCCAAATTACTCTGGGATGTATTGAGGCAACACACTAACCTATACAAAACAACAAGATCTCATGTCCATTCAAGATTCCAAAGTAATTATGGTGGGACCTCGACCTCTTACTAATTGACTGAGAGACCATTATTTTTCCTGCCACACATAGCTGAACTTAACCCCAACTGCTAAACCAAAAGACATTTCTTCGTTCATTCAATCTTTCCACAGGTATACACTTACTAAAACATCATGGTGAGGGTGTGTCATTACATTCTCCTTTGGAAACCCTTCAGGGATAACTACCAATTTTTTAAGGGCTGTAGTTGCTACCTCAGTCCCTACACACTTTATACATGGTATCTCATTTACTCTCACAATGCTCTTGTAAGGTTGTTTATTGAGTGTCTTTTACTCTCACATTTTTCAGTCAGATCACTCCGAACAGCCTCCTTCCAAGGGTCTCCCTGTATCTGCCTTTGCCCCTGTGTTAATGCAGTCTGCCCACAACTCTGTCTGCACGTTAGAATCACCTGGGCAACTTTGAAAACCATACCAATGTTCAGGCCCTACCTTTAGATCCTGAGAGCTAGAGATCCTGATTTAATTGGTTCAGGTGGGTCTGGTTATTGGTATGTTTGAAAATATCTCCAGATGATTCTATTGTGTAGCCAGTGGGGAGAACCACTGAGTTGAGATGATCTTTAGAAAATGCAAATCTGATTATACGTACGGTTTCCAAACTTATCTGTACACTACGGTCACTTTGGACTCTTTAAAAATTCCAAAGCTTAGGCCATACCCCAGACCAATTAAATCACAACCTCTGGGGCTGGGATTCATATCTCCATAGGTTTTGAAGCCCCCAGGTGATTCCATTGTGGAGACAAGTTTGGGCACTACTGAATTATTCTCTTCCCTGCTTAAAACTCATTAATGGGATCCCCTACTCTTGGGATATGGTCCCACCTCTTTAATGTGCCCTAAAAGACTATAATCTGGCTCTTGTCTATTTCTGTAGATCAGGAATGACAAACTTCTTCTTAAAGGGCCAGCTAGTAAATATTTTAGGCTTACAGGCCAGATGGTGTCTGTGCAACTATTGCATGCTACCATTGTGGCACAAAAATAGCCAAAGATAATTCAGAAATGTATAGGCATGGCTGGGTTCCGATAAAATTTTTGGAGACTGAAATTTGAATTTCATATGCTTTCCAAATAGTTGAAGTGTTCTTTTTTATTTTCTTTCAACTATTTAAAAATGTCAAAAATATTCTTAGTGTGAGGGTGTTTAAAAAAGTCAGAAGCCGCGGCCCTGCTTCATTTGTGAACCTCTACCCTAGATTCAACTCTACCCCTTTTTCCATCGTAGTCTCTCTCTTTCTCCCTCCTTCCCCCCCCCCTCCCCTTCTCTCTTCCCTTTGTTTTGGCAACACTTTTCAGATCCTTTACATCTTGATGTTCATGGTTTCAGGGAGTTCAAAAAAGTCTCTCCTCGCCCCTGCTCTTCATTCTTCAACCTCTTTTGGCTGGTTGGCTCTTACCACTCTTCAGGCAGGTCCTTGATTACATGCTGCCATCTCATGGAAGCATTCCTGGGATCCCTAACTACCTTAAACTGTCTTGCAGCATGCTGTACTTTTTCTTCCTAGCACTCACCTCAATTTGTAATTAATTGCTCGTGAAATGTACCAAATTACTTGTTTGTGGAATCGTCTGTATGTTCTATGTGGCTACATTCCTTGTCCCAGTTCAGCATCCAGCACATAGTAGTTGTTCAGTAAATCTCTGTGGCTTGGCCAAGGAAGGAAGGAAGGGTTGGTGCTTCCGATTTCCAAGTCCACATTTCTGGCCTGGACTTTTTATTCCCCAGCTTCCCATAAAACATTCTTCTTGACAGTGGAGAAGTTTACTTGGGAAACCAAATTAGAATCAGGAGATTATCTGGTGAAAATAGAAGCAGCATGGAGGCAATTGAACAGTCCCAAAGGATCGTCCTATTATGCTGTAGTAGCTGATGAGTCACTTTCTGCTCTCCACGTATAGGCAGAACACTTAACAAAGCCGCCTGCAATGCAAAAGCCTTAGCAGTTTGGAGCCAGGGTCCGGCGGCTCTGGCTCTTTATCATCATCATTGCTGTGCCATAAAGCAGGTGAAAATGCAAGCAAAATTAAATGTAAATCCTAGAGCCTTTTTCTTTCAGTGAATATACATAATTTCAACAAGACTTCTGATTTGGGAGCTATAGGAATAAATGGGAAATTTATTTGTGTGTATATATATAAAATGTATGTTTGTATATATGTATGTATGTATATATTGCGAGATGTGAAAGTCCACGCATCTCAGAAGGAAAAGCCTCAGGTGTGAGACGTGTAGGTGATACTTCGGAAGATGAGGATAATAATTGGCAGTAGAGATTCCATTTATTGAGTGGGTGCTATGTGCAAGGCTCAGGGCCAAGGGCTTTGTGGGATTCATCTCATTTAATACCATGACCACACTGTTTTCACTCTGAGCCACCACACATCCTTCTTACCCCTACCCCCTAAAGTAAGAAAAGAGAGACACAGAGAGGGTAAGTAACTTGTCCCAGGGCACACAGATGGGAAGTACTGGAACTGGCTTTAGACGTGGAATGTATGGCTACAGGTCTTTTGAGGTCTATGGGGTGCTGGCTCTGTGACAGTAATTGAAACAGCATGATGTTGATTGGATGTTGCTGAAGGATGATGACAATAATAATAATAATTCAGAACTTTTTAGATTTTAGAAATGTAATTCAGTGAGTATGTGGTATATTACTTAGCACCTCCGTTAGGGTCTGGGGCTGCATCCTGTGATCAACATATGGAAAGTCACCTTTAGTGGGGAAAATGAATATAGAAATAGTCATATCAGTTCAGGTTAGATTTTGGAGTGCCAGGAAGTTTGTTACTAGTGTGACAGGCAGAATAATGGCTCCCCAAACATCTCTCTGTCCTAATCTCTGAAATCTGTGAATATGTTAATTTACATGGCAAATGAAGGTTAAGGTTGCAAATGGAGTTAAGGTTGCTAATTGGCTAACCTTAAAATAGGGAGATTATTTTGGATTATCTGGGTGAGCCCATCGTTATCACAGGGGTCTTTCAGTGTGAAAGAGGGAGGCAGGAGAGTCAGTCAGAGAAGAAGATATGACATGGGAATCAGAGGTTGGCATGGGATGATGTGAGAAGGACTTGACCTGCCATTGCCAGCTGTGAAGATGGAAGGGGCCACAAGCCAAGAAATGTAAGCAGCCTATAGGAGCTTGAAAAGACAAGGAAATGGATTTTTTCTGGAAAAGAGCCTCTGGAAAGGAACGCAGTCTTACCAAAACATTGATTTTAGCCCAGAAAGACCCATGTCAGACTTCTGACCAGTAGAACTATGTGACAATAAATTTGTGTTGTTTTAAGCTATGCAGTTTGTCGTAATTTGTTATAGCAGCAGCAGGAATTTAATAGAACCAGTTTATGAGAAAACGCCTGATTTTCAGATCTCTTGGGTATCGGATTGGTGGATAAAGAATTGTGGACCTATAAGAGATCTTATCTTGCTTTAGGTCCCATGCTAAGTGCTTTGCCAATATTATTTTACTTAATTTTCAAAACAGCCCTGTATGGAAGATACTTGTCTTATCCCCATTTTACAGATAAGAAAACAGAGGTTCAGAGAGGTTAAAAAAAACACACCTAAGGTCACAGGAGTAGTAAATGGCTGACCTGGGCTATTTTTTTCCCTCACAATCTGTTCTTATTCTCAGACTGCCGTGTTAGGGGCCCAGATTTGACTTTTCATGCTTTGGCTAATACCACACACTGGTCTTAGAGCTTGGGATAAGGTTGAACAAGTTACAGATGAATTCTTCTCAGGCCCTAGAGCAAATAGGGTTCAAAGCTCACATTTTACATTTACAATTACATCACTGAACTTCTCTAAGTCTCAGGATACTCATCTATAAAATAATGATGATATTGCTTTACTCATAGGTTTGTGACAAACAGGATGGTATATGTGAAGTCTTTGGCAATGTGCCTGGCATATATTTAGTGCTGATAAACGTGAACTGTTATAATTATTTGTACTGTTGTTTTTACGTTGATATCATTGTGCTTCTCTTTTTAATAAAGAATGTTTTGATGTGAGTAGAGGAATCAGATCCCTGTAAGAAAAATTTGAACAGTTCTCATAAGTTGAAACTTGTGTAGTCAAAAGGCTAAGATAAACTCCATGCCTTTGTCACCCAGGGTTCCCTTTATTTTGGTGGCTGCTGTGGATATTGGATATGTAGGCCACTTGCACTCTAGGAGGTCGTTTCTGCATGTATTTGCGTTTGGGGGCACAAGAGTGGAAGGGGGGTGGGCCACAGTGGCTCAGCAGGCAGAGTTCTTGCCTGCCATGCCAGAGACCCGGGTTCGATTCCCGGTGCCTGCCCATGCGGAAAAAAAAAAAAAAGAGTGAAAGGGACCCATCTAACCCTCTGCATCCCTGCTCCCCATGTTGACTGAAGGCATTGCCCACACCATTCCATCAGTTAGTATTTGGATTAGGGGTAAGGTTAGCTCATTAGGAAATGTCAAATTCCATTCCTTTACAGATTAAAGATAAAATCTGAGCAACGTGTGTGTATGCGTGTGTGAGAGAAAGAAAGTGAGTGAGCACACGTGTACACATGCTTGAGCAAGCAGGTGGTGGAGAGATTTATTTAATAAGCCAACCCTTAATATTTGCCTATGGGTAATTAAGTACTGTGACATATTGAAAGGTCAGTAAAACCCCATCTTCAAGACCTCACCTAGTTGAGGGCAAATTAAGATTATTTTATTCACATGTCAGAAAATTTAGAGCTTTAAAAAGTTAGGTTGTAGGCATTGCATTACAGGCAATCGCTGTGTGATATGACCTTTCTTGAAGGAGTTTATGAGTCATTTAGCTCTGGTTAGAGGCAATTGTTTTTTTTTTTTTTTTAGGGCTTCAATCAATTAAAACCCAGGTATTCTGTAATCTTTTGTGAACAGTTTTTCTGTGCCAGAAGAATTCTTAAGGACTGCCACAAAACGATGGCTTCTAGGTCACTCACAAGTGCTCGCTCTTCTGATGTTGAAATAAAGGATGCCAAATTCCTGGGCTGAGCAGCTGTAGTCCTCTGGAGAACATCTCTACGGCAGCTATTTGGGAAGCTTTATTTTTGCCCATTTAGTGGGTTCGCATTATCACTTTCATCATAGCTTTTATTCTGATTCAAATTCTTGCGCATTCTGTATTTCTGGGCATTCTGATAATACCCTCCAGTTTTTCAGAGGTAGAGGCAGTTGGATAGCTTTCTTCTGTCCAAATGGTTCTTTCTTCTGGAACATCATGCAGAACTATTCACATAAAGACAGCTATCAATCCTTATAGTTAAACATGGGGAGACATTTAAATGGCATGCTTCAACCTACCCACAAAAAATCACCCCAGCTGCCTGAATCTTTCAGAATTTTATTTTGGGAAATGTATATTCTGTGTATTTGGTTTGAGAAAAAATCTCTGACCTTTTTAAAGTCTTTGAAGATTCTCTATGCTGATAGATGGATTGTCTGGGGATTTCATACTTGTCAGGTTGCTGTGTACCGCAGGTCCCTACTGCTCTGACTTCCTTTCTGGTTAACAAAGGTAATAACTGTTTATTAGTCACTCGACACATCAAAGTTGCCTTTTCTTATTATGGGAGTAATATTGCCAGGATCGCTACAGCAAATACCACACCTTGTTGTCCTAACAACAGGAAGTTATTGTCTCACAGTTCTTGAGGCCAGAAGTCCAAAGTCAAGGTATCAGCAGGCCATGTTTTCTTCGAAGTCTGTCACACTCTGTGGATGGCTTAATCTTTGCTTTGTCACATGGTGCTATGTTTCCTGTCTCCTCCTATTCTTCTTGCTCAGTTTTCTATTTCTGTCTTTCTCCTTATAAGAACTCCAGTCATAATGGATTAAGGCCCCCCTGATTCATTTGGACTCATGTAAATAGTGTCTTTGGAGATTCTTTACAAATGACTTCACTTAGGATGAGGGGTTAGGACATGAACATATCTTGTGGAGGTCCTGATTCTGTCGCCAACGTGGGAATTCATCTCTTTATTCATTCAGCCTTTATTGATTACCTCCTCTGCATCAATTACAATCTCATGTCCTAAAGAGGCAAGTAATATCATTGTTCTGCTGGGTCTTTTATTCTAATAAGAAGATATAGACAAGAAATGGATAAATTAGGAACAAAACATTGGTTTCTCAAAACATTCTTCAAACAAATGTTTTTCAAAGCAAAACATAACTAATTGATTAGTAAAGAATGCCATGCAGAAAATTAAGAATGATTCCATAAAGAGTGGGTAATCAGGGAAGGCTTTCTGAGGAGGTGACATATAAATTAAAAGCTGAATGACATGCAGGATTCATGGAAGATGAACATTCCAAGCCAAGGCAGCAGCTGGTGGGAACGCCCTCTGTTCATGTGATTGGAGTAAAGGGAAAGGGAAAGGAAAGCCTGGAAGGAGATGAGGTTAAATTGGTCACAAATCGTATAGGGATTTGGGTCTGGTAGAGCTTGAATTTTATTCTAAGTACAATGAAAATTTTGCAGGGTTTTAAGGCTGACATGATCCGATTAGTAATTTAAAAAGTTTATTTTGGTAACTTTGTGGAGAATGAAATGGAGCTGGGTGAGACTAATTAGGAAACTTCTGCAGTAGTCTAGCTTGGTGGCTTGGACTAGGTTGGAAGTAGTGAATATTGGAGAAAGGTAGAGGTTTCCAGATATGTCTTGGAGTTACAGTGATAGGACTTGCTGATAGAGTGGGTGTGGGATTGTGGTGAGGACCAGAAAAAAATAAAGGATGATTCTTAGACTTGGCTCAAGCACCTCTTCTTTATGATGGTGTTCCCCGAGATAGGAGAGGAGAAGGATTGGTGGTAGAAATCAAGTTATATTTTGAATGTTAACATTTAAATGTCATAGACATTTGGATAACTAGAATGCCAGAGAGAAGTTAGGACGAGATACACATTTGGGTGTTATTGTAAATGATTTCTAAATCCATGGGATGATTGAAATTTTATAGGGAGAGAATAGACAGAGAGGAAAATGAGTCCCTATAGCAAACTTTGGTGAGATAAAAGATTTAGAGGTCAAGAGAAGCAGATGAGCCAGCCAGTGAAATATGAAGACAAGCTGGAGAGCATGGTATCATAGAAATTAAGGGAAAAATGTGTTTTGACAAAGATGAAATGTCAACTGTGTCAAACGCTGTAAAATAAGACTAGAAAAATGTCCTTTCTGCCAACTTTGAAATCATTGGTGACCTTGAGAAGAAGAGTTTCAGTGAAGTGGTAGAATGGAAGCCCAAGTGGAGTGAATTGAAGAGAGAATGAGAGGGAAGAAGTAGAGACAATGACTGGAGACAACTCTTGCAGAAAGTTTTGCTGGCAGGTACTCCCCTGGGAGTCAGGAGACTGATTCTTGGTCAATATCTGCTGTATTCGACTATGATGAAAATTATTTTTGTATCTCAAATTTTATTAGAATATATGTACTCCGAGGACAAGAGCTTTATTGTCATTATTTGCTTCTATTTGCTATCACTTACAAAGTTCCTGGCACAAAGTAGGCACTTAATCATATTAGTTGAATGAATAAATAAACTCATTAATGAATCTCTAATAGAGTAGAAACACTTTAGGTTCAGGACCATGTCTGATTCATCTTCTATAGATTGCAGGTATACAGAAATGTTCCTGAATGAATAAATAAATCTGGTGAGGTTGGGGGTAAAGTAGGGACACTTTGGCTAGGAAAGGTAACAGAAGGGGAGTTATTTAAACCACGGTTGCCACCTGACTGGAGAAGACCTGGGACTGGAATCCAAGGGCCCAAAGAGCTATGTTGAGGCACAAGCCAGGATTTGGGATACAGCTCCTTCCAGATTCTGTCTCTGTGAATCCCTACTGTGACCTCGTGTAAGTTACTATGCATTATCTCCAAACCTCATTCCTCATGATGATAGAAATTCTCTCCACAGAGTTACTGTGAGGCTTAAATGAGGTTGCACCCATGAAGAGCTTACTCATATACAACACACTCTGAGTGCATTGTTAATATCACTGTTATTAATATTGTTCG
Source organism: Tamandua tetradactyla (assembly GCF_023851605.1). NCBI lineage: Eukaryota > Metazoa > Chordata > Mammalia > Pilosa > Myrmecophagidae > Tamandua > Tamandua tetradactyla. Next base: position 54,555,848 of record NC_135339.1, read on the forward strand.
ACTCTGAGCCCTGCCAGCGATGTGGGTTCTACCAGCCAGTTAGGGCAGCTCTCTGGGATGCAAAGGTTGTTTGAAAGGAAGGGCTTCCCGATGCCCTTTCTGATTCTCCTTTTACTTTAAAAGGAGTAAGTAAATCAAGTTTACCTTTAGGAAAAGTCTGCATAGGGTCTTGATGAGGAACCATTCAGGAAATGCCAGTCTGCCTCCAAACCGCCCTACATAGTTGATGCCAGAAATGTTCTTAATGAAGGCCAGCTACCCTGTGATCAGTGGTAGAGTCCTCATGTTCACGTGCTGCTTGAGGCAAGTCAAGGACTTGAATTCATTCATGCCGAGGTGTTTTGAGTGGGTCATTCAGGCAGGATAAGTGACTGGTGTCATATCTTCCCTTTTAGATCATGGAGGGGGGGATTTGAGATACAGCATAACTCCTCAGATAACATCCTAGCTGCCTTCTGCTCTTGCCCTTTCCCTCTTTACCCACAGGGGTTACTTCCATTTCCCCCAATATATCATGCCTTCCCTTGTTTCCCTGCCCCATGCTGCTCCCTCTGCCTGCAGTGTCCTCCCTGTCTCTGTTTCTTAAGCATTCTTAAGATTTACTACAGTTTAACAGTCTCTGGGGTGATGTCCCTGATGCCTCAGTCTGGTTAGGTGCCCTAGCTCTCCTTTAGCACCCTTATCTTGGCATCTCACTGAATTGTAATTGTCCCTGCCTGTGCATCAAAAGCTGAGGTCTTTGGGGGCAAGGACATCTTGTTCATCTCTATATGCCTTCATCTTCTGTTGGCATGTGGTAGGTGCTCAATGAATATTTTTTTGGTTGGATGAATGAATGAATGAATGAAGCAAGTAAGCAGAAATGGACTAATTTGGAATGGGATTCGAAATAGGTTCACAGAGGAAAATAAAATAGGAACACAGAAACCATACCATTAATAACCCAGTTCTGCCTTGGTGGGCCTTGTTTCCTTCTATCTGAGTGAGGACTTTATCTCTGCTGCCAGGAGCATTCCTTCTGTGTCTTTGAAGGCACCCAGCTCTGTCTCGCCTGATTTACAAAGACATTGCTGATTTCATTCCTAGAATGCTCTATCGTTAAGGTCTCTCTGTAAGGGCAGTCAGTATAGTGGGGTTTTACTTGCATAGCTCATTACATGAACATCCCAAGTCACCTTATTGGGTTAGCTTCCAAAAGCCCCAGGGGCAAGATTAGGTACTGTAAAGAGTATGATGGGGTCCACTACAGACACAAATTATTTCAAATGTATCTGCACAAAATGTCAAATCATGTGATGAAATCAAACCTTATCTCACAACTTCCAAAAATAAAACACAGTGTTCATTGCTACATCTTAAGTAAGGTCAGAGGTATTTTTATATTTCCATACTGGTTCCTGCCTTGATTCCTCGTCCCAGGGAATAGCCCCTACTCTGGAAAATTCCTAGAAGACTGTAATATGCCTCTTAAATGTCACTTTTTTGTAACCTTATGATAGATTGCAAAATGGCCCCTGATTCTCTGCATTCTTACATGTGCCCCTTTGAAGTGTGAATTGCAGCTCTTCCCATACTGACTCTTGTAACTTGCTTTGGCTAATGGGACTTGAGCAAACATGATACAAGCAGAGACTTGAAAAGGGCATGTACCCTGGGGTTTGCCTTCTTGTGCTACATTTGGGGGCCCTATGAAGAAGCCCACGTTGGATCATGAGAGAACCCATGGCCATGTCACCCCATTGCCCTGGCTGCTAGTTGTCAGTCAGGCGAGTGAGTTTAATACAAATTATTCAGGCCCTAGCGGATCTATTAGGTGACCACAGAGAGTAAGAAAGCCCAGCAGGATGAACTGAACAAGCCTGGACCAGACAGTCTAGCTGACCCACAGAATAGTGAGCTGAATAAATGTCTAATGTTTAAGCCAAACGATTTTTGAAGTGGTTTGTTACATGGCAAAGGCTAACTGATAGAGGAGACCTTTAGTGTTTTTACCCTCTTCTTCCCTGAATTTACACTACCATATTGATTTATTCGTGTTATAGAGTGATGCCCACGTGGACTGGTTGGTTTGTGAGCCTGTCTCAGATGCTTCAAGGTCGGGGCAATGTCTGGCTGACTAATAGGATTTGTTCATCTAAGACCTTGCCCAGTGCCAGGGATGAAGGATGCACTCAGGGGATGTTGACTGACCAGATGAATGTGTGCGTTTCAGCTGTCATGTCTTCAAAGCTTGACTTCTGGGCCACTAACTGCCCATTTCTTTTTCTTTTACCTATTTTTTCCCCACTTCCTGGCTAGTTTTACAAACCCCAGTGCTTATATTATTGACATTTTGTATAGTTGCATTCTCTTTTACAGTTATAGTGGTCTTTTACCCATCATTGTAATTTCTTAGAGTATCTATAGATAATAATAAATCCTTCCGTGTTTTTTAAAACTAGAAGTAGGTAGTCATATGAGGCATCAGCCAAAATATAGCCTTTTGGTAAGAATCCAAGTTTCCTTTTTCTAAATTGTAGTTTTCCAATGGCCTTAAGTGATGATTGATTTTTATTCTATTTAGATTTGATTTGATTTTTAAAGTATAAGATTCATATTTTCAAAATGAACAATGTTTCCACTGAAAGCTATTATTTTCTTTTTGTCTAAGGTGATAACTCTTCAAACATATTCATTTAGTGTGTAGCTGCACTAAAAACACCTGATGGGCTAATGGTATTTTGGGAATCCTGAAAATCACATGAAGGAAGGCTTCAGAGTCAGTAGGAAAGAAAAGGTATGTAATTTAGGTAAAAGTCATGGGTAGCTCCCAAGCAACGTTTGTAAATAAATGTCCAATAAAGGATTAATAATAAATATTACCATTTATAGTCAGATCTTGTACCAAGTGCTGAACATATCGTTTAACCTTCACAACAATTCCATGAGGAAAGTCTCTTATCCCCATTTCATGGATAGAAAGGACTTAGAGTTAAGCAAATTACGCAGGAATCAAACCCAAGCATGTTTGATTTCAGAGCTGTTGTCTTAATCCTTATGTTTCAGAGTGAAGAGAATGGACAAATATGATCTATTAATGGTAGATCATGTATCCTTGTTTAGAGATGAACCAAAAATATACCTAGACCTTGGAGGATTACCTAGGGGCATGGTATCAGCACCTTAAAATGCTCCGTATGGTAGTAGGGTAGGGGCTGACCTTGGTCTGTATGCTGGCCCTTACCCATTCCTAACTGCACAGAAGTTCCAGGCTTGACATGCCAAAGGTCAGTTATAACAATGTTTCTTTGCACCCCACAACTACCAGGCTAACAGAATCAGGGAATGTTAAAACTGGTTAAGGGACAGTTCACTTCTCTAGATCTACTCTCTAACCTCTACTCTGTTCTCTTTCCTGGGAAACTGACATGCAGTCTGGCTTCCGCTTGATTTCAGCCTGTGGGGAACCAGGAAAGTATCAGAATGAGGGGAAAGGAGGGGCCAACCCCATCTCTCTTGTAAGGTCACCTTGCATTGGCTATCTTCCTTGACTGGAAGCCACTGTTCCCCTCATGGTCTATGCCACAGGACTCCTTCCTTCTGTGTTTTCTGATGCCTCCTTCCCTCCTCCCTATGGACCTGGAATGGTGATTGTTCTGTTGCTCTACCATCCTCTTGTGATTTTTCATACTCTGTAAATAGACTCTTCATTAAACCCTCCCTGACTTAATTTGAGTCTGAAATTTTTTTTTTCTGGGACCTTGAATAATACATAATTTTAGAGATTATATCTAGTCCAACCCTCACATCTATAAAAAAAAAAAAAAAAAAAGAAGAAGAAAAAGCTAAAGCACGGAGAAAGTGAGTGTTTCCTTGAAGTAACTGCCTTTTAAGTGGCAGAACCAGAGTTGAAAGGAGCCCTGGACTGAATTGGTGTCCAGGGACCTTCCTGCACATCCCAGTGAGGAAAGACCAGTGAGTGGCACAACATTAGGGCAGATATTTCTTTCATTTTTGGTGTAGAAACTCTGTTGGGCCAAATCTTCCTGTACTGCTCAGCTGTACTTGGGCAACTTCACAATGATGGTTTTGCCATATCTTGGTGCTCCAGAGTAAAATTGCCATGAATGGGCTTATGTGTTTATCTGGCTACAAGTTAAAAAGCAGTGGAGAAGGATAGTTTGTGTGAGAATGTAATTAATGCCTTTCACGATAAATAGTTCTTGTTCTTTAGAGAAAACGCAAGGTATTTATCAGCTTATTAACACCCACAGTCCAAAATGGCAGTGAATCAGGTTCTTACCATCAAGGGAAGAAAATTGTCATGCTATGTATTGATAGCAGTCATTGAATAGTACTCAAGTTTGAATTACAGAGCTTGGCTTCTGCCAGGGCACAGGCACAGGATAAAATGTCTGTAAGTATTTCTTGAATATTTCTTGAATGACTGACTGAAGGAGTGTCCATAATGTTGATGAGTGGGAAGTAGTGTGAAGTTAGCACTAGGATCTACCCTACGAAGAGCAGTGCTGAATTCTTTGACTTCTGAGGCATTCTCTGTTGGCCGTTGAAATCTGATGTATTTGGAGTCTGAATGCCCTGATTTTAGTTCCTTATTAGCTCAATTTCACTCCACGAGAGACTCAATGTCCACATTGTAAAATTGCATTGATAATGCCGTTCTGTAGGGTTTTTTTGATAGTTAAACTAAAAAAAAGTGTATGGAAGAATGTTTTTTTTTGATAAAGCCTAAAGAGAATATTACTTTTAGTGATAGACTATTACTTCTACTCTAATGTTAGGATATTACAACTAGTAATGTCCTAGTCTAGTAGTCTAACTACTATATGTAAGTCTAACTACTATATGTAAGTCTAACTACTAGTCCAACTACTAGACTATTACTTTTAGCATAGTGTTAGGATATTACAACTATCCTTTGAATTTGAGACCTACTGGGCAGGACTGTCCTGTATGGGGCCTATTTTGACATTTTGATTTGAATGTGTATGTGCTGGTTTGAATCTGTTATGTACCCCACAAAAGACCATGTTCTTTTAATCCATTCTTGTGGGTGCAGACCCACCGTGGGTGGGACGTTTTGATTAGGCTTTTCCATAGAGATGTGACCCACCCAATTCAAGGTGGATCCTTTACTGAAGTCCTCTATGTGACCCACCCAGTTCAAGGTGAGTATTTTACTAGAGTCCTCTATGAAGAGAATAAAGACCAAAAACAGAGAGAGACAGATACAGAGAGCAGAGAGATGAAACTGAGTGAAGGATGCCAAGAGAGAGAAATGCACTAGAGACACTAAGAGAAGACCCACAGGACGCTGAGTGCTCAGAGAGATGAACCTAAAAGCAATGGAACCTGGGAATAAAGGAACAGCAGACGCCTTCCTGTGTGACAGAGGAAACCTGGATGACATTGGCTTTACTTTGGTGTAGGTATCTTCCCTCTTCCTGCCTTAATTTGGACAATTCCATGGCCTTAGAGCTGTAAATTTGTAACCTAATAAATCCCCTTTGTAAAAGCCAATCCATTTCTGGTATATTGCGTTCTGGCAGATGTAGCAAACTGAAACAGTATGTACTGTACTACTAGTTCAGTACTACTAGTTCAGTACTAGTTCAGGTGCTTGGGATCTTCTTCCAGTATCTGTAAAACTCGCAGGTTTTATGACTCCAAAGAGATAACTCAAGAAAATGATCAGAAACCACATTTCCTGTAGCAAATACTGTCTTCTGTTTAAACCAGCCATACACATCCTGTGGGCTGGAACATCCTTGTAGCCTCCACACAGTAATGGTGTCTGAATGCATGTCAACTCCTCTCCCACACCCGCCACAAACACCTCTTTCTGTGTGTTCAGGTCCTTCCTCTTTTCTCCCTACAGCTAAACACGAAAATAAGAACAGCTGTCACTCCCTTAATTTGCCAGGGAAGAACTTAGAAGTTCCTTTTATTTCATTGTGTAGAACAATTAATTTCCCTTCACCTTCTTTCTCTCCTTATCAGACTAGCCTAGGACCTTCCTTTTTACAACCTAAGGATTATGTTATCCCAAGCAAAAGAATGAATCCCCACTGACCCCTGAGGTAAATTCTGCACTCTCCCAGAATGCAGAAGCAGCTAGAGTAAGTATTTCTCCCTTTTTAAAAAATAGATTTCCTTTTCTGATAACCGTGATGTGGTTATGAGTAATAAAATGCAAATTTACTTCAGCACATTTAAGCTACTATAACTTTTTGTCATTTTGTATTTTTTTCAATCAACTGAAACTAAAAGTACAATTACTATTAAGTGTGGGTTTGTAAAATGTTTTGACACTCAAAAGGGTTCCTTCATACTTGAAAAAAAATTGGAATACCTGGGAAAAATCCTTTTAGCTTATGAGATATCATTTGAATTATACCCTTCCCCAGAACTAGAATGAAGCAGGTGCCAATCTGAATGAAGTTCTTGCCCTGGGGCCTGGGATGAGTTTGGGGGTTTGTGTCTTAAGGAATGAGGCTGAAATTAAGAAGGTGTCTGGAGCAAAAGTGAACTTGGTAACCAAGAGGACAGGTGGGAGTGGGTAGGCCCAAGAAACAGAGACCAGATGTCAGATAAAGCCTTCATGGGCAATTTGGGCTTTAACACTCTATCCACTAAATTACTGAATGGCCAAATGGACGTTTGGAAGCAGTTAAGGGGAAAAGGGGACTCTGTTTATACAAAAGGTTCCTAACAGATTCCTGTTGACTTTGGGTCACCAGCCCTATGCATTTCTGTTGTGATACTTTATGAAGGGTCAGTGTTTGTCATAAGGGGGTAGGAGAGATTTTCTGGGTAAGCGAGGGAATAAAGACTTACATTTCCATGATTTAAAAAGTTTTTCTTGTTAAACAGCTTTAGTGATATATAATTATATGCCATACATGTCACCTACTATAAGCATACAGATCGGTGATTTTGTGTGAATTTAGAGTTGTGTATCTATCACCAGAATCTAATGTTGGAGCATTTACAATACCCCCAGAAGTTCCCTGTGCCCTTTGTAGTCTATATGCATTCCCAGCCCCAGGAAACCACTCATTTGTGTTCTCTATAGATTTGCCTTTTCTGGAAATTTCATTAAAATGGAGTCATACAATATAGAGTCTTTTGTGTTTGGCTTCTTTCATTTAGCATGGTGTTTTTGAGGTTCATCCATATTGTAGTATTTATCTGTAGCCTGTTCCTTTTTTTTTTTCCCTGAATGGTATTACACTGTATGGGTAATGCCACATTTTGCTTATCAGTTCAATAATTGGAGGACATTTGGAATTTTCTTCAGTTTGGGCTATTATGAATATTCTCATACAAAGCTTTGTATGGACATTGTTTTTATTTTCTTTGGGTAGATACCTAGGAGTGGAATTGTTGGCTCATATGATAAGTATATGTCTCAGTTTCTAAGAGATTGCCAAATTGTTTTCCAAAGTGATTGTTCATTCCCAAGAGCAATGTATGGGAGTTCCACTTTCTCCACACTCTCACCAGCATTTGGTATCAGTCTTTTTGGTTATTGCCATTTTAGTGAGTGTATACTGGAGTTTCATTGTTTAAATTTCAGTTCTCCTGACTAATGACTTTGAGCATCTTTTGACATGTTTATTAAACAATCGTACATCTTCTTTGGTGAGATACCTATTAAAATTTTTTCCTGGCTTTTTTTTCTTTGAAAGATGATGTTTATTAAGCAGTTTTAATTGTTATAAAATGACTAAAATGAGTTTTAAAACTTAAGGCTCTTTTCCTTCTTGGATTGCCAGAATAATGTAAAAATAATATCTATCAACCCTGCTGAATGCTTTGTTCCTAAAGTTAAATTTCATGGATTCCTAATCATTTTGCAGTTAAAATTAAAAAATGGATTATAAATGACCATTAATGGCTGTCTGTATTGAACCCACACTCTGATCAGGTGTACAATATTCTAATTGGGTAGTTAAGCAAAAATATTCCAGTTAAAGCATAAATTTTAATTTTTAGCATTTTAAGTCATTGTTCCCCCACACTGACATGATTTTCCTAAAATTGAAATAGTCTAATACAGGAGCACTAACCCTGGGACTCTCTATACTCCAGTAGGAATGACTGTCTTGACTGGCAATTCATTTGATTATATACTTTTTAAACCCTCTAAGATGAATTAACAAATGGTTCAGAATTAATGGCACGCAGTATGCAAAATCATGGCTCTGATGCATTTAGATTTACATTAAGTATAAGAAGTGTCACTCACACTCATTGTACACCCCAACCCTTCCACAGGAAAAACAATCACTATCTAGTCAAGTTCTCAATCTGGTGCAGCATTAAGGATTAAAACTTGCACTTTCCCCATCCGCAAATAAATCCCTCCCTACAAGCAGTGACTATTAGTATTCAAGAAAAATTAATACAGTCTTTCACGTGCTATCTTTTTGCAGATCAGCGGCTCTAACAAGGGAACATCTTCCATTCGAGGAGAGGAATGTTCCTGAGGTTTTAGCTGGCTCCTTTTTGATTTTGGTAACTAGGTTCAGTTTGTCACTGCTTTTGCTAGGAATGTGTCCCATGCTATGGTTTTGCTTGTGATCTTTCTCATGGTGTCTTTCCTTCTGGTCTTGTAGTGAGAGTGTTGCAAATTTGCTGACCCCAGAAACAATGGCCCCATCTGTGACACTGATTTTACTGCCAGTGTTTGAGATGACAGAGTGTGGAAGGCTGTTGGACCATGGGAGAGGAGGGTCCACGGGGTTCCCTGGGGCCATGACACTATTCCCATTGCGTCCAGCAGGAGAACTTGTGCATTCATGACATTGGCGTGTGTCCTTGCTCTTGAGAGGAACTTTCGTAAGGCCTGATGTCTTTTGTAACGCCTGATAAACAGAGCTGTGTATCCTGGCCCACTGAACTAAACCGATATTTAATGCTTACAGGTGACTGTCTGTAGAATTCAATTTGGCTAACTGAGACTGTGTGCCATTTGCTCGATCTCTGCCAAAATGTAGAAGGTCCTGGAAGTCCTCATTGCTTCCGCTAAATTCCATAGGGTTGCTTTCTTCTACACTAGTGGTATAGGGGTCAAACACCACAATGCTGACCCAGGATTTGTGCCCATAACCTCTTGCTATCACTTGGCAGTCTACAAAAGACCAGATAGACTGTCACCAGGTCATCCTCCCCATCTGTCACAATGTACTTGCCATCCAGGCTCCAGTGCACACAGAGCAAGCCTCCAAAGTAGCTCCTCCTCATACTGTGTGGTTCCACTGAGTTGAAGTTGAACACCTGCAGAAACCCATCCTGGCTCAGTCATGGCGAAGAACCGGACTTCTGGGGAGAAAGCAAGCTCGTGGAGGACCCCCTCGCCCACTGTCCATTTAACGAGAAGGTTCCGTGTAGATATACTGTTGCAAGTGTGCACAGCAAAGCTCTTGCCTGCTTCAGAAGCTGGTGTTATGTGTGTGTGGGGGCTGTGGTGCTGCAGGTGCACTCCACGTCATACAAGTGTATGTTCTCACTTGAATGTGCTACTAGGAAAAGGCTTTCCGAACGGGGAACCCACTTGGAACAGGTTACTCGGGACTTGTCTATTAGTCTCTGGACCTTCATTCTCTCTTTCTTCATTCTAATCCACCTTCCACAAGTGCTGAAAAGAGGTTTTTCCTCTACAGTTTGTCAAACCAGTTGGCAAGTTTTGTTTTGAGACAACCCGACAAAACTAGAAGAGGAGGTGGTAGGGTTCAAAAAATTTCACCAAATCCATGTCAGAAAGGAGCACCTGGGATGGGTACTGGATATGTATGGACAGCATATACCAGAAAGATTCCTCATTAAATAGTTTGCTAATTTCTTTTTGGATTGGGTCTATAAGCTGGACTTGGCCTGTGGAAAAGCTCACTAGGAGAGAGACATTTTCTGCTGTGGTTGTTCAGTGGTTGAAGTCATGACAAGTAGGCTGTGTTCCTTTGTATATCCTCTTATCTACTGGTTTACCAAGTCAGCAGCCTTATAGTCCCCCTTGTAGATATTGAAGTAGAGCTCCCAGCCCACATTGAAGCAGAAGTGGTCGCCATTGCCAGACTGGTTGTTGAAGTTTATGAAGGAGACGTGGACAGGATTGGATCCCTGCGAGTTCAAGGACACCCGGTTGGGGTGGCTGTACTCTAAGTGCAGCAGCAACCTGTACAGACCTTCCCGGGTGGGGAATTGAGTCTTAATTTCATTCATCTCCTTCCGTTCTCTCTGCATTGCCATCTTGAAAAGCAGCATTCATCCTGCCTTTCCTGGCTTTTTAATTGTTTTTTTTTTGTGGTTGTGTTATTGAATTGTAAGGTTCTTTATATATTCTGGATACTAGTCCTTTATCAGATAGATGATTTGCAAATATTTTTTCCTATCCATAATTTTAAAATATCATTACTTAAAATGTTTTCACCCTCTAAATTTCAGTGCTCTGGGGCAAAGCCCTAAGTCATGAAGACCAGGATGATATTAAAAATATTTAACTGCTAATATTGACCAATTAGAATGATGTAGATCAGAGGGCTAGAGAGGTGGGAGGTACTCAGTGATTTGTCACAGCTACTATTTATCAGCTAGTATGGAAGTATTTCAATATTTTAGCAACTGGAACAGTTGAACAAGGGTATACCTGTTGTGAGAGAAGTAAATCAGATATCATCAAGTAATTTGAGGGAAAACAGGAGTGAAATCAGGGCAGGGTCTCTGAGGCATCAATGTGGAAGAAACCTGTAGTCTCATCACTCGCCAGGTAGGGGGCTATTCAAGGGTCAAGACTTATCTTTGGATCAGTAGCTCTCAACTTGGACTCCCATGAGAATCGCCTGGGAAGCTCTTTAAAAATACCTGTATCTGGGTGTTAAGCTAGACCAGGTGGGCCCCAGGTGTCTAGTTTTTAAAACCCCTCAGGTAATTCTAATGATACACCCTTTAGAACCCTGTGCAAAACCCAATATTGCCTTGAGCAGGATCATGAATAAACCACATAAAGTTAAGATACTATGATAGGCTTTGCAAACACTGCTTTTTGTGCTGCTCTAAAGAAATTTAGAGAGAAACAATAATCATAACTCCCTTATTTTGGGCATTCACTATGCATCAGGCGTTCTTTAAACCAGGTGACTCAGTCTAATTCATCCAATTATCTTTCCAGGTTGAGTTCATTCCCTCCCTTCTTTCTTTCTTTATTTTTTTTACATTCTCATTTTACATGTGAGAAAACTGATTGCTAATGATTAAACAGTTTACCTAAGATCACACAGTTCCTAAGGAGAAGAGTTCTTCATTCTCAGAGAAGTAGCTTTCTTTATATAGAAGTCCTGCAAATCTTAAGTATTGTAAACATGTTCTCAGACTAAGAAGAATAGAGAGGGAGGCCTCCAAGTTGCCACTATGTCTGGCCCAAGGGAGTAACATAAAAGCTCTTACTCTGTGGTCTCAGAATACTTTTTCATTTAGATTATGGTTATTTTTAGTACATTTCTAACAAGGTTGCTTATCTGGTTTCCCAGTTGTCAGATTAGAAACTGAAAATTAGGAAAAGGAGAAGAGCTGCTCAGGGCAGGCACATTAAATAGGAAAAGTAGCCAGGGAAGAAAATTGTTTCCTCCTCTGTAGAATGAGTGGGTTGAACTAGTTAATCTCTCAGGTTCCTTCCAGCTCTAAAATTCAGTGTAAAAGAAAAGCTATAAAAAGCTGCCAAAAACAAGCACATAGGAATGACAAAACCTAGAAATTTGGAGACACTATGGGGAAAATAATCTTAGATAATTTGATAACTTCTGAGGACATAACCATATCACAGACAGTGTCATTTTTAATGCCTACCACGATGACACTGAGTCATCAGGAAAAGATTAAAATCTGTTCTGTAGATGTTGTTTTGGAATGCAGGGATGCACACAAATTACTTCAGAGAGATTTCACTCAAAAACTGGTTATCAGAAGTTTTGTTGCTTGAATATCTATGGTTTGAAAAATTAAACTTAGTGGAGTTTCTTCTTCCCCAATACACTTTTCATTGCTTTATGGAATTTTGTTCCTTGATAGAAAAATTCTTATGGTTGTGACTATATCTCCCATCTGTATATTGCCTTATATGAATTCAAGTTTGTTTTCCATCCTAGATTCCAGTTAATACTTCAGCAAGATTTCTAGTTCTTCTTATAGTGTATCCTTAGTACTGACCTTGAACCCAGACTTATTTCAGTGCTTCTCACATGGTTTGATATGGTGAATTGTTAATGGGTCTGTTAGACTGTCACCTCCTTAAGGGCAAGGCTGGAGTCCTCATTTTGGTATCCTCTGAATCTCAATAAATGTGTGATAAATAAGTGAATGAATTAATGCATCAGTAAATGAATGAGCTGCAAAATAATAAAGTTCCTTGATGGTCCTATTTGTAAATTGTGTAGATTTGTCTTTCACTGTAAGTGCCTCTTGCCTACCTTTATTTCCATTCCCACTACCATTACCCTATTTTAAATGTACTCTAAGACCACCATAAAAAAAATAAATTCAGGTGGTGTGATGGTGGCTCAGTAGCAGAATTCTCACCTGCTATGCTGGAGACTCAGATTAGACTCCTGGGGCCTGCCCATGTAAAAAAAAGAGAAAAAAAAAATTCTCCACATCCTCACTGTTGAGTTTCCTAGGCTACTTCAGCAAATACCATAAAATGGGTTGGCTTTAACAATGGGAATTTATTAGCTTACTGTTTTGAGGCCAAGAAAATGTCCCAGTCAAGACATCAGTAAGATGATGCTTTCTTCCTGAAGTTTGGCTTCTGGCGATCCTTGGTTCCTCTGTTACATGGCAAGGCACGTGGTGGTGTCTGCTGGTCTCTCCCATCTCTTCTGGGTTTTATTGCTTTCAGCTTCATGGCTTTCTTTCTCTCTGTCTAAATTTCATCCTCTTATAAAGGATTCCAGTAATAGGATTAAGACCCATCCTGAGTGAAGGAAGTCACACCTTAACTGAATAATCTCATCAAAAGATCCTGCTTAGAATGAGTTTGCACCCACAGGAATGGAATAACTTTAAGAATGTATTTTTCTGGAGTACATAGAACTTCAAACCACCATACTCAGTGTAGAAAATCTAGAAAAGCCATAAATGGATAAAGATAAAAAGAAAAAAACATCACCAGGCATCCTACTGTCCAGAAAAAACGTTGTTCACATTTTAGGATACATCAAGTGTTTTTCTTAGTCATTTGCACGTATAAGTCAGATGTGTACTGCCACCCAGTCTTCTCTCTGAGCTTCTCTCTAAGAATCCATTTGCATAAAACTATTTGTAAAAAATTTATAATATACTACAAATTTCCTTTGGGGGTAGAGTTTTCGTATTTCTCTTCCTTTTGTGGACTTTAATCTTGCTTCCTCCTAGACTTCTAATATTTTTTGCCTTTATTCGTTATTATTCAGAGAATCTCTAAACTTTTGTACTTATACCCAGTACTCTCCTTAGAAGATAGTAATGGTGAAGGTGTTAGATAGAGATTTCATACTACGGATACAGTTTTATATCTTTTTATTGGGAGCAATTGCTATACCATTAAATTGTTTTTAAAAATTATTTTAGTGATTGGGTATTCATCTACCATAATTTATTTAATACTTTCCCCAAATTTGGATATTCAAGTTGTTTCTACTTTTCAGCTATTCTTAGTACTTGTTTGCTGTTCTATTTTCTCATGAAATTTCATGAAAGTGGAAATTATAAGCATTTGGGTATTTTAAAATGTTTATAGCATATATTGCTACATTTTCTAGAAATATTATACCCTATTTTTTGTCTTCCACTAAGGCTGTCTGAGAGTGTCTGTTTCACTGCATTTTTACTAACACTAAGTAGCATAATTTAACAGTACATATTTTAACTTGGTCATTTTAAGAATTTTGGTTTGCATTTTTGATTAATGAGGGGTAACTTTTACTATATCTTGCCTGGAATTTTATTTCTTCTTTTATGAATTATTTTTGCCTATTTTTTAATTGTGATGTTCATTTTTATTTACTGATTTACAGATAACTTTAATTTCTGCTTATAAAAATATTAAGTTCATTGAAGAAAGTTTAGTATGTACAAAAAGTATAAAGGTAATAAAATTCTTAATTTTACCACCGAGAGCTAAATACCTTTAAAATGGTGAATATCCAGAAAATCTTTTTTCTTTGTATCTCAGTATCTATATTTAGAGACAATTTCTAGGAGTTATTTATGTACGAGAGATAATCCCTTTTTGTCATATGTCACAAATGTATTTGCTGGTTTGACATTTATATTTTTTTGGCCATTTGCTTTTTTATTTTGTCTGGTAATTTTAATATAGTCAAGTCTATCATTTTTCCTTTTATTATTTCTTTAGATTGCTTTTTGTTTTTGCTTATAATTCCCTTGTCCTTCCTTTGACATGTTAAATATTTATGTTTCATTTTAGGGATTTCTTGGATTTTTTTTTCTAACATTTAGGGCTTTAATTAGTTGTTTTCATTCTTATCATTTAAGAGGACTTTATACATACTAAGGTATGTTTCTGAGATATGATTTTATCTGATTAAATATAAATTCGTATTCCAGTATCTGGCTGTTTTAATTTCTGTAATATGTGATAGGAAATTTATTTCCTTTTCAAAGTTTCTTGGCTACCCTGATCTGAATATTTTTCTAAAGAAACTTCAGAATCATTTGATTCATTCAGATAAGAGAAATGTCCTATTGGATTTCTGAGCTCCAATTTTTCAAATTAACTTTTACTTTTTAATGGGTATAATATCCTGGCTGACCCTTCTGAGGTTAGTAATTATACTTTAAACAATTATACTTATTAGAGAACACAGGAAAACAGTTTGAAATAATTCTTCCTCTCTTGTTAGTTCTCATTGTCGAGTTTGGTGCCTCACTGTGGTGGTGTTGGTTTTCCTGAAATGTTTTGTGATTCTTGGCTGTGGCATAGACTTTCCTGTGTGTTATTAGTGTCTCTTTTCACTGCAGTAGTTTTCACTGTGAAGGAGGGAGTATAGGATGCATTTCCAGGGCGGATGTTCTCTAGGTAGTTTTTTTGGCAGGGGGAGAGGAGAATGGCAGAATTGCCTGTCTTTACTGTGGTAACATCACACTGTTGCTTCAGAGCGCCCCCCCCCCGACTTCTAAACTTAGAGCACCCCCAGAGGCTTGACCATGTTTTGCAGCAGTCATTTTCTCTGAGCATTTGGGCTATGAATCTCTTTCACTCTGATCCAGTCTACCGTCTTTCTTTTGATGGTTGGTCCACTGAAGACTTCCTCCTTATATTCCAGTATTATTAGAGAATTAAATAGGAAGTCTTTCTACATTAAGAAAAGGGAATTGATGTGCAAGGGTGTACAAGAAATTGATGTACAAGCATACAACGGTGGAGGGTGTATTGTCAAGTGGTCTGTCATTCTGAGCTGATCTTATTTTTTGTTTGGGTTTTTGAGGTTTCTTTTTTTAATTGATTTTAATATTTTTTTTTGTTCTCTCTAGGGTGATTATATTTTTTATTGGACTTACTGATGTCCTACTATCATGTATAAATTTCCTGATGTTAAACTATTTGTGCCTTTTTGGGATTAACTTCTTCCATCATCATTTTAATGATTCTTTTAATTAATCTTAAAATTCTGTTAGTATTTCATTGTGATTTTCATGTCTCTTCCCCATCACACTTATAATTATTCATTGAATGAGTAGAATGTAAATACCGTGAAAACAGAGACCATGTTAGCATAGTGCCTAGTAAATAACAGGCCCTAGGAAACACCTGTTGAAATTAAAGACATGGGACTGGTTTATTGTATTGCTTTTCTAGGGCTGCCATAACAAATTACTACAATTAGGGTGGCTTAAAACAGCAGAAATTTGTTTTCTTATGGGTCTAGAGGCCTGAAGCCAAAAGGTAGGGTTGGTTCCTTCTGGGAACTCTGGGGGAGAAACTCGTTCTATGCTACTCTCCTGGCTTCTATTGGCTATTGACAATTCTTGGCATTTCTTGGCTTGTAGTGTATCATTCCATCTTCACACGGCCCTCCCTCTGGGTGTCTCTACTTTTCTGTTTCTTATAAGGGCATTTATCATTGGATTTAGGGCCTACTCATTTTAAATCTAAGAAGATCTTATCTCAAGATCCTTAACTTCATAATTTACATCTACGAAGACTCTATTTCCAAATAAGGTCATGTTCACAGATATTGAAGATTAGGACTTGGACATATCTTTCTGGGACCACTGTTCAACCCATTATACCTATAGTTAATTTTGACAGCTTGCTATTAGTTGTTTGGAGCTATTTTTGTGAGATATCAGAGCAATATCATTTTCATAAAATGAATTGGATGGCTTTTCATTTTTTTTGTCTATATTAAAATGAAAGCGAATCTTGAAATTTGAAAGGATGCCATTAATAAAACCAATTTCTCATTATTTTTTGGTCTGTTTACATTGTCAATTATTTCTTTTGGAGTCAATTAGAGAAATTTATATCTTCCCATAGTCATTTCAAATTAGCTTACACATCTTGGTTTACATGAAATTAATATGGCCACCTATTCTTTATTTTATTGGCATTTGCCCAGTGACTCTGTTTAGCCTTCAACTTTTTGTGATTTCTTTCAGATGTGTTTATTTTAAGCTGTATCATCAGGAATATTTTAAAAGATAACATGTGCGTTTTTGTTAATAGTGAAACTACTCATTTAAATGAATTTATATGTTTTCTATCTTTGTTTTTTGTGAAGGTTGGTTATTTTTGTGGGAAGTAGAGAGTGGCTGCTACTGGAATGCTAGGCAGATGTCATTTTCACTGATATGTTCTTGTACAACTCGAAACTGAGCTTTCTTATTTTTCTTTCTCCCCCTTCAATGTATTCTGCCCATTTCAACACTATTGAGTTTATTAAAACGTTATTTTGATCATTCATTTCTGTGTTGAAAATCCTTCAGTCTCCCCGTTGCCTTCAAATAAACTTAAGATATCACAGGAGATATTTAGAATTCTCTAACAATAGATATATTTTCTGTTGTCCCTCATTAAGTGCCTACACAAATTATTACTCAGGCTGAATTGGTCTTTTTTTCCCAGCCCCCTCCCCAGACCTGGCCTGTAGGCTCTTATGTTTGAACTGTGTTCAAGTTTTGTTTCACGTGTGAATATTCCTTTCCATCTGCATATATGTTAGTTGTTATACTTGGCTCAAATTATGACCAACCCTATTGAGTCTTCCCTTGTTATAATAGCAGGAAGTGGTCTTTTCCTCCTGTGTGAGAGAAGGGAGGGAGAGAGATAAGCAAGGCACCCATGGGTAGATGTAAATGATTGCATTCTGGCTCTTGGGATGGGTGATGGATTCATGGTGTTCACTGTATTATTTTTAAAGATAAATAAATAAATAAGATGGCATATGGACCAGCGTTGATAATGTGTTATAAACCAAGAGTTATATGAATCCCATCTGGTATGCCCCTTTTGGATAAAATGCCAAGTTTTATAACTTTCTATTTACAGACTTTATCTTCCCAATCAGACACAGAAGTCTTTAAAACCAAGACTTGGGTGTTGTCTTATTTTTAACCCCCCACTGTGCCCTGCGTGCATGTATTGGATTGTTGGAATTCAATAAATTTGAATCATGATTATTGTTCCTATACTGAAAACTTCTGTAATATATATATATATATATTTTTTTTTTTTCTTTTTAGTGGTTTTTGAGTTATAAAAGGATTTCACATACTGTTTCATTTCTTCTTTCTAACAAGAATTACCTGACCTTTTTAAGTGGTAGATTCTCTGAAAATGAGGAGTTTGATCTAAATGATTTTTAGGGTTTCTTCCTTCTTTAAAGTTCCTTAATTGTGTGAGGTCTTTTGTACTATTATGAAAATAGACTTGGAGATTTCCAGGGTATATACCAAAGAACACCAAGAACCAGATGTGACCAAATATTTCTGATTTGAGGAACCCAAACCCTTATCAAATGTTTACATTTGTAAGAAATTGTTAAGAAAGATCAGGAAATTGAGAGAATTACTAGATTATTCAATTTACTGAAAGTTCTCTATAATCATATCTTGACTAAAAGAAAAACCTGAGATTTTATCAGTGGATTTAAACTTTAAACTTTCTTCTCTTTGAGCTCATCAGACATGAGATAAACTGAATAAATACAAAATGTACATCTGTATTCTAGGTACAGTTTTGGAGACAAAGACATACTTATTTTGCATCATCTTCTGTTGTAGTATCTCCCCCTGTGCTGTCCCCTTGCCTTGTCAGTGCGCATGAACTAAAATGTATACATACCCCTGGACTGCTTAACTTCCTTGAGTATTTCCTCAGTCTTCTGTCACTGAACTTTCCTGTGACTTTTTCCAATTAGTCCTCCTATTGAATTCTATTCATTATTCAATATGCAGCTTAAATACTAAGTTATCTGTATAATTTTCCTTTAACTACCCAGTTTAATCATTTCTCATGCCCTCCCTCCCTCCCTTTCCCTCTCCCCCACCTCTATTTTTTTTTAATGGTGCTTGCCATATATTGCCTTATTTTAAATATGAACGTGTCTATTTTCACTAGACTTAATGCTATTTATGGACAGGCACATGGTGATATTTTTCTTTGTGTCCCACCTAGCAACCATAACATTTACTGGGCCATGATAATTGCTTGCAAAAGAGAATGGCTTGCAGCCAAAGTTTTCTGAACCTTTTTTAAAATGAAATATTATGTAGAATTCAAATACATAGAAGAGATAGAAGGGAGTATTTTTATAGTATAAATTTGTTAGCTCAAATTTGTGACATTTGATTATATATTATTATCAGTATTATTGTTGATGGTATTATAAAGTCATCCAAAAGAGAAATGAGACTGATTCGGTATACTTTCAATGAAATATGTGTTTATGGAAGACAGATGCAGTCACATCAGTGTAAGCAGCCAATTGAATTTTTTCTCTCTCTTTCTGTCTGTTTGCATAATATCAAGAAAATCCTGATTCACACAGATCAGTAGTTGCAAATGGCAGTATTTTTTAATAGCTTACTTTTCAATTTAACTGATGCAGTAGCTCAAAAGAGTAGGAAATACTTGTTTCAAATTAGAATCACAGCAAATAACAAGTGCATGCAGTCATTAATTGTTAAGTGTTCAGTTTAAGGGAGTCAATTAATGGGTTCCTCAGCCTGTTTAATTTGTCACCATGTGGCAGAAAAATCATATGAATATATCTTGTCACTTAATTGTAGTGGAGCACACATGTTTTGGAATTGCATTTGCTTGTACAATTTTATGTGTGTGCTTCTGAATTTAAAAACAAACAAAAAAATAAAGACCTGCAATTTTCTTAATCGGTGTCACATTTTCAAGAAGTTCAAATATATCCACAGATAAGCTTTAACTTGAGGGTACTGGAAAAGAAACAGAGTTAACCAGAAAGTGCAAACTAAGTCATTTGGAGCCTTTTTGTGTTAAAATTTGACACAGGAACACAATGAGTTTGAGTGTGATGCTTCTTATTACAGTTTTTAAAATGATTCATATATTTTAAAGATGAAATTTGAGTAAAATGTTTGCAGAACCGCTGGAAACATGGTTTGAATACCTCATGAGTAGGCCAAAAGAATGTTGATGCTGGAAAGGTCCTTTGTGTTTAGCCTGTTCATTTTTACAGCTGGGAACAGCAGTTATGTGTGTGAAAGTCTCTAGCACAATGTCCCTGGTGTGTACACTAAATATTTTCCTGAAACAGTGAATAAATAAATCAGAAAAGAGAAAGAATAATGATTGCTAATATTTATTGAAAGCTTACTTTAGTCCAGATGCTCTGCTGAATGTTCAGAACGAATCCAGGTTTGTAGCATTACTATTCCCACTTTACAAACAAGAAAATGAGACATAAGAGATAAGCAATGTGTAAAATGTCGCCCATCTCATCCATGGCAGAACAGGGATTTGAATTCTGCTTCTGTGGGCTCACCAAATCCAAATGTTTAACCACTACACTATTCCAACAAGATATATTCAGCAAATATAGCAGTTTCCCTAGTGATTCTTTTTTGTTAAATTGTGGCTGATTTTATGCAACCATGCAAGGCTGATCTTTCTGTTTCATTTATTATTTTCATGGAACTACAGTGACTCTTAATTGTCTGTTAACCTTCAGCAGTACATTTGCCAGCAGCATTTAAAGGAACCAATCCTGCCTGGGCACTTGGATTCATCCAGTAAGTCCGATGTTCCCAGTGAGCTTTGCCACATTCTTTTCAGTTCAGGCAGATGCACCGTTGTGTGGGGGACATCCCTCCTGACACAGTTTTATCGTGGGCAGAACAGATGAAAATAGCATTTGAAAGCAAAGCCCTTGGTTATTTTTTCTGCCTTACATTTCAATGAGTGTTGATTTTGTGGCTTGGGAGGACTAGTCTTGAAGACCATATAAGAAAAAAAATTACAAAAGGAAGATTCAAAGCAAGGGCCTTGGGAATTGCTGGTCCTTACGTCCATAATGATAGTCTTTTCCTGCCCCAGGATTCTTTCTTCTAGACAATGTTTATATTTGCTATTGCAGCTCCAGCCCAGGGTAATTTAGTAATGAAAGACAAATAATTAATTCAATCAATATTTACTGAACACCCATATACCAGACCACATAAAGGTTGTGATTGGCAGGTTATAAAGATAAGTAGGTTGAGCTCTCTACCCTTGGAAGGGTGCAGTCTTGTACACAGATAGCAAGGTAGCAAGTGGAAGAGGCCATAAGAGAGAGGCAGTCTGCTGAAGTTAAGCAACCAGATTCTGGAGCCACAGAGCCTGGGTTCAAATCCCAGCTTGGTAACCCACCAGTTTACTAGCTAAATACTTAACCTCCCTGTGCCTCAATTTCCCCATTGTAAAATGTGGATGATAATAGTACCTTACTCATAGGGTTGTTGTGAAGGATTAAATGAGTTAATAGTAAAGCACTTAGTCCTGTGGCTGTTGGCTATTTAAATCCAATGGAGGTAGTGTGCTTTGTCTGCTGTATTTACTGATGCCCATCATGTATCTAGCACACAGAAAGCACTCCTCTTGAATAAATATATCGAACGAATAAGGGAGGTTTGACGTATGGGCTTTATGAGTTTAGTAGAGTGAGTGAAATGTAGAACCTTGACTCCAACAAGGACTCATAAGCTTTCTAGTTGACTCATTTTCTTCTGCCCTACTCAGTCTTGGAGGTATCTGAGGTATCGTTATCATTAAAGAATGCCATTTTTAAGTGTTTTTTTAAATTGTGAAATATAATATATATACAAAAAAGCGATAAATTTCCAAGTACATTTTAACAGGTAGTTACAGAACACATTTTAAAGTTTGGTATGGGTTACAGTTCCTCGATTTTTCATTTTTTCTTCTAGCTGCTCCAAGATACTAGGAGACCAACAGAAGTATCAATATACAGTATAATGATTCAGCAGTCATACTCATATGTCAACATCTATCCTCTCTGTTGTACTCCTCCTTCTCTTTAAATAACATATAAACATAAAAGCAATACATTTCAAAGTACATTGCCACAATTAGTAGAACAGATTTCAGAGTTTGGTATGGGTTGCAGTTCCATAATTTTAGGTTTTTATGTCTAGCTGCTCTAAGGTCTAAGGTACTGGAGGCTACAAGAAATATCAGTATAATGATTCAGCACTCATACTCATTTGTTAAACCCTACCTTCTCTGTATAATGCCACCATCACCTTTGATCTTTCTTCCACTCTTTAGGGTATTTGGGCTATGCCCTTTCTCAGTTTTTCATGTTGGAAAGGGCAGTTGATAATATGGGATAGGAGGATGGAACTAGTTGATGTTCTAGAAGGGCTGGCTCCTCTACATTTCAGGACTTACCTGGTCTAGGGACCCATCTCGAGGTTGTAGATTTTGGAGGGTTACCCTAGTGCATGGAACCTTTGTAGAATCTCATGTAATGCACTAGGTATTTTTTAAGATTGGCAGGAATGGTTTTGGTTGGAGTTTGTAAAGAATGCCTTTTTAAGAAGGTCTTCCTGAGAAAACACTGTAATGCAGAGAATATAATGCTGGAGGGCAAGGGGAGCGCTCATGGTGACCTTTTACTCCCCTGGGGCCTCTTAGGGGGCCTGACCTCCTGGGGGTTATGTAGGCACTCCTCTTGTCTGCTCCTCTCTTGCTCTTTCTCTCTACATTGAACAAATATCTTGAAGGCAAATGTCAAGACTAGAAATAAGAAGAGCTTGATTTGTCACATGGAGTACAGCTGTGTGTGGAACTGCAATTTGCATTTTAATGTTCTACTTATTCCCGAAAAGTGGCATTTTACAGATTCCCTGTATTATTCATGAATTTCCAGGCTTTGTCCTTTAGAAATAAAAGTTCAGGTAATAACTGAGAATAAGGGAGTTAAACTCTGTCAGGTTTCTTCCACTCTTTTCTCGTTTCATTGCTCTACCCTCAGTTAAGCATTGTTTAGCCCCTACCTGTGTTATGTTCTCCAGTGTTAAGCACACATGAAAGTATTAGCCCAGGTACCACATTTGGCCTGTACCTTAGCTTCTGAGTTCTAAGAGACTATGTGTGGTGGGAAAATCACGGACCTGCATAGAGGAACGTGAGAGGTAACTAGCAGCAGATGGGCAGGCACCACAGCCCTTCACAGCAGGAACCATCCTTGGCTGAGCCTGCCCTTTGGCCACTGGGCATTGTAGGATGTTGATGCCCCCATGCTGATTATTTTGCTCGTTGGGATGTTGGGATGTGTGGGGTTTAAGATGGTGAGCATCCATTGGGACTTCTCCTGCCTGCTCTTCTTAACCCCTCGCTTTTAGTGAAGAGACAGCTTGGTTCAAGTCAGAGATAGATCTGGGAATGATGTGCTGAGGAAGCTCCCTCCTCAGACCCACCTGCAGTGTGCTGGGTTTAAGATGGAGGCCAAGTGGCATGAAAGCACCCTTGCAGAAAGGCCGTGTCCCGTGGTCATGGGAAGGATTTCCACGATAAAACATGCTCGAGGGACTGGCAGAGGAGGGATTGCGGATGCTGAGTTGCTCACCAGGCAGCACAGGGACTGCTGTGCAGCTCTCTAGAGGTGACACCCCAAGCTTCAGGACCAAGTGAGTCACTTTTTTTGGTGTCAATGAGGAGCAGTAAGATATAGTATTATTTAAAATATATCACAAAATGGAGATGGGAGGTGGATTGCTAGAAGTCTAATGCTCATTCTTAGCTGCTGTGGCTGTTGACTAAGGCCAGGTATTAGGACTGATGGTTGCAAATGCAGAAGTACCATTCAGTGACTCAGATAGTATCTATTGAGTACCTTTGTACCAGATACTTAGTTATGTGCTCTATGGAGGAGTGTGTGTGCGAGTGAAAGACACACACACACACACACACCAGCCAATGGGAGACATTACAAAGATAACAAAGGGATTTGCTTCTAGGATTTGAATCTCTAAGATCCTCCCTGGCTTTCAGATGAAGGAGTTCAAAGTGTGTATCGCTGTTGCCTCTGTAATTAGATTATGTCTATTTAATATTTATGTTTGATGTTTCACATTGCCTCTAAATGATCATGTAAAGCAGTTTTTAAACTCCAGTTCTTTGAATGCTTTATTCATTCATTCAGTCATTCCTTTATCTAGCCAGTATTTATGTAATGACTATGTCATGTCAGCCATTTTACTAGACTTTGGGATTTAGTGGTGAACAAAGAAAAGCATGTTTCCTGTCTTAATGACTCTTATATTACTGCAGACCCAGACAGATTAGTGGGTAACCGTAGTTCAGTGCAGTTAATGCTATGATGGGGAAGTACCCTGAGAGCTCAGAGCAGGTCGTTCACCCAGACCAGGAAAGCATTTATGTGAAAGTGACATCCAAGGTATATCTAGAAAAAAAAAAAGAGCAGAATTTATCCAGAAGAAGACTATGACGTGTTCTAGGCAGAGGAGCAGGCCGTGGAAGAGTTGGGAGCGTAAGTCTTTCCTGGAGTGGTTCAGTGCATTAATGTCTGATGAATGTATTGGTAAGTAATATAGAGTACTGATGCGGACAATGCTTGGTTGTACAGTCAGTGAATATGCTTTGTTCTGAAACAAGGTGAGAATCAACTGGCTTTATCCTGACTGTATTGAAGAGTAGGTTGCTTCCATGGAAGACCAAGTAAAAGAATGTGGTTAGATCAACATTCATTAATCCCCATACCTTAAACAAACCTCTTGGCTTACTTACATCGATTGATATTGGATCAGTTGTGGTTATTTATTACTTATAATACTCTCTTTATGGTAATGTTGGATGTATATTTTTAAAAAACTAGATGTCAACAGAATCCATTCTATAGCCACCATTTGTTGAAGACAACCTGCATGCCAGGCGCTGTTGTTTTGTAGACATCCTCATGTAAACCCTGATCCAGTCCAGGGAGGGAGGAGTTGTCCTTCCCATTGTGCAGATGAGACCCAGAGGCCCTGAGAGGTGGCGTGACCTGCTCTTGGTCTTGCCCATAGCAAGGGTTAGGGCAGGATTTACATCCAGGCTGTTTGTCTCACGGGCTGGGCTCAGAACCGTGCTTCAGATTCAGAGAAAAAAACAACATGGAGATATTTAACACCTGATGCAGGGGTTATTAATAGATCTTTCCAAAGTCCTTTGTGATTAATTTTAAGATAATGAAAGAATTATGGATGGGTAGATGGCTATGCTTCCTTCTCTGGCTGGCAAGGTGATTAAAGAGTTTCATATGTGGTGTATCTTATGACTGGCAATCATAATGTATAAAATGCTCATCTATTCCAACTCATCTGTTTAACATGGCTCTTGTCTTAGCCAGAAAGTAATTAATCCCCACCTCTTTTTGTGTAATTGTATTAGACCTGTCAAGAACTAAATTTTCTAGAAATCTTGCTTGAATTCACAGCATAAAAACAATAATTATACAGTAACCTTTCTCTTATGGGCAGGTATAGTTGGAATTCACAGAGTAGAGCCATAGCGATGGAGAATGAGAAGGAAAAATAAGACAGAAACTCAGGCAAAAGTGAATCACTTTCAATTAGTGGGAGCTCCAGAATACAGTGGGAATACCACGATTATTGAAGCAGATGACAAGGAGAGGTGAGCACACATCATGCAAATAAAGGGGTAAAGAAATTACTGAGTAAATTTTAATATTGAAGTAAAATCCAAACTATTTCTAGCATTATGGATGGACTAAACACACACACACACACACACACACACACACACACATATATATAGATATTTATTTATATACATTTATTTATTTATTTATTTATTTTGCATGGGTAGACACTGGGAATTGAACTCAGGTTTCTGGCATGGCAGATGAAAACTCTACCACTGAGCCACCATTGCCCACCCTAGATAGATTTTTAAAATCACACTTCATATGATACACTAAAACTGCTGGATAAAATTTTAAAAATATGTATTATTTTAATTGCCTGGCTGAGCTGGCTAGAAAGTAAGAGGAATCCTCAGAGGCCTAAAATGGAGAGAAAGGAAGAAGCAGAGAGGCAAACCAGTATGGAAGCTCACAGCCCCCTTGTAGCTGCTGAATTCTGGTGACCCAGGCCTCGATTACTAAGGCTGCACTCCAGAGGCGGGCGATAAGCCTGGGACTCTCACCAAGTGAGGAGTGAGGTTGAAGTGGCCACACAAATCCAAATCCTTTAAGGGTGACCTCGGGCAAAAAAGAGGCAAGATGAGAGTTGGGGAGATTTTCCTCCTTTAACCTTGCCTCTGGGGAGTGGGGAGGGGGGTGGAATAGGTGAGGATGCTTCCCTTAAGAATTTATAACCATAAGCAGGAATTTATAGGGTTTGGAGTTAAATTCGTATTACTCCTGAGGTCCATTAAGAAACAAACAAAAAGTTCTAACTAGTATTTAGTTTAAAGAGACCTTGCACTGATGGTGCCACTAGGCCCGGCAGAAACCAATACAAATGGTTTCTGGAGAAACACACCCTTAACGCAGGCCTCAGAGTGTTCCTACAATTCAAGTACCAGTAAGCACAAAATCACAGTCACCAAATCATAAAACTCACGAGGAAACAAAGCATCACTAGCAAAACCTACATACAGCATGATTGAATCTGCAGATTTTAGATGTCGGAGTTATCAAATTCTGAACATAGAGACCCATGTTTGCTATGTTCAAAGAAATATGAGAAAGATGGGGTCAAAAGTATGAGCAAGGACCAAAAAATCTCATTAAAAAATGGTCAGGCAGATTTGTGAGCAGGGGAAAAAGGCCCCAAGATGAGTATGATTAGAAGATTATATAAACCTTCCACGAACTCTTGGGGAGCTGCAGAAGCATCTCTAGGGGCCAAGGGTTTGCCAGAGCACTCTTCTTCTGCCATGGAGATTTTGCAAGCAGGTCTGGACAAATGGTGGAGAGCTGCCCTACAGGGTTGCCTGTACTCAAAGAAGAGCTGACTTGACTGGGAAGTAAACATTTGTTGTGACCAGAGCCTAGCCTAGCCTCTTTGGACCAGTATCGAATGTGAGGAAAAATAAAGCCAGTAGAGGCAGGGAGCAGCTTCCTATGAGATAGGATGGAACAGAAAGTAGGGGATGTGGGGGGCCTTGTCTGTCTCTTGCCATTTCCTTCTTGGGACCAAACGTTGACTTGCCTGCAGTCCCATCAGATTTTCTTTCTTAGCAGATTTAGAAATGCAGAAAATTTCATTTTTTCATTTCTGATGATGTTAATCCCTCTTCCTCCAGCTGTCCTAACATGTGCTGGTTTGAAACTGTTATACACCCCAGAATAGCCATGTTCTTTTAATCCAGTCATGTGGGGGCAGGACTGTTGTATGGTGGAACCTTTTGATTAGGCTGTTTCCTGGACATGTGACTCTGCCCATTCATGGTGGGTCTTAATCTGCTTACTAGAGTTCTTTAAGAGAGCCGACACAGAGAGCCAAGAGATGAAACCAAGTAAAGGACACAGACAGAAATAAAACACCCCAATAGAAGCCAGAAGAACCCGCTGGAGCTGAGAGAGTCATTTTGAAACCAATCCATGGCCAGCAAACATCTTTTTTTTTTTTCCTTCCCATGTGACAGAGGCACCCTGGATCAGCTTTTCTTGAGTAAAGGTATCCTCTTGTTGAGACCTTAATCTGAACATTTTTATGACCTCAGAACTGCAAGTTTGTAATCTAAACAATCTCCTTTGTATAAGCCAGTCCATTTCTGGTAGGTTACATTCCGG
Organism: Tamandua tetradactyla; assembly: GCF_023851605.1. Lineage (NCBI taxonomy): Eukaryota > Metazoa > Chordata > Mammalia > Pilosa > Myrmecophagidae > Tamandua > Tamandua tetradactyla. The sequence continues at coordinate 54,583,144 of NC_135339.1, forward strand.
CACCTTTAGCAAACTGAAACATAACTTCTTACTTGTTCCAGCATTCTTTGCTCTGAAGGGGGAGAAGATGGAAGAGAGGTTACCTGTGCTGGGATTCTTTATTTAAGCCTTCTAGAGGCACATACATTTTTTTCAGGGGCTGCTTTTGGGGGCCATTCAGGGAAACACAAACATAAAGTGGCAGGTTCAAGTCCTCTTTTCTCTCTGACACTTCATTGGTGCTCCCAGCCAGACTCAGGGCCTCAACTCACCCTTCGGATTGGTTGACTGCTCCAGTCTATATACTGCACAGAAATTTACAGGCTTGGTTTTTCTCTCCTGAGGCTGGAGGGAAGCTGTTTTGAAGCTAAGTCTTCTGGACAGGTGCTAGAGTAAAGGCTTAAATAGTGAGCTCAACTTAGACTTAGGTTTGGAGAGGGTTAGATGAAGACTCCATGGATAGTGCTGCCCAGGTATGGAGCCACTTTTGGAGCGTAGAAGAAACCAGAACGCCCAGTCTGAGATGTATGGGTGCAGTTCCTGGATTAATGACAGAGGGAGAGAGAGTGACTGCCCTGTGTATATTTCTGTGGGAGGCCCCAGATCATTCAAAAGAGCCATGTTTGAGTATTCAAAGCAGTGCAACTTTTGTTTTGGTTTCGTGCAGAGTCTTGGTTTTAGGACGATAATCATTGATCCATCCTGTTATGGGGGAATAGCTAGCATGGATAGAGTAGCGTCATCTTCCCTGCGTTATGAAATGGTTCTACTTGTTAGACTCAACTTTAAGGGAAATGAAGGAGGAAAGAACAGTAGGAAACTGTACCCTTGGCAGTAGCTGTAGAGACATTTTCAACATTGGCTTTTATGGATTTGGGGCGTTGTGGGTGGTGGTGGTGTTGTGACTTCTTGACCCTCTTGTACTGATCTCGTTGGCTTCTTACTTCCCATTTGGCTTCTTGAGACACAAGGAATTCAGGAGCCCACTTCCTTTTTCCCACAATTGTGCTATGGTCTTCTTTTTGAGGGAACTGCTGATTGCTTTCCTCAAATCCATCCTTTCATTCTTCTCTATTCACAGAGCCCTGGTTTTGTTGAGCATGGCTTTGTACCTCCCAGCTCTCTCGGCACTATGGCTGTCAGATTCACAGTCCCTGCAAATGAAACTGAAACCAGAGTCACTGGGGGCAGCTCATGGAAAACTTTACAAATGGACAGATTTGCTTAGCTTTACCTGTTACCTTTTAATTCCTCACCCCCTTCTCCCCACCTCATTTTGCAGGAGCCATATTAAGGCCTCAAGGTGAGTCTGTTAAAAATGGGAACTCAAAGCGAGCTTGGGTCCCTGATGGCATTGTAGAGTAGCCATACCTGTCCTGCACGGCTGACCTGCAGAGGAAAAGAAACCCCTATTTGGTTGAGCTCCTCAGTGAGGCTGCTATTATATTCAGGCAAAAGCCTTCCTAACTGGTGCAACATGGCTTACTATACAATACAAAGTAATTGTTCTCATTTTCCATTTCCATAGAGAATTCTGGCCAGACCTCAGCTAACTAAGACCTTCAAGTAATTGGGTTTTCTTTCCTTTGCACTGCTGTACATGGATGGCAGTTATGCAGAATGATGACAACGAGACTGTGTAACCTCTGAAATCATCAAAGAAAATTCTATTATAGGTAGGAGTCTATACTGACTTAAGTGGAAAGCTGCCTAATATGTTTTAGAAAGAGTTTTTCACAGTAAGGAACAAAACATTAACCTTAGAATTCAATTAACCAAACCATTTAGTTCCCTAAGCATTGTGGTTAATCAACATTTTAACACCTCATATTTTATTTTCCTCCATTTAAATATTGGTTTAAAATTTTTTAAAAATGTTATGTTCTTTCAGTCTGTGTAAAGTGTGAGGTGTGAGGTTTATGAAATTACCTGTGTGACTAAATCAAATTCAGTTCATAAACTTAAGAGAAAGAAAAAAAAAGGTTGAGCTTCACACTTTTTCTAAGGTTAATGGAATTTATCCATTTAATTAAAAGATATAAATATTGCTTACATCCTGCTTTTTCAAACAAATATCCCTGAACTAGAGCTGGCCAGCATACATCTGAGTGAATATATACTTGAATTAAAGTATTTGGAAATGAAAAGCTAATCTAAAGAGACAATAAAAGAATGAGTCAGTGTCCTTCCAGCAGATCTGAGTGCTACTGGGCATTAAAATTAGCCAGATCTTTTCTAATTAAAATATTCGTGAAACTAAGTCCCCAAACATTACAGGCATGAAACAGCACAGAACACATTAGAAAGAATAAAGAGCAGTAGAGCAGTAGAAATGGTTCTCTAACACTGAACTGCCAGTGTAGAAGCCAGGGTCCTCATGGCACTGATCCTCCCAGGGTCAGTATCTTCTGCCTGGCTGGCAATCTTTGGGGTTTCTGGGCTTTTCCATCACATGACAATGCACATGGCAGTGTCTTCTCCTTTTTCCCCTGGGTTCCCTTCACTTCCGGTTTCTGGCTGCTCCCTGTGGCTTCTCTGGCCGACTCTCACTCTGCTTATAAAGGACTCTAGTTTAATCTGGATTAAAGCCCAACTTGATTCAGGGCCTCACATTAAGTGAAGTAACACCTTGAAGAGGTCTTATTTGCAATGCCTTCACACTCATCAGTCAGGTTGTGGACCAAGAGTAAGAACCTGTCCAAACTGGGATACACAATTCAGTCCACCACATTAGGCTAAATAAAATATAGTATTAACATTAATTTCACCTGTTTTCTTTTTTCTTGACTAGAATCTTTAAATTACATATAAAGGGCAGGCTACGGTGGCTCAGTGGTGGAATTCTCACCTGCCATGCCAGAGACCTGGGTTTGATTCCCGGTGCCTGCCCATGCAAAAAAAAAAAAAAAAAGAAAATTATGTATGTGGCTCACATTATTGGACAGTGCTGGCCTAAAAACACTCTCAGAGATAGAGGAGAAAGTCAATGAATCGAAAACACTGTTTTTATAAATGAGGCAAAAATGAGCTTAAAAAGCGCTCAGAGATTCTTGAAAAATCTGCTTCCTAGAATCGGTCTCCACAAAGCAGCCTGAGTGAGCATTAAAAAATGTAAGCCAGGCCCTGTCTCCCTGTTCAAAATCCAGGGGGTTCCCATCATACCTAGAGTAAAACAAAAGGCTTTGTTTTGGGGCTGGCTGGGCCCCCATAAAGCTTGGTTCTGCTTTGTGAATGTATCTCTTACACTGGCCCTTTTGCTGTCCTTGATCATACCTGTGGCTGCCCTCTCAGGGCCTTAGCATGTGGAATTGGCTTTCCCTAGACCCTTTTGTGGCTCGCTGTCTCTTCTTTCAGTACTCTGTTCAGGGAAGCCCCCTGTCATCTTTCTATCCCGTCTTGTGCCATTCTCCTCTCCTTACTCTCTGTCTCCCTTTAATTCTTCTACCTGGCACCTAACACTGCCTGAAATAGCCATACGTAACAGTTTTTTTCCTTGTCCTGTAACCATCCTATTTACACTGTCTAGAATAGAAGTGAAACACAGTAGGCCCTTAATATTTGTCCAGAGAATGAATGAAATAATCAAAAAAAAAAAGAAAAAAAATTGGAAGTAAATACACCAAAATGTTTTTTGGTGGAAGGAAATATACCAAAAAAGCTTAGAAAGCAATACACCAAGATCTATTTTTTTAGAGTGATGGGAGCATGGGTGTTTTAATTTTCTTCTGTTATCCAACAGCAGGTCTCTTCTTTCTTCCTTGTTTATAGAATCTTATTTTCTTCATGCAGTTCCTACTCTACACGTGATCCTCTGTTTCACTGAACCAGTTAGAGTTGTCCCATAAGTTTCTGTGATTGGCTTAAGAATGGGTATGTGCACGAAGACATAAACTACCAAAATGAGAAAAAAAAGATAAAGAATGAGTATGTGATACATTTCTTGCTGGTAAGATATGAGTAAAGGTCACCTGGGAAAGGATTCATTGCTTATGAAGACATAGCTGGTCAGAGTTATACTGGTCTCAGTTTTTTTGCGATGCTTGGAACAGCCGCAGCCTTGTGTGCCTGTGGAGCTGCTCAGCTAAAACCCCGAGGATGGCAGAGTAAAAGGAGGAAAGCAAATTGTGTCCCTGATGATGTTGTCAGGCTGCCAGATTAACTATCTCAGAGCTGTCCTACTTTGTGACTTCTTGTTTTGAGAGAGAATGTCATTTTTGTCGTTTAGGTCATTTTTGGCTGGGTTTTCTGAATTTTTTTTTTTTTTTAACCAGTCAAATGTATCTAACTGCTATAACAAAATTCAGATGAAGCAGGCTCCAAATTATTAACGTCCGAGAAAATTGCAGAAGTCATGAGAGACTTCTGTAGAATTTATCTTCAAGGAACAGACGAGTGACACAGTGCTCAATTAGTGCTCGGGACTTCAGGGAAGATAACTCCAGTGAAGAAGAAATACCTGAATTGTCAGTACTATTTACTATTAATAAACCTGAGTTATGATTGTAACACAGGAAAGAAGAAAACTGCTCTCCTTTTCATGTAATCGATATTGATTCAGACATATTTGGAGTTGTGCGTTTAGTTCTGTAGGCATGTTCGAAGAGGACCGTTGACAAATTCTATTGAATGTAAGTTTGATACCTGGAACAACTATTATCTTTGCTGCCTATAATTCTCTGGTGACCTGGTTTTCCTCTGGGAACTATCCCATCCCTATTTGTAGTCTGTATTTTGGCTGGTGTGAATATCATTTAGTCTGAGGGGTTAAGTGGGACAGGGACATGCCTGAAACATTAAATTTGCCTCAGTAAGTATGGGCTCAGGGTTCTGTTATCTCCAATGGAAGGAGACTTAAATCCACAGAGGATCTGAGAGGAATGTGTCATAAATGGCTGCAACCATTTGAAGAGTTGTCATGTGGAAAATATTTGTAATCATTCTCAGATCCACTAAAAGAATGACGCTATTAGAGGGGACTCAAGTAAGGCATATTCATGTTCATCTTAATACAAAATTTTTAAATAGTTGAGACTGACAGTTGAGGTGGTTGATTCAAGAGGCTGTCATTTTCCCTATCAATGTTTGAGAATAATCGAAAGCTGAGGGTGCTCTTAGAGATTTTTATCAGAATCAGGGCTTCTAAGCTGTTTCCAATTCGAATTTCAATGATCTTCAACCCATAGTGGAAAACAGGGATTATATGAGAGAATGCCTATGAACATGCTTTATAAATGACTAAGCAGAAATTTGTTCATTCCTTAAGAGGTGGCTCTGGAGTCAGAAAAACCCTCGCTTAAAGCCTAGTTTTGACCTCTATTAACTATGTGACTGAATAAGTTAACATTGCTGAGCCTCAAATTCCTCATTTGTAGAATGAGGATGATAATATGTACGTATACAGTTGTTAGGACTGAGTCGAAAGTGGTGTGAAAGCATTTACCAAAGACCCTGACACAGAGTATACACTCAGTAGATGTTAGCTCATATTCAAATGGTGTGAAAACACGAGGCATGATTATTCTTGCTTTTCTTGTATAGGTTTTGGCAACAGCCAGTCTGGGACTAACAAGCAAATATATGCCATATCTAATTAAACTTACCCTAAACACAGATTTAGGATGGATTTCTGGGCAGATACATATGTAAAAGGAATGTAATAAATAGAAGATAAATTTATCAGCTACAGTTTTTAATTCTGGAAGGTTTTTGCTTTAGTGTAAAGATTTGTCATATAAAACGGGACCAAGGTAACAAGAATAGAAAGGACCAAGATTGTGGTTGGTTCTTAATGACTAATGTGCTGTGTCTTCCTTGAAGACAAGGAAGAGGAGGGGGAGAGTCTCCCACTATTATTGATACATTCCACATTCTAAGAAGGAAGGCGTCTAAGACTCTATAACTAATGGACCATATAGGTTGCTGCTATTGAATACTGTTTCAAACTAATAGAATACCATTTTTAAGGAAAAAATGTTGAAGGACTTGAGAATAAAGGATTAGAAAGGAAGAAGAAAATAACAAACCAAATACCTGATGCACTGATTTGAAGCTGTTATATACCCCAGAAAAGGCCATGTTCTTTTCTGTAAGAGCAAATTTTCTGTAAGGACCCACGGAAACTGAGGGAACCATTTGAAACCAGAACCCAGGAGACAAGGATCAGCAGTTGTTGCCATGTCCCTCCCATATAACAGAGGAACCCAGATGCTAACAGCCTTTCCTCAGAAAGGTATCTTCCTCTTGATGCCTTAATTTGGGTATTTTCATGGCCTTAGAGCTGTAAATTTGTAAACTATAAATCCCCATTGAAAAAGCCAACCCATTTCTGATATATTGCATTCCATCGGCTTTAGCAAACTGAAACACCTGATATACCTGATATCTATTTGCTCTTTTAAAATACTACATAGGGAAAAGTAAAAAATTATGCTTCTATGGCTTTTTTTTTAAAGGAATTTTTTTTGTAAAGCAGTTTCCTGTCTGCTAAAAGAAGTATCAATCAATGGGTTAGCATAAACAACAAGGATTTTATTGGCTCACAGTTTTGAGGCTAGGAGAAGTCCAAAATCAATGTGCCATCAGGACAATGCTTCCTCCCAGAAGACTGTGGCATTTTGGGGCTGGCTGCCAGTGATCCTTTGTCCTTGGCTCTTCTTTGACATGGTAATGCATACGGTGGCCCCTCCTGACTTCTCTGGGTTCCATTCACTTCTAGTTTCTTCTCTTTCTATGGCCTTCCCTATAAAGCCTTTAGTAATAGGATTGAGATAGTTGGGCCACACCTTAAGTGAAGTAACCACATCAAAATGTCCTGTTTAGAATGGTTTCACACCCAAACAAATGGATTAAGTTTAAAAATATGTCTTTCTGGGATACATAGCTCCAAGACACCACAGTTACTGTCAGAATTTAGGAGGATCTTTATTATTTTATGCTGATTTTATGATCATGTTTCAATCGAGGTGCTTTTCTGAATATTGTTTTTTCCACAAATGAAGATTTATGGTTCATTCCAGGATGTTTGTTTTTAAATTCTTGGTTTTATGTTTTAATATCCTTTGAAAATGATTCATCTTTTTGCAAAATAATTTCTTTCTCTTTTAAACTCTTTCTCATTTCATACTCTGTAAAGGGGAATTTCAATTTTTCAAAGAACTAACTCTTGGTATTTGTTATTTTGACAACTGGTTTTGCTGTTCTTGTTTGGTTTTATTTTGGTTTTTAAAATATAATTAAAATTTTTTATCAGGTTTGAGTAAATCATTAATTTTCCAATTTTAGAAATTCTTTTGTTTGTTCTCATGATTGTTTTAAAGTATTTATTTTGCTTTAGTTATTTCTAAGGTCTAATGCTTCTTATGTTAAAATTTTAAGCCAGAAGCTGCATTTTGGTAAATATATATGATTTATATTCTACTCTATTTTATTTTATTATTATTTTTTTCTCTACTCTATTTTAGTGGAAATATGTGAACATTTGTTATGGAACTAGATCAGGTAAGCAATTTAGTTAGAAAGAAAGCATATAGAAAATATGTATGCATATGCATTTCAAGATTACATGTCTGTTAGTTGATTGCTTTGGGGGAAGATTAATGGAAACCCGCAAATTAATTAACAATTATAAACAGTAATGAATGGAAAAAGAATATAGAGTAAATTTAACCCCCAACTTTCCATTCAGTGCCCTTAAGAAAGTGAAATAGTGTTATCAAAGCATGAAATTGAAACAAATGTTTGACCCAAAGCTACAGGTACTATATTTTGTATACTTTTTAAAGGCTAGAATATTGATGGATGTGAATTGCTATGCAGAATATTCTTAAAGAAGTACAATAATGTTTGTATTCAAATAGTGTAGCAACTGGAGTTACATTGAGAAATTTGTTTTATCTGTAAAGGATCCTCAGGGACAAGTACCCTCAGTAGGTGCGGTCTTCGGCTCCACTTAATTGGAGCGTTCTTGGCTAGCGCGAGGACACATCCATTCTGTGCTCTCTGTCAGTGGAACCTTCAGATCTGAACGCCCACCTTATCCAAGGAATCCTTCCTTTACTTCAAAATGCCACCAAAGGACAGGTAGCCACTCAGTTTTACAGTTCACATCATGAAGGAAAATATTAGAGTTGTTTCGTTCCTCAGATGCTTGGGTGTTAGCCTCTCAAGTGTCGATTTTATTTTATTCTTAATTGGTGGACAGGAGGGTAGAAATGTTTTGGATACCATTTGAATTTGTTTATGCCATTATTTATTCATTAAGTGAGGTTCAGATTTTTTTCTTGTTTATACAAATAGGGTTGTGAAAATATTTTTCTGTTTTATATGTATTTCTCGGTAGTATCTAGTAACTCACTTTTAAGATTACCTGTTGTCTATCATTCTATGTAAATTATCCTCATATTCCTCAAATCTCTATCTTCTAACTTTGACCACTCTTTTAAGCTAGAAATAGCTTTATTTCTTTAGTTGCCTAATGTAATTCTATCTCAGGCTTAACATGGTTCAACTCATGCATTATTTTTCCTCAAACTTGCTTATCCCTTCTACATTCATTAGTTAATGCATTGGCCCATGTTTGTTGAACTCTGATTGTGTTCAAGTCATTGTGCTAAATACTGGGAAGACAATGGATGATGAGCAAAGCAGATATGGTCATAGTTCTCTGAGATTTGCTGTCTAAAGTTAGAGAGGCAGCTAGCCACTACTTTAATACATAACTTCAAATTGAGATCTATGCAATCTCAATTTGTACTATAGTACAATCTATAGTACTCATATAAAGTACTATAAATAGTACTTTATATGTACAGTGGGAGTGTTTATATGTTTAATGGGGGAATCATAAACGACTTTCCTGTGGAATGTTTACGCTGAGATTTGATGCCTGAGAAGGGGTCCTCTAATTAAAGTGCTATGAGGATTGGGCTTTCCAGGCCCTAGACTCTTAAAGAATGTGGTACATTTTCCAAACTGAAAGCGGGTTTGTGTGGTTGAAAGGTAGAGAGCAAGTGAGAGAGAGTTGCGAGTTGAGCCTGGAGCAAGCAGAGGAATGACTGACCATGCAGAGCTGTGCAGTCTATCAAGGCCTGGGTCTTTTGTTCTAAGAGTTTTGGGAAGTCTTCAAAGATTATTAGGCAGGGAGAAAGACATGATCAAGCTTCTGGTATAAAAAAATCATTCTAATACCATTTCTCACCTATCAGAAGTTTCCAAATACTGGTCAAATTAGGAGAAATGGTCACTCTCATACATTGCTGGAAGGAGTGCAGCATGGTCCAACCCCTAGTGCAAATTAGTTTGGCAGCGCTTATGAAATTTACAAATCCATTTTCCATTTGATCCAGTGATCCTACTTTTGGGTTTTATCCTTCATATGTGCCTGCCCAGGTTCAAAATAACCAGTGTTACAGGTTGTTTCTTGCAGCATTATTCGTAGTCATAGCAAAACTAGAATAGATATTCTTCAGTGTTCATCCTTAGGGAACTGGATAGATAAATTATGGCAAAGCCCACAATAGAATGCTATGTAGATATACAAAGGAATGAAGCAGTTCACTATGTACCTGTATGGCAGTATCTTGAGGATATATTGTTAAGTGCAAAAAGGCAATGTGCAAAACAGTGTATACAGTATGCTGTGTTAAATGTAAGAAAGGGAGAGATAAGAACATATATTCATATTTGCATGCATTTGTGCAAAGAAATAATGAAAGGGTATACATGATTCTAAAACAAGTGATACATATAGGATGTGGGGGATGAGGAGGATGGAAACAGGATGTGAAGCAAGAGTTCTGCAAATATGCCTGATTGTATTATTTTCATTTTAAAAGTGTGAGCATATAATTCAGTGAAATCAATTAAATGAAACAGCAAAAAGATCATTCTGGATGCATTTTTGGATTGGGAGGTAGAAGCATAGATGTGGGGGGCAATTTGGAGGCCATTGCAGGAATTCATGGAAAGGTAATGATTTTATAGTGATGAGAACGGAGTCAGAAGTGGATGGATTTTAGAGATATTGGGGAGGTAAAATAGGCAGAACTGGGGTTAAGGATGGAGAGGTGATGAATGAGAGGGAGAAATGAAGGATGACCCCCCCAGTTTCTGGAATTCACTGTTAGATGGATTCACTAATTTGGGGAAAGCGAAGGAGGATCAGTTTTGTGGAGGTGGTGATATGTTTGGACATGTTGAAATTTGTGCCAGATCCATAGAAAGTGGTTAATAAATATTTGTTGAATGAATGAGTAAATGAGATGCTATAGAGATATCTAAGTAGAAATATGAAGGAGGCAGTTGGATTTGTGAGGCTGGAGCTCCAAGGGGAAGTATATGATGGGATTCCAAATTTTAGGAGCATAGAGTATATAGAGTTGGAAGAAGAGTGGGTTGGGACACGATCTCCAAAACTCAAAGAACAGTAGTTGAGAACCTAGCAGCACAGAAAACTGAAAAGGAGTGGGCAGAGGGGTAAGAAAACTGGGAGAGTGTGGCAATACTGAACCAAGGAAATAATTTCAAGAAGGAGGCAGTGAGTGCATGGTGAATGCTGCAGAGTCATCAAGAATTGTAAGAACAGGAAAATGTCCACTGGATCTAGAGAATCCTTCATTGAACCCAGCAAGATCTGTTTCAAAGATGGATTGGTGTGGCTCAAGGACTGTTTAGTTCCAATAATGGCCCCACTATCTTCCCAGTCACCCTGGCTTGAAAATGGATGGGTTTCTTTAACTTATCTGTTTTGCCCATTTTACCCATCCTTGATAAATGCTTTCCAAGTTCTATCCACTCTGCTTTAATATGTCTCCTGCTTCTGTCCTTTTTTTCCCCCCGTTTATACTGCCACTTCACCAATCCAGGTCCAGCCAGCTTGCATACCAATGAATTCCGCAAACCTCTATTCTGTGCTCCTATCTTATATTGTATGTGTAGGACACATCCACTGTTCTTATTTCCTTCTCACGTGCTGTATATAATAGCCCTCTCACTCACCTATTGGATCTACTCTGGTTGCAACCTTATTTGCCAGTCCCTTTCTTTAAAATAGATTGCTGAGAGAAGGCCATCAGCTATATTTTTTTTAGTATTTTTTAGATGTAGGCATGAGGTTAATTCTTTTTATGTGTGATCTCATTTAATCTTCACAATGACACTAAAAAGGTATTTTTTTTTGTCTTCTTATGGGTGAAACAAAAGCTCAAAAAAGTTGAGTATCTATTTCAAAGTATCTTAACTAGTGAAAATTCTTAACAGAATTCAACCCAGTTCTTACTGATGCAGGGTTTAAGCAGTTTCCATTTTATCTTGATGTTGAATATCGTGTAACTGCTTTATGGGATGGTACTTCTCTGTGTAGATGAAGCAGTGCCACAGAAGCATGGAGAGTCTTCCAAGAAAGGCTAGGTAAACTAAAATTGCATTTCAGAAAGAAGAGATCAAGAGTTACCACAAGCAGGAAAAAACATTAGAATTTAAATTAAAGAAAGGAGGTAACCTTCTAGAGTAAAGTGTTGTAGAGTGATAGGGATGGAAGCCAAATTTCAGGGAGAATCAGAAGGAAGTGCAGGTAGGAAATAGAAGCAGCTGATGGAGATAAAGAGTTGAAACCTGGAGTGAAAAGGAATGAGCAGTGTTGAGTAAGTGGAATACAGTGTCATATACATCATACACATGTATTTTTATATATGTGTAGGTGAAACAGAATAAGCCTGTAAACTTGGGAAATTAAAAATATATATAGAGAGATACCCCTTTCCAACATGAAAAAGTTAGAAAGGGCAGAGCCCGAATACCCCTAAAGATTGGGAGAAGGATCAAAGGAGAAGGAGGAGTATAACAGAGAAGATAGAATTTAATGAATGAGTATGTCTGCTGACTCATTATATTGGTATTTCTTTTAGTCTCCAGTGTCTTGGAGTGGCTAGAAGGAAAACCTAAAATTGTGGGACAGCAACCCTTGCCAGACTCTGAAATCTGTTCTATAACTACTTGTTACAATGTACTTTGAAATTTATTGCTTTTTTGAATATGTTACATTTCATACTAAAAACTGCTTAAAAAATATGAGATACCATTTCACACCCATTAGAATGGCTGCTATTAAAAAAAAAACAGAAAATAACAAGTGTCGGAGAGGTTGTGGAGAAATGGGAGCACTCAGTCATGGCAGGTGGGAATGTAAAATGGTGCAGCCACTGTGGAAGACAATTTGGCAGTTCTCAGAAAGCTAAATATAGAGCTATCATATGACCTGGCAATCCAAGTACTAAATATATACCCAGAAGAATTGAAAACAGAGACTGAAACAGATATTTACGCACTGATGTTCCTAGCAGTATTATTCACAATTGCCAAAAGATGGAAGCAACCCAATTGCCCATCAGCTGATGAACTGAAAAATAAAATGTGGTGTATACACGCAATGGAGTATTATTCAACCACTGAAAGGAATGAAGTTCTGATGATGCATCAACACGGATAAACCTGGAGGATATCATGTTGAGTCAAATAAACCAGACACAAAAGGCCAATTATTGTCTGAACAATGATTGTTTCAAATTCCCTGATTTGAAACAATTAAAATAAGCAAATTCATAGAGTCAAAATCTAGAATATAGGTTACCAGGGGATAGAGTGGGGGTTGGAAATGGGAAGTTAAGGCTTAAAATGTACACGATTCCTATTTGGAATGATGGAGATGTTTTGATATAGGGGGTGGTGAGGGGACCACAACATTGGAAGTGCAATTAGCAGCAGTGAAGTACATATCTGAATATGTTTAAAAGGGGAAATGTTAGATTGTATATATGGTAACAGAATAAAAAATTTAAAAAAATAGAGAAAGAATTTTTGAAGCCAGGCCTTAGAGGAAGACTTTACTCTTTTTCTGCATGGCGCTCAGGGGCAGAGTGCTTGTTCTGATGAATCCGATTTGCGTCGGGAACACCTGCTTGAGATAACGGGGATTCTCAAGTTAAAGGGACAAGCCAATCTCAAGTTGGTGAGGAACAGCACCTAGCCTGGAGAGTTTGAAGTCCTGGTAATATTGTAACTTGTCTCTAACTCCACCCTGACTCTCTCTTCACCTCCCCTGCTTAATTTGCCCCCCATTGCACTTACAATGATCTGACCAGCTATATATTATTACTTATTTATGGTCTGTCTCTCCACTCCACCCCAGTTTGTAAGCTTCATGGATTTCAAACTGTTTTGCTTGCTTGTGTCCCAGTCCTTCAACCAGTGCCTGGTGCCCTGTTGATACACAAGAAATGTTTTTAAATGAAGAAATGAATCAAGATGGAATCAAAGGAAAAGTAGCCACAGAATGAACCTTAGAGGTGCTTCAAATGAGTGTTTGTGGCTCACCTTTAGGGGCCACAGGTGCTAAATTAAGGCAGTAGGAATAGAGGTGAAGTGCTTATCAGCAAATCCAATTTCTAAGATCCTGTGCTGGTAAGTAGAATATGGCTTCGATGTGCTGTCTCATTTTCCTGTTGCTGTATAATAAACCACTCTGTAGCTTGCTTTTATCTGTAATTGTTCTTAAGTCTGTGGGTCAGGAATTTGAGGAGGGCTGTTGTGGGTAGTTCTATTTCAAGGGGCAACGTATAGGATTATTCGGTGGGCTGTGCACAGCTGAGGTCTGGGCCGGCTGGAAGGCTTCACTTACAGCTTTGGCTCCTATGTGAAGCTCCTCTTCATGGTGCTCACTCTTGTCACATCATCAGCTTGGTTGTGCTCCCAGCAGGGCGCACTTCTTACCTGTCAGCTGGCTTCTGAGAGGGAGTTCTCCAAGGAGCGCAGGAGGAAGCTGAAATTCTCTTAAGGCTCAGCCTGAGAAGTCACACAGCATCCCTTTCCCAGCCCTCCATTAGTCAAAACAAGGCACAGGGCCAGCCCAGAATAAAAGGAAGGAGAAGTAGTTTCTGTTTCAAAGAGAGAGCGGCAAAGAATGGACCGCCATTTTTAGCCCAGCTACAGCTGATTAGGATGCATAGAACATGCTTCCTCCCAAGATGTATTTCACACTCCAGGAAGTTAATGAGAATTTAGAGTGAAAAGATAATTTGCAAAAATTTTGGAAAATTGAATATGGTTAAATCAGCAGTTAATTCTAAATATGCCAAGTTCAGGGAGAGATTTGTAAAGAAGGAACAATGGCAGGTGAATGAAAGCATGAGCAGAAAATGTTATTTTTAAAAAGACCTTGCAGTATTTTATAATAATGATTTAACTTTATGAACGTTTCATGTGCTCATTAGAAAAATTTCAGGCAATCATAAAAAATACAAATAAGGTTGCAACAAATGACTTAAACTCCACCTATGCAGACAAAAAAGTCTGTGTTAGCATTTGGTTAACCTCATTTTAGACATCTCTTTATGTTTATATTCACTTAGAAAGGCAGGTGACTAGCTGGTTTGCTGACTCAGACATGTTGATAGAAATTTGATAGATTAAAAATTTTAAGAATGAGATCACACTATGCAGGTTATTTTAATGAATATTAAAACTCAGTTCACTTAAATGAAAAAAAAAGAAGTAGAAGTAAGTACTTTAAGTAAGAGTTATTAATTTTAAGAGCAATCAGTTCCTATTAGGTTGTACCAAGATTATGGGGGTAGAACATGAAAATCATCAGGTGGTTGGAGATACATAAACTATATATTAAAATTTTATATAGTATCAGTTGGTCCTTATCATGAAAGGTGAAGTGATTAGTGTTCTCACTTTGCCTGTCACATCACTCCTCCCATCTTCTGATTCTGTGGCTTATATTATTTTTACTTTGTAAATTTTACATTCTGTTTTGCTGGTATGATTTCCACAGGTATTAAATGTAGAAACTTCAGTTCCGCATTTCAACGGGCTCAGTGATAACCATGGTTTCTCTGGTTCCGAATTCATTTTGATTAATCTTTTGTTTGGTTGGATTTCAATTTTTTTCTGAAAAAGTGTTTCTGGGTGCTATATAACCTGAATTCTTTCCTGCCTTTATTAACATCCATAATACTATTTTACACTTCTTCCCACTCACAGCTTTGTAGACATTTCTCTGTTATGTTCAACAGCATTATTCTGTGGAGGTCTGCCTGAATTCCCTGCCCTCGAATATTTCTCAAATTTATTTTTCATTCCAGTTGTCTGAAGGAGTTTTTCCAGGATAGGTTTCATTGAAAATAATTTTATATGCTTTGCTCTTCCAATTATGTTTTATGTCCCTTTGATGATAAGATTCAGCCCTTTCCTATAAGGAAAATATCCTATATCTCTGTATACTGTTAAAATATTGTGCATCTATTTACTTTTTTGGAGGGAGAGGATTCTATTTGTTGGGCTTTTTCTCTTCAGGAGCAACGGTTACCCTTATATCATGTTATCTTTGTGTTTCCTTCAACATCTGTAAATGCCTGATTACATTTTCTTCCTGCATTGTTTATGATTACCTCAAGGCTTTATACTATTGATTTGATTTTCAGGATATTTGTTTTATACCCAGCTGCTTCTAATTTGTCTATTAGATGTGCACCGATGCTGTTTTGATATAAATTTATTTCCTTAACTCTGCATTCTCTTCTCCATCTCATTTTGCTGTTTTAACATCTCATCTTTGAGCTCCTGTTTTCATGAGTATTTATTTTTTGTTCAGGTTTTTTAACCTTTTAGTGAAAAATATTTGCAAGAAAACTGCTTCTATGCTGAGAGTTATATATTTTTCTCGACTTGGTGCATGTTTGCATGTTCTGTTTCTTTCCTTCTTTCTTTTCATTGTTATTGTTGCAGCATGTTTGTTTAGTTGCTATAACCTTTCTTTTCATCTTGTTCATTCTTAACATGGGTTATTTTATTTAAATCTTAAAGTTCTTTTGACCTGGTATGGTTGAAATCTCCTTGGTATTATTCCTGCCTTATTTGATGTCAGTTATTTTTTTTACTCTTTAGGCTAGTATTAATTGTATCTACTTTTCTGTAGCCTTAAGTGTGTACAGTTGCGGGGAATAGGGATGGAGTAGCCTCTTCTGCATTGGGTAAGCCTTTAAAGGTGGAAAACTTAAAAAATTCTTCTGAATTCTCATTAATGTCCTGCACCACAGCGTGTTCCACTAAACTGAGGTTGCACCCACCTTCTGGACCTTGTCCTGTTCTCTCAGCTCAGCCCACTGTCCTGAAAGATGGCAAATTCTGATGGCCTGCCTCCCTCTGCTGAAACCCTTTGTAGTGTGCTGAGACTCCTACTTTTAATGGTTTTCCCCCGTCATTTTTTTTTTTTAGACTGGCTTCTCTCCTCCTTATTTTTCATCTCCTGACATAAGCGAGTTTTCATTCGTTTTTTAGAGATTTTATTCACTCACCCTTTTTCTTCAGTACTGCTTGCTTTGGGGCAGGGACAGGATTAAATGCCACTCAGTACCACCATACAACACATCTAAAAGAATATTATCTGTTTTTTTTCCTTGCCTAACACCTTTCAAAATTTTTAGTTAATATTTTGCACCATTCCTTTGCTGGTGAAGTTTTGGCTCTTTCTTTGTATTTCTCTTTGAAGAATAAAAGGCCAAACTCTTTGGTGGGAAATTGAGAGTTTATTTTAAGATCAGGTACAATTGAGGTAATTAACACCAAGTACAATTAAGTGGTTATCATTAATCTCCTACAAATTCATTTTCATGACTCTCCATAATTAAGCTGATAGTTTGATACACATGTAAAAGTTTTGCATTTCAGGAGGACAAACAAACAAATAAACCAACAACAACAACAAAAAACTCGAGTTGACAGTAAAATTCTGCAGAAAACAAGTGCCTTATGATAGAATGCAGGCAAGGTTAGTCTCACTGGAAGGTTTTTCTTAAACCTTCAGTAAATAGCAAATAGGTCCCTGTTTAGTTCCTTTGGTGGCAAATTCTCTGTACCCTTAGTTTTCGTAACTATCCAGAGTAACTGTGGTAGGAAGGATTCCAAGATGGTCCCTAAGGTTCCCATCCCCCCACCCCCCAGTATATGCACCTGTATAATCCCCTCCCCCTGAGTGGGTGGGCCTGACCTAATTAGCTGAGCCCTTTTAAAAGAGGGTCTAAGTCAGGAGCTGTGGCAGATGCAGGCCTGCTGCCCTTGAAGAGGCAGCTTCCATGAGTTCTACAGCTGCAAGGAAGTGAATTCTGACAATCACCAAGTGAGCTTGGAAGAGGGCTTCAGCCTCAGAGGAGACCTCAGCTCTGTTCAACACCTTGATTTTGTCCTATTGAGACCCTGAGCAGAGAAACCAGTTGAACTGTGTTGTGTTTTTGATCTGCAGAACTGTGAGATAGTAAATAGGTATTGTCTTAAGTTCCTTAGTTGTGACAATTAGTTATGCAGCAATAGAAAACTAATATGGGGTACAAATTTTTTAAAGTACTTTTAGATTTAAGTGATTTGCTTTATTTTAATGCATGCTGATTCTTTTCCAAAAGGCAAGGTCTCATTTCTGGTTTTATTATTCACTTTTCTCAGAATGGAGGCTTTTGTTATTTCTGTTTCAAAACTTTGATGAGTTTAGTTGCTGTGTGTTTGTTTTCTCTCTTTGGCCCAGTTTTCTCCCTCAATATTGAGGCCAGATTGGAAATTTTAGATTGTTTACTGGTCGTAACTATAACTGGGGCTTGGAAACACTAAACAAAATGGTTTTAAAGTATAATGGAACCACTCTGTAGTAATAGTTTTAGAAAACAGGCCAACATCTGGGCTAACACGATGAGTCTCCCCAAATTCTTGTAGAATGGATTATTTTCATTTTGGGCTAGTACCAATAGTGCTGCTATGAGCATTCTTATGAATATATTGTGGTATTTTTGGTGAATGTTGTTTATGTACCTAGAAGAATTGCTGGGGCATACAGTACACAGCTTTAGTAGATATTAAAAATAGGTTTCCAAAGTTATGACATAATTTGAACTCCTACCAGCAGTGTATGGGAGTTAGAATTGCTCTGTATTTTCACGGAACACTTGACCTTATAGTTTTAAAATTATCATTAATATCATTATTTAAAATTTTTAATTTCTGGTGGGTGTAAGTGGTGGATATTAGTGGTATCTCATTGTGTTTTTAATTTGCACTTCCCTGACGACTCATGATGTTGAACACATTTCATATATTTATTGAAGGCCAGTGTTTTTCAAACTTTGGACCATAAACTATTATTGAGTCATGAAATCAGTACAAATTAGGATTATAATTTTTTAAAAACTGAACTAGAAGAGTATAGAGAGAGTGAGTTACAATGGTAAGTACAGTATTGTGCAGCTTGTTTCAATTTCATATAAATATATATGTACACACATGCATATGCTGCAGTTTCATGCTTATATACATAAATATATGTGTTTGTTTTGAGTCCCTGTGGGAAATATATTTCCTGTTGTTTGCTGAGGTCAAAATGTTTGGAAAACCCTGTGTATTATGCATCCTTATTTTTATCTAAAATTTTAAGACTTAACCATACTCACCTCATTTGTGTTTAGCACAATATTGGGAGATAGAACTAATAGCCAAGATCATGGAATCATGACTCATGGTGATTTTGTCAGGCCAAACTGGAAGCAAAACACTGAGGTACAGTATATGAAGTAAAGGTAAAGTCCTACATAAGGTAAGTTTAAGCCCTTGTAATTAAGTCGGGGAGGCTGCTATGACAGCAGTACATGGGATAAAGAGCCAGAGCTGTCGATCCTAAATACAAAGCCTGAGGTCTTACCTTGCTTTAAACAGCCTGTTGGTGGTGTCCAAGAACCTGTTTCAAAGGTGTTCCTTGGTGATTCTGATGGTCAGACAGTTTGGGAACTGCTGACCAATAGACTGGAAATTGTAATGGATTTGGCAGACTGTAAATCTTATGTATATGAATGAGGGAGGAAGTCTCCTGGAAGAGGTATCCGAAGTTTGCAAATCTCTTAAAACGCTAACACTCTAAAAACCACTGTATTTCAGAGTTATTGCAGTCAATTACTTTTACCCCCTGAATTATTTTTCTATAGTAATGAAACTCAGGAGGAACCATTTAATTAAAGAACCATTATGTACAATTTCTATACAGTTAAAATGAAAGACAGACAGTGAGTTAATTTGCTTTCCAATCCCTCTCTATGTAGATTATAAATTCCTAATCCTATTTTTCTCTGATCCCCTACTTCAATGAAACCCTAATGTGAACTGCATACATTTCTCAATTACATAATACTTCAGTGTGTTTGTCTCTGAGATTTACTGTATTTTAACTTTTGTGTGTATTTTAAAGTTAAAATTTGAAGGCTTTACATTTATAAACACTCCACTTTCTAACTAACAGTGGACATAAAATGTTAGAGTGATAAATATTAACCCCGCCGTATTAAGGAATATTCAGAATCAATCTAGATTTCTTTTTTTCCTCCCCTTTGAAGTTAAGATGTATACAATACTAGGTTTAGGAGAATGAATGTATAATTTGGACACAATACTTCCTTGAATACCAATATTGCTTTGTATAGTAATTACAGGATTTTAAATGCCAGTGAGTTCTGTTTGCTTTGTGTGAATTTATGAATGTAATAAAACACTTTGACAAGCTAATCAAATACAAAAGCTAACATTTAATTATCAGCTTTTTAAAGATTTTATCAACCAGATACTCTCTCTTGCCAGGATCACTTAGTGGTTTAGGAATCACAGAATCCTGTTAAATCTCTTATTTTATTTAAAAAATTAAAATAGCATTGCTATTTCTTTTTGAAAGCTTACGGTAAAAAAAAAGTCAAGCATGGGAAAGTACATAAAAAAATTTTAAAATCCCTCAAATCTATACACTCAGATGAAACCACTATTAATATTTTGATGAGTATTTTTTCAACATTTCAGTAGATATGTGCAAAGACTTACTCATATATAAACGTGACCCAGTTTTGTATAAAAGATTGTATGTATGATATTCTATTATTTATCTCTGAGGGCTGGATGTTGTTTTTCTTTTCACTTTTCTGTTGTTTTCATGTCAGTAAATAGAGATGTACATCATCATTTTAAATAGCTGCATGATATATACATACCATAGTTTATCTGAGAAATCTATTATTGACCGATATTTAGACTCTTTTTTTCTTCTATTGGTTAAACATTCTTGCACATTGGCCATTTTGCTTTTGTATACAGTTATTTCCATAAGACACATTCCTTTAAGTTTGATTGTGGATCCAAAGGATAAATGTTGACGATGTATATTAATTGCCAGACACTCCTCCAGAAGTCAATCTCAGTTGACTCCTGGTAGCAAAACAGTGGAATGCCTATTTTTTTTTTTTTAATTTTTCCAACATTGGATATTGTTTTCTCTAAAAAATGGCAAATGACCAAAAGCCGTCATTATTTTTAAATTTTAAATAGTCTCTTGGATTATTAATGAGGTGTTTTACATATTTCCAAGTGCTTATTGATAATTTGTATTTCTTTCTTGGTTAATTGCTTTACCCTTTTAATTGGAATGGTTGTCTTTTTTCCAGTTGTAGGATTGTATATTGAAATTTATACGTAGAAATATATTGATTGTATATTCCTGTTGTATATTGAAAAATTGTTATTTAGATTGCAGATTTGCTATTTGATTTTTAATTACACATAGTGTTTTCCAAATTAAAATATTATTTACTTATTTTTTTTTTGATTTTGCATATAAATTTCTGTTATTCAACTTCATCAGTGTGTCATTTTGTAGGTTGAACCTTTTATGTTGTGGTTGAGAAAACCTTTGTTATCTCAGGATGGTAGGAATACTTACCTGTATTTGCGCATTAGTACTGTTAGGCTTTAATTTTTTAAAAGTTATTTATTCTTTACTGATACATATTTAATGTTCAGACCATGAACCCCCCAAAAAAAAAGAAAGGAAAAGTACAATCAGTGGTTCATAATATCATCATATACTGTGCATTTATCATCACAATTGACTTTTTTTGTGAAAAATAACATATAAAAAGCAATAAATTTCAAAGCAAGACTTTAATTATTTTACATGATAATTTTTGATCCATCTGGGATTTATTTTTGAATAAAGAGAAACATAAAAAGCCAGTCTTGTATTTACTCCAATTGCTAGGCAGTTGTCAGATGTCCTAAAAATTCTATCTTTATTAATGATTTAAAATGACTTTTTAATATGTTGTGTTAAGTTCCCCTATATATTTGAGTGCATTTCTGGGATCTTTTTGTTGATCTATTTTTGAATAATTATTATTGAATTATTTCTGTGGCTCATACTGTTTTTGTTGAATAAGTATACTTTATTTATCCTTTTTCTTCTTTTTCAAGTTTTAAAAATCACTGGATTTTTAATTGGGGTTGCATAATATTCATAGATTAATTGAGGAAAAATTGGCACTTTTATATTATTGGCCTTTCTTTTTGAAGAAAAAAGGTTATGCTTTTTAAATGATATATTCAAATATTCTTTTATGTCTCTCAGTAGCATTCTGTTTTTGTCCTATAGACCCTGGACATTTTAAAAGATTTTTACTAGATTTTTAAAGTTTTTTTGGTTGTTGTTGCTATGAAAGGAATTATTTCCTCTCACAATATTTTCCAAATGGTAATTGTTTTTAAAAAAGCTATTGACTTTTGTTTATTTATTTTATATCCAGACCCTATCATGAATGCCCATATTTTCTCCTAATTATTTTTGTGTTGATTTTAGTTTTCTAAAGTCTCACCAAGTGGTACCCAGGAGACAAAAGAGAAGTGTATTTAACTACCTTATTGTAATAAATGACCTAAGGCCATTAGAGAACTCAGCCTAAAATGGGACAGTTTATGGAATATAATTTGCACATCCACGGGAACTGTATATGGTTCAGTCCCCATCACTGAAACATAATATGTCAGACTAGGCAGACTAGAATGACTAAACATGCTGTTCTCATGAAATTATCTAATATTCTGATATTCCCTCTGGTACTCAATGCCTCAGGATTAATTTTTATGTATTCTGTATTATATGGATTGGGGAAAGGCTGGATTTAATTAAGCTTGAAGGTGTAGTCTTTGGTTCTCCTAGGAAAATATGAAGGAATGGAAGGAAGCTGACTTTCTCAAGCATAGGGGTTTACCAGGTTGTGAATCTTTGGCTTGCTAATGTTTTGTATGACCCCACAAACAAGACATAACATCTCTTGCTTTAGGTATTCCTACTTTCTCCTCCTTCCCTACCCACTGCTCTAACCACTCCCCTTCCCAGCCCCAGCCTCCAGCAAATAGGTGTAAGGTGGTTGCACATCGCCATCTGGTGGCCAGTTGGAGTGCATGAACTAACCTCTCCCTGGTGGCTATCAACTCTTTCCTGATCTGAACCTTCAGGTGGCCAGTGTCTTAGAAGCTAGATCCAGGCGTAGGAGTGGGTATTTTATACATATGGCTAAATCTCTGGAAAGGCTGCCTAGGAAATCAAGGAAAAAGGTAGAAGCCTGAAAGGCCATGTCCACAGAGGCTGTAGGAATAGAGAGTAGATCCAAAAAAGAGGTAGCCTGCAAAAGAATTACAGCAGGAAAAACTTGGAGAGAGCCCTGAAGTAAAGCAGAAAAGGTGACATTTTATATAGAGGGAGTGTATTCAGCTCAGGGTAGGATCACCTTAACTGTGAATTTCCGGTCAGTTCTAATATCTCTCTTCAGTTTTCCTTATTTGTATGTATGTATTTATGCACATATATATTTTTTTTCCATAAATTGAAATTTAGATAATTCCACATAAGGCAAACCCTCTTTTATATTCTCATTCTCTAGTTTTCTTCCCCTTTCCCTCCCTTTTCCCTTCTTTACTTCTGTCCCTCTTGTCTCTAGCTCCTTTTTCTTTTCAGCTCTGTTTTTTTACATTATCAGAAGAACTCTCTCTCTTACTTCATTCTATTTGGGAGTCAGAACATCATCCTAATTACAACTGATAAACATGAGGAAAGTGCTTGTGAGTTAGCTTTGTCAAGGAGAAGGAAGAACCGAATTTGTGAAGTAAAGAATCAATGCTGCAGTTTGTACTGAGTCTCTGGTAGGACTTCCGTTCCTGTTGCAGTGATCGCTGAGCGAAGAGCGCCTAGGACAGCTGGCCACGATGCCGAATAGCAAAGTCTTTAGTGGCAACTCGCACCAGGACTTATCCTAGAAAATTGCCAACTGCCTGGGCCTGGAGCTAGGATTTCAGCAGCCAGGGGACCTGTGTGGAGATTGGAGAGAGAGTGTATGTGGACAGGATATCTACATCGCTCAGCGTGGTTGTGGGGAAATCAAATACAGTCTCATTTTAATTGTTATCAATGCCTGCAAGTTCACTTAAGCCAGCTGGCTTACCGCAGTCATCTCCTGCTTCCCTTGTGCCTGGCAGGAGAAGGATAAAAGCTAAGCCCCAATCTCAGCCAAGCTGAGAGCAGATCACATCATCACCATGGACCCACATGCTTCTCAAATTCAAGGCTTCTTCGCTACACCAGTGAACAATTTGTATGCAGAGCCAGTGATCCTGAACAATATTTCTGGAATATTTCTGGGTGGAGGAGCTGTACTATTGTCTCACCAGATCCTGGCAGAGCTAAGAGAGTGACCTCTATTGCAGACCGTTTGAATGTGGACTTTGCCTTGATTCACAAAGAACAGAAGAAGGCGAGTGAAGTGGGCCATGTGGTGCTGGTAGGAGATGCAAAGGATCAAGTGGCCCTCCTGGAGGATGACATGACTGACACTCGAGATGCAGTCTGTCATGCAGCTGACGTCAGAGGGTATGCTGTCTTGACTCCCAGCATCTTTTCTGGCATAGCCATTTCTCAAATCAACAATGCATGTTTTGAAGCAGTAGTAGTCTCCAGTCCTCAGAGACTCCAAAATACAGGTGATCGATAGCTCCACGATCCTTGCAGAAGCCATCAGGAGAACTCACAGTGAGGAATCTGTTTCCTCCCTGTTCAGCCACGTCCCTTTGTAATAGAATAACTTCAGAGACTTTTTAAAAATAAAATCAGCCCTGCCCCTTGGGGGGAAAAATAAAGAATCAGTGCCGCTAACACCTGAAGTCCTTGGAAGCAATCAGAAGTACCTTTAAAAATGATCACATTTCAGCCCTCCTGTTCAAGCCCTGGCTGATTTTCCCCCTGTGCCTGCATTTGAGATTTTGTTTGTTTTATTCTTCATATCACTAGTGTTTAGAACAGCATGTAGTATGTAGAAGGTGCGTCATCAAAATTTGTTGAATGAAGGAATAAATACTCTTGAAGAAGAAACACATCGTATCCATTCTATTTTACCACATTTCTACTTTGTCTTGTTGTAAATGTTATAAAATGTTAATTTAGCTATGAAAGCATGATTTTAGACTTTTGCTTGGTAAAGTATGACATGCAAGGCTATTTCTAGCAGAAATTATTTTTTAAGTTCCAAGCTACCATCTCACAGACTTTTAGAAAACTTATTGGTAAGTTGGGGACTTACTGTACATTTTCCTTCATGTTTCAGGATATATATAGATAGATACATGCATATGCACATGACCAGCTTTTACTTGTTTTTGCTTCTCAAAGTGCTCCTTAAATCCTCCCGAAAATAGAACCTAAGAAATATAGAGGAGAAAATAACAACTTTGCAATAAAGATTTGGCAAAATGTCTTACTATATATGATTTTTTACCATTTGCTGGTCTCTTTTGCGTTATAAATTTTGATAACAGAGAAGGAGAAATATTTATTTCCTATATAGAGCTGAGCACAGAGAGGATGTTGTATTTGCTGAGTACTTTTTAGAGTTGTGCCCTCTCTTGTGCGCTCCCTTAGAATTAGGGAGACTGGACAGGCCATTTTTATTTTATAGATTGTTCCTCTGACATGGCTCTTGTGTGAGATTTTTTTCTGGGGGGAAAAACAATCCTTTGCTACTTTCCATTCCCAAACTCCAGGATTTCCATCCCTCAACCCCAGAATTTCCTAAATACCTCACAAAATCTGTGATCTTAAAGAAATGCTTTCACTGCAAAGAAGAGGCTAAAATAAGTTAGAGCCTGGTCTGGGTGAACATCAAGGAGGTCAGTGGGTGTATGTTATCGGAGTGTGGCAAACCTTGATTAATTCATGAGGGTATGTCTCTACATCCCACATCAGACTTGCTATATTATTTGTGGCTGATTTGGGGAAAGGGGTGAAGGGGTGGGCATAGGGGGAGAGCAGGTGTTTAAGCTTTAGTTCATGGGCTACATGGAATGTGAGAAGCTAGAAGGTATGAAAAGAGCTTTAGCATCAGAGGGCTCTCAGGCCAATGGCTGACCGTCTACCTGGAATCAAATAGATAAGGTCTCAGAACTTCTCTTTCCTGCAGAGGGGGAATGAGGCTGGCATTACCCCAGCCCCCACCCCTACCCAGCAGGGCTGTCGGTTGTGAGCTCATACGCGTAAGGCCCAGTGCCTGGCTGGCAGCACCTCCTCAGCTGACCGCAGTGATGAGTATGGAATTCACGTGTTATCTTTCCACTTCTCCCCAGGTACCTTGGCATCACCAGGCCCCTAACATACCCGGTGAGGCAGAGTGGAAAATGCATGGCGAAAATGATCCTCTCTGTCTGGCTGCTTTCTGCCTCCATCACTCTGCCGCCCCTCTTTGGATGGGCTCAGAATGTAAATGACGACAAAGTGTGCTTGATCAGCCAGGACTTTGGCTACACGATTTACTCCACCGCGGTGGCATTTTACATCCCCATGTCAGTCATGCTTTTCATGTACTACCAGATTTATAAGGCTGCCAGGAAGAGTGCCGCCAAACACAAGTTCCCGGGCTTCCGACGCGCAGAGGAGCCGGAAAGCATCATCTCCCTGAATGGGATAGTAAAACTCCAGAAGGAGGTGGAAGAGTGTGCAAACCTTTCGAGACTCCTCAAACATGAAAGGAAAAACATCTCTATCTTTAAGAGGGAACAGAAAGCAGCCACCACCTTGGGGATCATCGTGGGCGCCTTCACCGTGTGCTGGTTGCCGTTTTTCCTCCTCTCGACGGCCAGGCCCTTTATCTGTGGCACTGCCTGCAGCTGCATCCCGCTGTGGGTGGAGAGGACCTTCCTTTGGCTGGGCTATGCAAACTCTCTCATTAACCCTTTTATATATGCCTTCTTCAACCGGGACCTGAGGACCACCTACCGCAGCCTGCTCCAGTGCCAGTATCGGAATATCAACCGGAAGCTCTCAGCTGCAGGCATGCATGAAGCCCTGAAGCTTGCTGAGAGGCCCGAGAGACCCGAGTTTGTGCTGTAAGGTCATTTATCACTATTTTCCTTTTATTCCTCCCC
The DNA here is from genome assembly GCF_023851605.1 of Tamandua tetradactyla. Taxonomy (NCBI): domain Eukaryota; kingdom Metazoa; phylum Chordata; class Mammalia; order Pilosa; family Myrmecophagidae; genus Tamandua; species Tamandua tetradactyla. The sequence goes on from NC_135339.1 coordinate 54,609,436, forward strand.
CCACCCCCCAAAACCTTCTTGTAGAACTTCTTCCTGAAGCTTATCACCGAAGGGTTCCTGAATAAGTAGCTACCGTCTTCTAAACAGATCAGATTTAAATTCAGAATAGTATAGACTACGGTTCTTGGCCCAATAAAATTCCAAAAGCTGATGGCAGTCACTTTGTTGAATTGGAAGACGAGACTGATTTTATTTGCTGAAGTGCTATTGATGTGATCGACGACAGGGAAGGTGGTATTTTCCATCTTTCCCCATAAATAATACCCAGATTATGTCCCCATATCCCTCAACCCTGCAACATCATCTATTTAACTGTTATTATTCTTCTTTCTAGTAAAACTTTTTTTGATGACCTCATCCTTCATCGCTAAATTCTTATGTTGAGGAAGGAAACAAAAGTGATGTTAACAGTATTTAGTTACACTGACGCAGACCAAAAGGAAGTGGTCTGGTGAAAAAGAGAGTAGTCAGCATGGAAGGATGCAAGGATGGGGCAAGGTTTTGAGAGCTGCAGGGGCTTCTAGAAAGTATTGCCATTTTAGGAGTTGAGAATGGATTGACAGTGGTTGAGTTTGCCTGTGAGGCACTGGTGACTTTGCAGAGAGCATTATCACTAAGATGTTGGGATCTGAAAAAGGATTGCCAAGGGCTGATGATAATAAAAAAATGGAATTTTCACCTGTAACCCACATGTTAGCAAATTTAGCATTGTAAAGAAGGGGGAGAGAGGCAGTATAGTAGTAGAGTGGTCAGGAGGTCAAATGAAGTTTTGTTATAAGTTTAAGGTAGAGGAGACTTCTTCATTCTTGAAGGTGAAGGGGAAAGAAACCTTGGAATGAGAACGCTGGAAAGTGCTGGGGAGAGACCAGGTTAGTGTTGAGCACGAGGCAGGAGGAGGAGATCCTCCTCCCTGAGCCTGGCAGGAGGAAACAGAGCAAAGAACCATGGACCACGACAACTGAGAGGCACCTTCCATGTCGGCTTGTCCAGTCCCTTCATTTGCCAGAAGAGGTAACTGAGAGCTGGAAAATGAGAGGCCCCATGGTGAGGTAGTAGCTCAACTAGATCTAGGTGCCACATCCTGTGAGTCCTGGTTCTACACATTTACATATACTGGACTGCTTTCATGTGTCAGAAAGCTGGCTAAGGGGACCCTTGTGCTTCCAGCTATCTCAGGGGGACAGCCATGCCCTGGAAGGGCCCCAGAGGTCTGGGAGGGCTATACGGGATCGATCCAGAGGGGCTGGATAGATTCCAAAGTGCCCTCATGAATTACAATAGACTCCAGAGACTCCCATTTTAAAAACCTCTGTCAGCTCAGTCTATCCTTTAACTTGCCACCAGAATGAAGCAGGTGGAAACATCCTGCAGTAGGGATGAAGGAAATGACAGATAATGATCATTTCTTATACTAGAACTTCAAAAAGTTGTGAGAATATAGTTACGCTACTCCTTGAGCAAGATTTGCAGGTATTCATTTTTACTTCTATTGTATGTACTCTTTTATACATAGGAAATCATTCACAGTAAAAAATAAAAAAAGATAACATTAAAAAAAGCATGCAATTATAGATTCTTGAATATGTACTGTGAATGGCCTGTATCCCCAGGGCTTTTTCTAGGCCTATAAGATTCTTATTTGAATTGACTACTAGTATTGCTCGGATTCTGAATTCCTTCAGAGAAGGAGTTGTAGTTTCGATTTCTATTGAAGAATCTAATACAGTGCTTGACCTAATAGATGATACACATAATAATACCTGCAGACAATTATTGAGCACCTATTACATGTTATACACTGTGATACCCACAAAGTAGGTGCTTCTAGCATTTTCAGAAGAGTAGCCTGGGGTTCAGGGGCATGAAGTAATTACCTAATATTATACAGCCCCTAAGTGGCAGATGTGATATGAACCACCCCAATGCATGTACTCTTGACCCTTAGGAGATAATATTTAAAAATGATCTGTAGGAGTAGAAAGCTTCTGAAAGTTTTCCAGCTGGGGGTTGTGGGTCATCAACTCTCCAAAAATATAGCTATAGATCTGTTAATTTAGGTAATTTCAGTTGATTAGACTTACTGTAATACAGGAGAACACTGCCTTGATAGAGCCTTAGTAGTTCTCAGGCAGAGGAAGTGAGGAAAGGCTATTGATAGGGTTTGGAGCTGGGTATTTTAAGGTGGGGACTGGTAAGGACTGGACATGGTATGTTTGGATGGGTGGGTACAGTAAGGTGTGAGGGCCTTGAGGTGAGTAGTAATGGACAAACTGGTCGTCTTGATAAGTTTGAATTGGTGTACAATCCTCAAAAACAACTGTTTCCTGGAACTCAGGTAGCTGGGCTTTTCACCTGGCCACAGAATTATTTAGAACAGGGACAGGAAAGTATGTTGGTTTCAGATCTCAGGAGTAACATGCTGAGAGGGGTGTGAGGCAGATCTGTCTGGCACTGCTTAGAAGGACAGGTAAAAGTAAGGGGCTGGGGTAATGGTCCTGGTAATCAGCCAGTGTGGTAATCAAGAAAGCGCTAAGGACATCCTGAACTAGAAAATACCTCTGTGTTTGTATGCCTCCTACATGGTCAGGGGACTTGAGAATAATTTATGATTGGTTGGATTTCTTCATCTACATTCTGAAGATGGCAAAACAAAGCCTTAGAGAGGTCAAATAATTTTTCCAGAGTCATACAGCGAGTGACAGAACTGGATTTGAACCCAGGAAATCTGGGTTCAAAAGTGCTTTTAACTTCCGTGCTACTGTGCCTATTATACAAGTAAATCCGTTAACTTAAGTTCAAGGTCGTTAGCTTGTGTGGAGGCCTGGGTACTGTTTCCTGTTAGTAAAGACAGTGGTCAGCAGTCTTTAAGTGTGAAAAAACAAGTAGTAAACATTTTAGGCTTTGCTATCCATACAGCCTCTCATGAAAATAGTCAACTCAGCTTTCATAGTGAGAGAGCAGTCACAGACATAGATAAACAAAAAGTTATGGCTGTGTTCCAGTAAAAATGATTATCATTTTATTATATCTTTCTTTGTTCAAATTTTATTAAAATAAAATTGTATAGAATATTAAAATCATTTAGGATAATTGGCCTAAAAATATCTGTCCACTTGAGGAAATTTCTAGTGATAGAACTATTCTGTGGAGTTGGAATAATAGCTGTTTTTTTTGAAGTCTATACAAGTTAATTTCCTAGTCAGTTCCAACATTGGAAATCTTATCTTTCAGTTCTTGTCTATAACTGTGCCTTACACCAAGGGGGATGCAGAAAGTACATGATATCTTTCCCGCCCTGTGGGAAAGAGCTAAAGGAGAGCAGAAATGACACTTCAGGTGAACGGAACATTTTATGTAGAGGCACAATTTGGGATCAGATGCAGAAGACGGTAAGGAGACCAGTCTGGTAGGAGCTGAGCATTTGTATGAGAGAAGCATTGGAGATTGAGTCGGAAGGCAGAGTGAGAGTAGATTATGGAGGGTCTTCCATGCCAGCCCCAGGAGTTTGGACTTTTAGTGTAGATCAGTGGTTCTCAAGCAGGGGTGAATTTGCCTCCCAGGGGACTTTGGCGAGGACTGGAGACATTTGGTTGTCAGAACTTGAGTGGAAAATGTTCCAACTGGAAACTGCTGGGTAGAGGCCAGGGATGCTGTTCAACATCCTACAATCCACAGGTCAGTGTCCCACAACAAAGAATTGTAGGCCCCAAATGCTTACAATGCTGAAGTGGAGAAACTGTGGTGAGACTATAGTAAGCCAACGAATGAATATCTGTAAGTGAGGAATGGAATTATGCAATGGAGTAATCAAGACTGATTCTGTGAGATGCATCAGAAGGTAAAGGCCAGATATAAAGAGACTCTTCATTGGTTTGTTTATTCCAGAAACATTTGAGGGGCTGTTGTGCACAGGCATGGCATCAGGCCTGGCAGGGGATAGAAAGATGAATGAAAAACAGTCCTTGCCTTGGAAGCTGACCATCTAGTGACTGGGGTGGGGGTCGAGGGGATGGTGGTGGCTAGTGAAGACCAGCACCCAGAATAATGCCTCACATGCTCCACCCTCAGCTCAGATGCCTGCAGGTAAACACCAGTCAACTCTCAACTCTTCTGATGTCTCAGAAGACTGACGAAAAGTTACAGTCCATGCTCACATCAACAATTCTTAGAATCCTTATTTCCCACTACCTCTCTCTCCAGCTCTTGTGGCCACCCTAAAGACTGTGCTTTTACTATAAATTTTGCAACCCTTTTCTCCTATCTCATCTGCTTGGATTCTGGTGTCTTATTTTTGTCTCCTGCTCTGCCTTCCTGGCTCTATTTTTTTCTCCTCGATAACAATTTTCTTCCTTCCCAGAGTGAATATTCTACTAGATTTGCTTTGATACTTGCAAATATTTACCCATTTCTACCCATTTTCTTGATCAGCATAACAAGAGGCCATGGGTTTAGCAGGCACTTGCTACATTGATCATTTTAATTTACTACTATATTGTAATCTTTGTCACCTTTTCACAAGTGTTCAAAATACTGCCAATACAAAAACCACATATAGTAATGGGATATAAGCAAGGTTTCTTTTTCTTTTTAGTTTGATGATTTTACCTATGTATTTGTTTTGAATTGCCATAAATTATTTTTAAGTATCATGTTTTAGTGACTTTATTCTTTGACATCTTCTTATGAACAATATATATATTTCTAAATGCAATTAATTAAGATATTCACACAGCATACAATCTATCCTCAAAGTGTACAATTGAGTCTCACAGTATCATCACATAGCTCATCACCACATTCAGGTTTTTTTTCCTCATCACGTAGTTGTATATTCATAACCATGATCATTTTTCGAATGTTTACATCACTCCAGAAAAAGAAATAAATACATCCCATACTCTTTACCCCTCTTCTCATTGACCACTAGTATTGCAGTCTACCCCAATTTTTTTTTTACTCCTTACCCCCCCCATTATTTAGTTATTTTTGTCCTTATTTTTTTTTTTTTACTTATCTGTCCATACCCTAGATAAAGGGAGCATCAGCCACAATATTTTCACAATCACATGGTTATACCGTAAAAGCCATATAGTTATATAGTCGTCTTCAAGAATCAAGCTACTGAAACACAGCTCAACAGTTTTAGGTACTTCCCTCTAACCACTCCAATGCACTATAAACTAAAATGGAATATCTGTATAATGCTAAGAATAACATCAGGATCACTTCTGTTATTTCTATTCTGTTTGAAATCTCTCAACCACTGAGAGTTTATTTTGTCTTATTTCTCTTTTCCCCCTCTTGGTCAAGAAGGCTTTCTTAATCCCATGATGCCAGATTCCAGCTCATCCCTGGGAATCATGTCCCACATTGCCAGGGAGATTTACCCCCCTGGGAGTCATGTCCCACATAGGGGGAAGGGCAATGAGTTGACCTGCTGAGTTGGCTTAGAGAGAGAGGCCACATCTGAGCAACAAAAGAGGTTCTCTTGGGGTGACTCTTAGGCAAATTATAAGTAGTCTTAGCCTTTCCTTTGCAGGAGTAAGTTTCATAGGGGGAGACCCAAGATCAAGGTTTGGCCTGTTAAATTGGTAGTCCCCAATGCTTGTGAGAGAATCAGGAATTTCCCAGGTGGGGGAGTTTAATATATCCTTCTTTCTCTCCTAAGGGGATGTTGCGAATACTTTTTTATTCTCTTCCAAAATTACTCTGGGACGTATTTGGGTTTCACACTGATTTGCACAAACCAACAAGATATCACTACCTATTCAAGATATCATGCAATCATGGTGTTTGAATAAACTGACTATACAAGCCTAACCAGATAGTGTGCTACCAAAAATATAAATTTTACACCAAATAAATATCTCTCCCTTTGGTCTCACACAGAAGTTGAAGTTTTAAAATATGGACCATATTATCTCTTACCCTATATTCTGATTTTCCTAAGTCCTATCCAAATCAGGTTCGTTCATATCTGTAGTCAAAGTCTGATCACTTTTTCAACTTTTTAAACAATTGCTGTATGAGGTAATGCTGACTTTCATAGCTTCAGAGCTCTAACTTTGAGTCTTAGGTTTCACACAAATGTCTGCATTTCCAGGGAATGACCAGGTTATACACAAATAGTTCAACATCTCAGAATTTAGAAATAGCAATTACAACCCCTGAATAGATATGACGGCTGTAAGAGCTTACAGTCTCAGACACTTTACAATAGGCCCTGACCTGACTTCAGTTCTCCAGGTTTGTATATTATAGTTAGTCCATATGAGTGAGGCATGATAATATTTGTCTTTTTATTTCTGCCATTTTATTCAGCATACTGTCCTTAAGTTTCATTCACCTAGTTGCATGCCTCACAACTTCATTCCTTCTTGCAGCCGCTTAATACTCACCCTTGTAAATATAAATCAGAGATCCCCCTTCCATTCCTCAGCTGATGTACCCTTAGGCCACTTCCATCTATTTCAAATTGTGAACCTCCCACCATAAATACCAGTGTGCAAATGTCCATTCGTGTCCCCACCCTTAGTTCCTCCAAGTATATACCTAGCAACGGGGTTGCAGGGTCATATGGTAACCCCACCCCTAGCCTCTTGTGGAATCATCACACTGCCCTCCAGAGGGCTGCACCTCTCAGCTTCCCTACCAACAGTGAATAGGTACATCTCTTTCTCCACATTTTCTCCAGCACTTGTATCTCTCTGTTCATTTTTAAACAGTTTTATTCACACATAATACAGTCCAACCTAAGTAAAAAATCAATGGTTTTGAGTAAAATCACATAGCCATGCCTTTGCCACCACAATCTATATGAGAACATTTCCTTTTCTTCTGCAAAGAATCTATACCCCTCCCCCTTATCCCCTGCTTTTAGTTTTGGCATAATGCCTTTGTAACATTCAATGGAAGCTTATTACAATACAACAATACAACTGTTAACTATAGACCTTAGTTTGCATTGATTGTATTTTTTCCTCCTATACCATCCCAGTTTCAACACCTTGCAATGTTGACATTCATTTGTTCTCCCTCATGCAAAAACATTTTTATACTTGTGCATTTAATCACCATCATTGTCCACTCTAGGCATTGCTAAGTTATACCATCCCAGTCTTTATCCTCTATCTCTCCTTTTGGTATCATACATGCTCCAGCCCTTCTCCCTCAACCATATTCACACTCAGCTTTGCTCAGTGTATTTATATTACTGTGCTACCATCAGATAGTATTGTGCTATCCATTTCTGGATCCTTATAATAAGACCTGTTGAGCATTCTGTACTCCTTCAGCACCAAATGTCCAATCCCTACCATCTTTCTATCTCCTGATAACCTGTGTTCTTAACTTTAACTCTCACAGTTCACCATTAATGTTATGAAGAATGTTTTTTAAAGCAGTTTCTAAAACACTTCCATATGAAAGAACTTCCTGAAATTGTTTAGAAGTAGCTTTCCCTTTCCCTTTTCTCTCTTTTTCTGTTTTTTTTTCTCCCTGGTGATTATATTGTCTTTTTCTTCAAAGAGCCCGTTGTAATCCCTGTTGTTTGTAATGGTGCTTACTGGTGAATCCTAGCTGACTAACCTTGGGTTTCTGCTGTGAATTCTGTCAATATGCGGCTCCAGGGTTTGTGTTGAAGCTTTAGAGCTCAATGTGATTCTGTACTTTCTTGATGGAAACCAGTGACTAAAACAAAGAAAAAATCGGGTCTCCTTGGAAATTGGGCAGAATCATCAAGGCTGCAGACACTGCGGTATCTGTGATGGGATGCAACCTAAAGGTAGATGCAAACAAAGTTTGCTGTTCCATGGATTGTGACTTCCGCACGGTGGTATTTTCCTCTGCATCAACTAGCTAGAATCTGGCACTACTTGCTTGCTGCTTTGCAGTTGCATATATTTGAACTTTGCAATACCTTTGAAGTAGGGAGGGTAGGTGATTGCCCCCTCCCCTTTTCCATATATATATATATTTTTTTCTTAGTAGGCAAAGAATACACATAGCACACAATAAAATAGAGGGATATACAAGAAAAATAAGCCTCAGGGAGAATTTTTAGGAAGAAAATGTGCTGGTGGGAATCATGAAGGAGGTGGTATTTGAGGTGGGTTTTAACAAAAAAGAGGATTTTAACCAAGAAGGCTTGGTAAGGGTGGGGCGGGACTAGTCAAACCAGAGGGTTCGGCATGGACAGAGGTATACAGGTGTGGATGGAAGCTCCCTTTAGCAGTCCTGGGTAGCAGACTTGGGGTCAGCATGGGGGGCCAAATGGGCAGTGAAGGCTTTTGAGCAGGAGTGTGATCAAATGTAGCTTGTGGTGTGAATGGTGTATTGGAGAGGTTCACAGTAGTGGGAGGGAGGCGAGGTAAGAGACCAATGTATAAGAGACATCTCTAGTTAGGGGGCCAGTACTAGAGGGTGCCGTTAAGACAAGCAGAGAGGCCAAGGATATCTGAGATGTTTGGGAGTTGACTGCAGGTGGGTGGCGAAGGAGAGAGAGAGATGAGAGATGGTGCCGTGGCTCGAGGCTGTGAGGATACAGGACAGTTCCTGAACTGATGTCAGCAGAGCAGCACTGACTCTCCATGCTGAGATAAGTCAGAGGTCCCAGGTCAGGAATAGGTGTCTGTGGGACACCCTGCAGGATAAAGCCTGACTCCATTCCCCACTCCTGGATAACCAGGAGGCTGGAGCACTGGGTCTGGACACACATGTGGCCCTTGTCCTTAGGTGCCACTGTGTGAGCTCAGGGGCAAAGTGAAAGACTGTGTCTTATGGAGAAATTGTCATCCAGAAAACTGACCTGTTGAGCCACCCATCCAAAAGGCCGAGAGGAGGAAGTGAGATGGGGGAAGTAGGACCAAATCTGGGTAGCCAGTGAGGTGGCACTTTAGATAGGGTGGGGAGGCAGAGCTGGGGGGCACAACCCCAAGCCCTGGAACCTCACACCACACAGCTTTTAAGCACACAGATTGAGTTTGGTAAGTCAGGGCCTGTGTTGGGTCAGAGTTAGGGGAGTATAGCTTTACATCAGGAAAAAGAGATTTCTCAACTATTAGCCAAGACTTTCATGGCTTATGCCACTTCTGTGAATCAGAGAGAGGAAGTGATGGAGGTAGGGTTTCTGATCTCTGCACACGTATCTTACGATAATGAAACTTCCTAGATTGGAAGGGGGGGAATCCTTCTCATTATTAGCCATCATTATTCTTTTTCAGTAGGGCAAGTGCAGTAGTATTTTGTAAGCCATTTTTGAGAGTAGAGCCATTTTTGGCTACAGTTGTATTATAAAAGTGAATTTCTAAGGAGATTATTTAGGGCTGATTTGCAAATGTATTAAGGCCCTGACAACTTGTAGAAGTTATGAAATTATGAAAAGAGCCATAGCACTTTTTCTTTCCCTCAAGAGATGCTCATAAACCCTTACAAGCTACAAATGATTCAAATTATTGAATGCTGTAAAAATTAAATCTACCCACCATAAAATGAAAACTCCTATTTGCAGTTCTGGTAAATCACTTTATTCTCTCTCTCTTTCTCTCTATAGACAAAACTCTGACTACTGTAGGAAAAAAAGTCATGATTCATGATCAAAAGCAGAATAACGGAGACAAACTAAACAAGGGAAGACCAGAGGGAAAACAGAACGAAATCATTTGCTGAGACTGCAGAATGGAATGTGGCTTCCAACCTTTCTCAGGATGGCTAAAACGTGACAAACAGGGTGATCTGTTGTACAAAGTACATTACAGGGGGAGCGGCAACTTCTCCTTTTTATTCTGTGGATCAGTGCTATTGTGTGCAAATAAAAATAGTTGTCCGTTTAAGACAGCCAGATCATCTCAGCAATAAGCACACTAACAGAACTGAGTTCCCCAAAGGAAACAGTTTCTGGTGCTTTGCATATGTCCAAGTCCATGCAAGTGGAAGAAAGTTCCAATGCACACTTCCCATGCTTTGGACTCCAGGCATTGTCATAAATATTCAGAAATCATTCATGAGACAGAATGTATTTTGTTGTATGACAGAAGGGTGTTTTTCCAAGTAAACTGCAGTAAGCATAGTGTTGAATATGTTGCATGTCCATGTTGGAAAACAGAATCCAGTCATCAGCTGATACAAATGATACCCCAGAGCAAGTGTTTCAAGCTTCTGTCAAATAGTTCGGCTTTCCTGCAGGTCTCCTGTGACTTGCCCATCAGTGTATACTTTCGGTGTTAACTTAATTATTGTTATGGTATAACTCAGGAACAGATCTCAGGATGGAGAGAATCATAAACCCCGAATAAAGCTTTTCCTTACAATGCTTACACTTCTAATGAGGGATTTGGAGAGGCAAGGGGATTTCCTTCTGTGAGGACTTTTGCCTGGATGAGGAGCAAGTGCTGCCTAACCACATGTATAGCACGCTGATCACCCAGACCTTTCGAAAATTATCTCACACAAGGGTGCAGAGGTCCATAACCGTGTTTGTTTGGAAGAAAGTATGAGAATGGTGGGGTTTTCATGAAGGATTGTGTTGCTTCTCAAGGTTGAGCATAAACATGTTAATTCTCATTGAGAAGCGTTGTATTAAACTAAATTGCATGGATTGAAGGTTGCCTGGGCCACTATTGGGAAATGCTGCAAAACACCATTCTGTCTTTTTTAGCAAACTTGTTTTTGTATTTCTCTGTATCATATCAAATGTGTGCCTGGGAAATTCTGTTTTTTCCCCCCAGTGGTGGTAGACGTTAAGGTCAGGGCAGGTAACTAAACAGGAAAGGCTCCTTTGCCAACATTATTTTTCTAAGATGGAACAATTTGATAAGTATGAGCTAAAGAGACAAAGATAGTAGGCCAGAAAAGAGGAAAACTTTAAGGGAAAATATAAATGCAAACTTTCATTTGGTGAAAGAGAACAGAAAGAGAGTATTATTTTCCTACAATAAATGAAGAGTTCTCTTGCAGGATAATGTGGAATTCCAACATGGACTATGGACTTTCATTGACATTGCTTCTTACCAGACGCAGGGAAGGGTCTGCCTTTCCTGAAAGTACAAATTCCCAAAACTCAGATTTGCTAAAGTGACTGTATATACTTATATTCATAATTTAAATGATTATGATCAGATAAATGTTGTTAAATTTGAAAATGTTTTATTACATTACATCAAATAAAGTTTATTTGTAGCCTTAAAGCACCTTAAGTAATGATTTTTAATTAAAGGTCATGTCATAAATGCCACCAAACATAGACTGGCAGAAGTGCAAGCTTTATATATTTTATAAAATCCTAATAGGTAACTAAAAGAGTTCTGTAATTTATTGTATTTTACTGTGGGAATCAACCCATTTTATAAACTTTTTTGTTTGTTTGCTTAAGAAATGACCACTCATTCCTCGATTTGATTAATAAGCGTTTATTGGGCTCCTGCTGGGTAAGGTACAGTTCTTACTTTTTTTTTAATGCAGTTTTATTAAGACATATTCACATAACATAAAATTATCCAAAGTATACAATCAGTGGTTCACAGTGTCATTGTATAGTTGTGCATTCATCATCACAATAGATTTTTGAACATTTTCATTACTTTAAAAATCATAAAAATAAGAATAAAAGTAAAAAAGGACCCCCAAAGCATCTCATACCCTCTATCCCACCCTTTTATTTATTTATTGTCTTTATTTTCTTACTTTGTAGTCCATACACTGGATAAAGGGAGTCACAAGGTTTTTACAATCACATGGTTATACTGTAAAAGCTGTATAATCATCTTTAAGAATCAAGGCTACTGGATTACAGTTCACCTGCTTCAAGTATTTCCTTATAGCTATTCTAATACACTAGAAACTAAAAAGGAATATCTATATAATACATAAGAATAATCTCCAGAATGACCTCTTAACTCTATTTGAAATCTCTCAGCCACTGGAACTTTATTTTGTTTTATTTCTCTTCCCCCTTTTGGTCAACAAGACTCTCTCAGTCCCATGATGCAGCGTCCTGGCTCATCCCAGGAGTCATGTCCCATGTTGCCGGGGAGATTTACACCTCTGGGAGTCATGTCCCAGTGAGTTTACTTGTGGCATTGGCTTAGTGGTTATTCAGATCGTCTCTTTTCCTTGCCTGACTTGAATGCTAGACATTGAACTCTGCTTCATTCTCACCGCAGAGGTTGGGCTTCAGTTGTACACTGTGCTTTAAACATACAGCAGCCAGATGAAAGGACAAGGTAGAAAATGAGGTGGAATAAGAAAAATATCAGACATTAATTAATACTGTTTCGTAAATGATTCGTTGTCTGGGCCAAAGGTACAACTTTTAGTTTAAGAATTGGGAAAATAGCTGAAGTAAACTTTGTATCTATATTTTATGGTTGTTCAAACAAGAATGACCATTATGACTAATGTCTCTTCTCCCTCTGAGGTATCAGCTCTCATCCTCTGGCAAGGCTGAGGACTGGGAAGAAATGTTTGAGAAGTGAAAGTCCTCGTAAGAGATAACTGAGTCGTTATTGCCTTCGTGTTTAGGTTTGGTCTGTGAACATTAAACAGGAAGCACTCAGAGTTCCTCAGTTTCCTGGGAACTGTTTCATAAAGCATTTATCACGATGTCATGTGCTTGAGATACTTATATGTGTATTTAATAATCATATTTTCAGTCAGTTTTATTTGATCTATTGACTGCAGGCATGAGACCAACAACAGAAAAGAATATAAAATGGAGGCAATTTTTCAAATAGTTTATGCTAAAGTAATAATTGTCTGAACTGCCATTTGGAGATGGTGGAAATTTTCATCTCATCATTTTGATTGGTGACTGAGTTTTTCATTTAATGGATATAAATGTTTACAAATCTTGCATTTTTTAAAACAGCCCATGCCCCTTCATATCTCAGAATGGTCATTCACACATGCTTTTCCCCTCTATCTGGGACACTTTTCCTGCTCCCAATATTTATTTAATGTATATCTTCATAACTTCAGTTATTCTTTAACGGCTGGGACCATGTCTTTTTTCTCACCCCTGTATGCCCAGCTCCTATCACCGTGCTTAGAGCATGTATAGTGGGTATGTATAAGTATTTACTAAAAGGGAGGAAGGAGGGAAGAGAAAATCAGAATTGATTCACACCCCTTTTAATTTCCAGATAAGGAAATCAAGTGAGTCCATAGTGATCTAGTGGCATGCTCAATGAGGAGGGGATAAAGAAGTAGAATTAGGCTCCTCTGTTTGCAGCTCAGATCAGGCTCTCCATGCGTGCACGGTGCTGCTTCTTTTGCATGAGTTACTCATATCAGGAGAGCAGCCTTTTCTTAATTTTCTGCACTAGTGGAGCAGAGCCGTGTATGTGTTATGGCCCATATGTTGAAACTTGTTTATCTACAGCTAGCCAGATGGTCTCTAACAGCACACAAAAAAACCGCTTGGAAACTTTCAGTGGGTCAGTGCATTTTGAAAGCACCCATAGTAATGCATAATGTGATGTCATCACTTACTTGCCTAAGCATTGTAAGTCAGAAAAGGAATACCTTGTTAGATATTACCTGTGAAACCTGCAGATGTTGAGAACCAACTCAGGGGATTTAGTTCTCAGAGACAGAAATTTATTAACTGGATCTCTCTTTAAACTTGCTTTGTCCGCACTTTCCCTGAGGAAGGGAAGTAATTTCTTAAAGTACTTTACTTTCTAAGCTTCTGCTTGGATAAAATAACCCCCCAAAACCCTAAACAAAAATCTGCTTATGCATTACAAGCAATAGAGATGTGATGTGATCATAATAAAAATGTGAAGCAAAATTTCCCATGGCAAATCTGAAGCAGAAAGAGGGAGGTTGACAACTACCAGAAGTAGACTTACAGATGCTAGCTGTGATAGGCCTTTGGCATTAAAAAGAACAGCCAAGTCAAGGAATTAAGACATCTTGTAACTGTGAAATCCAAGATTCTATTCAAAACTATAAAATTTATGCTCAGAGATTATGGAATGAGATGAAGATAATGGATAAGAAATACTAAAGAGATTACAAAGAAATGGAATACCAATCCATGTTTCCTTCTCTAAGAATTTCATCATTCATTTGATATGTCAGACACCACCTTAAGCACTAGAAGCCAATGGTAAGACAGAAATGATCTCCATTATTTTGAAGCTAAAAGTCTAGCGAGGAAGCTGAATGTTACATAAATGATTATAATAAAATGTGATGTGTATTATGACAAAACAAGCACTAGGAGATTCAGAAAGAAATGCATATATCAATGTATTGATATAAATATTAAATCTCAGTACCAGTGCTGTGGTAAGAGAAGTGGTAATCCAAAATAGCAGATGGTAAGAAATATCTGGAATTTTACATGTGTACTGGTTTTAAAGTGTTGTGTAACCCCAGAAAAGTCATGTCCTTTAATTCTGATTCAATATTATAGGGCAGAAACTCTTTTGATTAAATCATCACCACAGAGATACAGCACTCCCAGCTGCAGGTGTGATCTTTTGATTAGATTATCTCCAGGGATCACGTAGCTGCCAATTGTGGGTGTGGCCTTTGGTTAGATGGAGATGTGACTCCATCCATTCAAGGTGGGTCTTGATTAGTTTACTGGAGTCCTTTAAAAGGGGAGACATTTTGAAGAAAACTCAGATGCAGACATTTGTAGAACAGTTGCTTAAGAGCTGACAGAGACACGGACATTTGGAGATGCTTGGAGTGCCAAAAGAGAGAGTAGGTGCCTAGACATGGGCAGAGCCCAGCAGATGTCGGCACATACCTTCCCAGCTGACAGAGGTGTTCTGGACCCATCAGCCTTTCTTGAATCAAGGTAGCTTTCCCTGGATGCTTTAGTTTGGACATATTTATGGCCTTAGAACTACAAACTTGTAACATAGTAAATTCCCCTTTTAAAAGCTGTTCCATTTATGATGTATTGCGTTTTGGCAGCTTTAGCAAACTAATACAACATATTATGCAATATTTTTGGTGTCCATCAATTTTATTTTGATTAAGCTATTATTGCAATGCTCTTTATTCTTTAAATCCTCATAGTTTGACGGTTGGAGAGGTGATTCAGAGCTACACTGATAGGCCAAGAAAGTCAGTTGTAAACATAAAAGTTTGTGGTTGCTATTCACAGAGTCAATAATTCACCTGTAGGAAAATGAGATTTAACTGTATCGACAGAGAATCAGAGCTAGAGAGTCTCATGGATGATCTAATACAACCCCCTTCTTCTTTGCAGGGAGGAAACTACAGCTGTGTTCTGTCTGAATTTTTTTAAGAGTGTAGTATAAGACAGTGGTTTGCAAAACTATTTTTGGTGAAGAGAGTTTTTTCCCCCAATCTGCCTCATAGTTATGTGCTTGAAAAATAATTAAAAGAAAAATGAAATGGAAAAATACATATGAAATATAAATCTGTTTTTAATATTAGGTTCAACAGACATGAAAATACACTAAATATGATGAGAACAAGCATGGAAGAAACATGTTTTCCAAACCTGGGGGAAAAAATGAATTACAAAAACCAGCCATGTTCAACTGAAACTGCAGTTACTCAATTAGCAAAAGCCTAGCTTTATCAGGTGGAGAAAACTCGTATAATCATTATATATGAAGGCACTAAGCTTGCAAGGCTCTTTTTATGGTATGCCATGATGACCATGATATATAGGTTGGGTGTTATTACAGGGAGGGCAAGAACACTTGCATCTGAGAACTCCACCTGGGATATACTGGTGCACAGAAGGCTAACTGCTTCAACATGTGCTCTGAAACATTCACAGATCAGAACCTTTAAACAACTGGAACTTTTTATTTCCCTTGTGTGTTTGATCTTTAATATCCATAATTAAATTGAACCAGAATGCGGGTCCAAAGGCACTGAAAGATATTTAATTTTAGAATAAAATTGTATTATATTTTTCTCAAATAAGGCAAGGAAAGAAGCTATTTGGACTAAATTGCACCACAGAGTCTGAAGGGAAAAGGTGACATTAGGAAAGCTAATATCTAGTAACGACAACACCTTTTATCTTAAACTTGATGTTTTCGAAACTTCACTCTGAATAAGAATTATCTAGGAGTTGTTTAATGTGAGGATACCTGAGCCCCTTTTCCAGAGATTCTGATTGATTATGTCCTGCAGTGAGGTGGCGAGTGAAGAGGGAGTTTAATCAGCCTACCAGGTGATTTTCATATAGCTTGATCTGGGTTCCAGGTGTTGAGAATGACTGTTCCTAAACATGATGACCAATTAGCCAACTGTGTGCTGTTGTTTGGAAAAGCATGACCAATATAAATAATATCCAAATCATTTGTATATGGTTATAGAATCTTGACAAGAGAAATACAGAGCATCCTTACACATTCTCTCTTACATACCCTTTAGTATTCAGCATGCAAAATGTTGGTACTAAACACCCAACAAGCTTCTGGAGGGAAATAATCCTTAGTTTGCAAATATGATGTTAAATGCATACAGATGGTTAGTTTTACATGTGGAACTGGCTAATCCTTATGTTACTAAGTGATTCCTCACCTTAACTAAATTAATATTGGTATCAATATAGAGTCAGCTGAGAAACAATGCATCACATTTCTCTCCACATGGCCAAGCAGCTGATCAGATCTTTACTAACAAATCAAAGAGTAGATCTCTGTTAAATATTTGAGTATTAGCCATCGAGTGTGATATGTTGATGTTGACCAAAGTCCATAATTAAACCATTGTGTGTGTGTGTGTGTGTGTAATGGCAATGATCAACAACTCACAGCTTTTGAGTATTTACTAAACAGTTATTCTGATAATTCTCTCTATTCTGAGGGTTATTCTGATATTATCTCCATTTTATGGATGAAAGAAGAGGCTTAAAGAACTCAAGGTCACTAATTAAGTGGGAAAGCTGAGCTATTCAGCTTATGTGTACTTTTCATTACATCCTCCTTTCCATTCCACAAAATGCATCTCAGTGGTTACTGACTGCTTGTCTTGTGGGCCTGGAAATCTTCATCTGAACTTTGAGGGGACTCACTTGGGTTTCCAAATACCTCCCCTCTTAAACTGAGCACTTCAGAGCAATCATTCAGGATTAAATCCCTAACAATTTGAAGGAACAAAAATTGTGATTTCAGCCTCCACATCCTATTGGATTCCTCCATTTCCAGGTACCATTTCCAGAATCCCAGTGCATTCTCCTGGTTCTACTGCAGCCTGAACTATAATGTGGGCTTGTCCATATTCTCCTCATTAAAACTTAAATGTCCTGTGTCCTAATCTCCCAGCCTTCCATGTCTCCTAACCATTGGCCAAATAAACAAATGCATTAACCCATTTGGGACAATGTTCTATTTTTACAAGGTGCATAGTTACACTGAGACAAGCAACTTCTCGAATCAGTATGTGAGCCAGAAGGAGTGTTGATGGAAATTTCCAACTGTGTGACAAGTTGCTGATGGAGATAGCAGTTCACATCATACATACTGTATGCAGTCCCTTCACACAACTTACAGTTGTTTACAGACATTCCAGGGGACCCTGCAGCTGCTGTCCAAGTCAATCTACATGACTTTTGCCAGATCTCTCTTCTGCCAACAATTGGGGCAGAGAACTGAGGGAATTCCCTAGGTATTTAAAGCAAAAGTGAATGTGAGTAAATAGGCATCAGCTGAGTTTTTGTCTGAGCAATTTGGCTGCTGCCTCTAGGTCCACTTTTTGTGCAGATCTCCTTCCAAGAGACGCTTCTGCTGCTTTCCCAGCCCGAGAGAGCAATTCAGGTGAAGAATGTTTACAGTCATCCTCATTTTCCCATCAGCTTCCTCATCCATGGCTTTGCATGAAATGTTAGAATATATTTTAGAAGTGGATATAAAATCAACACCTGAACCTATTTTGGGTACATGAATCAAAGATGATACTGTATACTGCTTATTTTCTTGGCTCTTAGAAATTTAATTGCAGCAAGCTTTTAAATACTGACTTTTAATTTCTTTGCAAATATTAAAAGATTTGCCTAATTAAATCAATTAAGGGAAAATTTGGCCCAGTTCTCATTCATCCACATTTGGATCATGAAAAGCACTTGTTTTAGATGAATACCATTCCTTAAATATAATGTGAATTCTAGTGGGCCATGTCATTTTACTACAATACAGTCTAATGTAGACTGAGGTAAAATTTCCATTTTATCACAGTAAATATGAAAAACAATACTAATTAATTCCATTTATTTACCATTGATTGAAGAAATGACATGTTTTCTTTAAAAGAAATAACCAGGATTTTAGGATGATCTGACTAGACAAGTACAAGCTTCTGAAAGAGTAAAAGCAGAGCTTTTTAATTTGATATTTCAAACAAATGGAAAACGATAAATGGAAGAAATATACACTATCTACTATGTCATTTTGTCATATTTGGTTCCAATTTTTTAAAATGAAAGAATTGTAAATATACAGTTAGGGACCTCTTTTGTACCCTCTTTTGGAGCTATGGGCAAGTTCTCTAGACCCTGTGCTTCAGTTACTTCATGTGCTAAATGGAAAGAATAATATCAAGAGCCTCATGGGGTGTGGGGAGGATTAAATGAGTTAAAATCTAAACTGAGGACAGAACCTGACACAGATGCCCAGTTGATGCCACTGTCACTGCTGTAATCCCACACCTCAATCCCATTCTCTTCTCTTCTCCAGAGGCAGCCTTTCCCAAAGCTGCTGTACATCTCTTTCATCAGTACTTGTATGCTTTCACTACACAAAATTTTGTGTATTTAAAAAATTTAGATAACTTGTTTCATGCACTGTGCATCCTTTTACAACCTATACTCTTTTTTTCAATGCTAGGTTTTTTTTAATTGTGAAATATAACATATACAAAAAAAGTAATAAATTTAAAAGTACATTTTAACAAGTAGTTTTAGAACAAATTTAAAAGTATGGTGTGGGTTACTGTCCTGACCAGATTGGCTTCTTTCTTATCTCTAATTAAAGCCTGATCCCTTTTTTGGCTTCTTGAACAATTGCTGTATGTAGGAATGCTGACTTTCAGAGCTGCAGGTCTCCTACTCTGAGTCTTAGATGTCACAGAGGTACCCAAAGTTCCAGGAAAATACCAGATTACATACATATAACACAGCATCTCAGAATTTAGAAATCACACTTAAAGCTCAGAATAAATGTGACAGTTTTTTAAAACTTTTTATTAATTAAAAAAATTAACAAAACATTTAGATATCATTCCATTCTACATATACAATCAGTAATTCTTAATATCATCACATAGTTGCATATTCATCATTTCTTAGTACATTTGCATCGATTTAGAAAAAGAAATAAAAAGACAACAGAAAAAGAAATAACATGATAATAGAGAAAAAAAAGACTGTACACATAACATACCCCTTACCCCTCGCTTTCATTTACCACTAGCATTTCAAACTGAATTTATTTTAACATTTGTTCCCCCTATTATTTATTTTTATTCCATATGTTCTACTCTTCTGTTAATATAGTAGCTAAAAGGAGCATCAGACATAAGGTTTTCACATTCACAGAGTCTCATTGTGAAAGCTATATCATTGTTCAATCATCATCAAGAAACATGGCTACTGGAACACAGCACTACATTTTCAGGCAGTTCCCTCCAGCCTCTCCACTACATCTTGAACAACAAGGTGATATCTACTGAATGTGTAAGAACAACCTCCAGGATAACCTCTGGACTCTGTTTGGAATCTCTCAGCCATTGACACTTTGTCTCATTTTACTCTTCCCCCTCTGGTAGAGAAGTTTCTCTCAATCCCTTGATGTTAATTCTCAGCTCATTCTAGGGTTTTTCTCAGTCCTTTGATGCTGAGTCTCAGCTCATTCCAGGATCTCTGTCCCACGTTGCCAGGAAAATGTGACAGTTTTAAGAGTTTACAATCTAGGCCCCAATTTTCTTATAATTATTTTCTAAAAGAGACCATGCAATATTTGTGCTTTTGCACAACATAATGTCCTTATGGTCCATTCAATGCTAGGTTTTTGCGATCACTTTCTCTTAGGAAACATAGATCAAATTCAACCATTTGATTCTCTATAATGTTTTGTTAACTGAATATATTGAGATTTATTCATCCATCTGAAGTAGGTAATCAAAAGTAGCGATATGCAATGAGACCATCTGCCCCTGGAGGTTGGAGGACTTGGTCTTTATGTCTCACCCTGACACCAGCAAGCTGCTCCAGGAAACTGAGCTGTAGTCCACACTGCTGCCTGCTGTAAGTCTGAGGAAAGGGGGTTGGTAGCTGTTGCAGGAAAGGTGAAACTTACTGGTATTTATCTCAATTTATCAGCTTCTTCCTCCCGCTCCTCCTTGGATGCTGCACAGTGTTCCACTAGACTCTGGAGCTTCAAAACAGCTGGTAGACAGTTTCTGCCAGTTCAATAGCTGTTTTGGTGGAGGGACTGATTCCTTAGCTTCCTACTCTACCATTTTACCATAAACGTTTTCCCATTTCCATTACTTTTGCTAACAGATATTGGATACCATAAATCCATATACATGTTTTTTGGCCTCAAGTCTTCTGCTCATTGTTAGTCAATCAACCAATTCTTTGCCCATTTGGTCATTCCCATCATGCACTTCTTAGATTTATATAACTTACCAGACATTAACATTGTGGATTTTACTGTACAACCATGCACTTAATCATTAATACATCTTTGATAAGGTTTGCACTACAAAGAGGCTTCATTTTTTTATTGTATTTTGCTATTAATTTAAAGTGAATTTCGTTTTATTTTAGCAAAAAGCAATATGCATCTCTGGATTCATAAACTAAATGAAAAAAGCTGTCCCGTTAATTTCATTAAAAGATGTATGTCAAATTAAATTTTACTTTTTTACATTTTATAATTGTTTATCAAAACTTGTGATATTTTTATTTTTAGATCAATAATAATTTATTAAATAAATTTAGTAATTAGACTTAATAGAAATTAGTAACAAATTATTATTTTAAAATAGTAATTTGGGCCACAGTGGCTCAGCAGGCAGAGCCCTCGCCTGTCATGCCGGAGACCCAGGTTCAATTCCGGTGCCTGCCCATGGGAAAAAAAAAAATAGTTTACAGGGTGGGCAATGGTGGTGCAGTGGCAGAGTTCTTGCTTACCATGCCAGAGACCCAGGTTTGATTCCCGGTGCCTGCCCAGGTCAAAAAATATAAATATAAATAAATAAATAAATAAAACTAGTTTACAAATATCTAAAAAGTAATTTAATGATAATTTTTAAAATACAGAAGAAAAGTTTTAATTCTGAAAGTGTTACATTCATAAGAAAAAATTATTGCCACTTATTATATACAAATTTCTGTAGTAGGGAAATATGATAAGTGATCAATAAAAGACATCGAGGCATAAAAATATATTGCCTTAAGATTAAAATTCAGTAGTGAAATGATTTGGAAATAGAAGTTCAAAGACAAAAGAAGGTAAAATTTCTAATGGTTGTATATTTTTAAAAATAGACAATAACGGTATCCAACACCACTTCTGAACATATTTAAAAGAGTGACACCTTGGTTTTATTTTTAAAATATCAGTATAACAGGGCAGGCCATGGTGGCTCTGTGGCAGAGTTCTGGCCTGCCATGCCAGAGATCCGGGTTCAATTCCCAGAGCCTGCCCATGCCCCCCCCCCAAAAAAAATTCCAAAATTGTGTATTTTGTAACTATTTAAATGTATCATTAAAAAATTACATGACTATTTAAAATGTTGCCAGAGGGTACATGGCTTTCCAATATATGTTATGGGGTACATGTGCAAAAAAATCCAGATACTCACAGCTCTAGAGTATATTTGAAGTATTGCTGGGTTGGAGGGTATATACATATATCATTTGAATTTGCCAAAATCTTCTAAGTGGTTGTCCCATTTTACACTCCCACTAGTAGTGTGTGAGAGTTCTCACATTTTTCACAAACACTTTGGGTTGTCAACTTTTAAATTTTCACCAGTGTGAAGGATGTAAAAAAAACTATCATTTTGTGATTTTAATTTTTTACTTTCTCAATTACTAGTGAGGTTGAACGTCTTTTCATATGTTTATTCATAAAATTCCTCTTCGGGAATTTCCTGTTCATATCTTTGCTGTTTTCAATTGATTAATATACACATTTATAATGTTGGGAACTAGTTTTTAGAACATGTTGACTTTTGTGGCTTATTTTGGGAAAACATCTTTAAATCTCTTTTAATATCTTAATTCTCAAGCTGGTCTTTAACTAGCCAAAAATATTTCCTTTAACAAGTGTTCTTGTTTTTAATCTGTTCCTAGAGGGTTTTCCCTCTAGATATTAACTGCTGATTATCCTCCCCTGTGAAGTATCAAACAATTTGTACAGTCCGATTACCTAATGGGAACTATATATTTTCACGGGGCTATATATAGAGGTAACTAGATACAAATGAATAAAAAATATAAAATAAAAGCAACTATCATCTTACTAAAAACCTAGGGTCACGTTGATTTATGTAATAAAATTTGATTCTGTTAAACATGAAATTACTTTGGAAAGAGGGTTCCAGTTTGGGGTATTTTGTCGTTATTTGAAATATAGGCAATTTCTTACTTATGAGCTTATTGGCCAGAGCAATGCTCACAAATTGAGCCACTAACTAGTTTATGGAATGGGCTGAACCTTATGGGGATATAGATTATGGCCTTACTTTTCCTCCCACCATTCTTTTCAACTCCGATCTATCAGATCTCCTTTTTTGGCTCTTGAATCCCAAACTAGGCTAAGTTCAAAACTTCCTAGTCACTTTCAAAAATAAGGAAGTCTCTTTTCCGTGATTAGGACTCACCTTAAAGTATCAACAAATCCAATCTAATCCAGTTGAGAACTTTTTACTTAGCTGGTGTTATTTGTGGTCCTCTGATGTGGCAGCTGTTTGGTGATGTGGATCACATCTTTGGATCCTGTGGAGACATATCCAGCCTGATGAGGGCTCTCTGTTCCCCAGATAACTTTTTAAGACTCCCACAGCTCCTGCCTGACTCCCTTCCCCCCGCCTCCCCCGTGGACACCCCACAGCCTCTTATTGCTGTCTCTCACTTGGCTCTGCAGGCAGCCAAGGTGAGTCACCTTCAAGCCAACTCAAACTCCACCACTTCTGAGATATCTAATTCCCTCATGGGAATTTCATGCATACCGACCAAACCAAATGCTAGGAGTGTGGGCGTACTCAGACAACACTGTTATTCTTTCTCCTCACCCTGTTGTGGAGAGTTGTCCTATCAGCCTCTCATCTTTAGAATTCCTTAAGCCCTGACTACTCAAAGTCTGCTCCAGGACCAGAAGCACTGGCATCATCTGGGAGTTTGTTAGAAAAACAGAACCTTAGGCCCCACCCCAGATCAACTGTATCAGAATCTCCTTATGAACAAGATCACCAGGTACACAAGACCCCAGTAAACTTGGTCTGGAAGAAAGATGTTCTTTTCTTTCTCTTTGGCAGGGGGAAAAAATCCAAAGCTTTCTCACCTAAAGCCTATAAGTCACTATTTCTTTGGGAATGGAGGAGGTTGAAGGATTAAAGAAACAGCTGTCACGGCTTAGCAAGGCTTGAAGGGAGAGGCGTGGCAGAGCCACAGTTTCTGTCTTCAGAATGTGGAGGCAATAGTCACCTCTTGTCCTTGGGTTTGGGCTTTATTCTGAAATTCCATGATAACCAGAAAAGTTATATTCTTCCTATTACAGTAAGAAGTATCTTTATATTTTATAACATTCTTAAATTTGATATAACCTTTGAAATGCTTTTCCATACTATAAAAATAAGTGAAAAGAAGGGTAATTTGTGGGCTTAGTTATTCAGACCAGCTCTTCTAAAGATAAGAAATAAAATAACTGTATAACATTAAATTAGGAAATCATTTTGAAAGCATCTGACAAGACTGTGGAGAAGCAAGACAAGTAAGCATATTCAGAAAAGTAAGGAGAGCCTGTTTGTATTTTGAGGGAATTACATAGGCGCATGCCTGGTATTCAATTCTGGTCAATGTGAGGTGCAGAAATGAAATGATATCCCAAGAAGGGGAGTCAAATAAGAGACTGTCCCCACATGAAGTTCAGATCTCAAAACGATAAACTGTCCTTAGCGTAAAAGGATGAACCAGATCTAAATCCACTTCACCTCAACCTCTCCCATACCTTAACTCCCATTTCCACCCCAACTGTCTTCAGATAGTTTGCCTCGAGCTGGAGATGGGGACAGAAAGGGAAAATCCTCTCCTGGGAAGTTGGGGCCTTAGCCTGTTCCAGTGCAGATTTGTAGCTCTGGTTCACATTGTCCAGGTGGTTTAGAGAACCTCAAGCTTCTTTTAGTTTGGTTTAGGGTAGTTCAGAGTTTGTAATATTCCAGGTACCTGACAGAATCAAATGCAAATCCTTTCGGGAGGAAGGCATATTAACTTTTGTCTTCAAAGGATAATCACTAATCTTTGCCAAGAACAATGAGCTATATGTAAATAAAAACAAATACATAAGAGAAGAAGTGTGGCCCAGCAGAAAAGCAAGAGAAAAAGATGCAATAATTTAGAATTTTAATACATAGATTGTAAAAAAATAAAAATATAATAACCTAAAAGTGCAATATATGAAATTTCAAACCTATATTAGGCATACAAAACCAAGTATTTTATAGATGAGATGTAATATAAAAGTCCCCTTTTAGGAAAATATTTTTTCCTCCATGATTAGACTGGCAAAGTGTAATAGTGTCATATGCTTCTCCTCATCACATATGAGGGACCATAACGTATGGAAAGAAGACTTCTTTTACTGGTAAGTCTCTCCCAGTGAGGCATTCTCTTATTGCTTCAAGAGCCCCCCCTTTTTTTTTCTTTTTCCTTTTCTTTAAAACATTTTTTTTAATTGAGATATGTTATATTCAATAATGTTCCCACATCTTCTGTAATGTTCCCACATCATCTTCCCTCCAACCCAGCAATACTTTGAATATATTCTAGAGCTGTAAGTGTCTGGATTTTTTGCACATGTACATATATTGGAAAGCCATGTACCCTCTGGCAACATTTTAAATAGTCATATAATTTTTTAATGATACATTTAAATTGTTACAAAACACGCAATTTTGGAATTGTTATACTGATTTTTTTTTTTTTTTTTTGTCATGAAAGTGACTAGGAAGTTTTGAACTTCCATGTGCTCCTTCACTTCTTGGTGAAGTTTACATAATGCTTGAAGTTTTACATATGTGTATATGTAATTATCCTTCCCTTCAAGCACACGGAATATTTCTAGCACCCCTACACATCACTTAGACCTCCACCAATCCATTATACTCTATGGTTACCAATATTATGACCTCAATCTCCACAGGTTAATTTTGCCAGTTTTTGAAGTTTATATATGTGAAATTTTATAATTTATCAATATAATATCTGGTTTCTTCTGCACAATGTTGTCCCTTTGAAATTCATCCATGTTGCAGTGTGTACCACCAGTTTTTATATTTTTCATAACTGTATATTCCATTGTACAGATATACCATAATTTATCCACTGTATAATTGTCTGGACTGTTTTCATTTGGGAAATATTATGTATAATGCTGCTATGAACTGTCCTGTATAGGTTTTTCTGTAAATATATTCTCTTGGTTCTATTGTGTGTATACTCTGGAGTGGAACTGCTGGGCCATGGAATATATGTATGTTCAACTTTAGGAGATACTGCCAAATAGTTTTCCCCAAACTTCCAATTATACTCCCAGCAGAATGCATGACAGGCCTCCAAAAATCTTATTTACTTGCCTTCAAAATTAAGGTCATCTAATATCATGGGTGATTTGACAAAAATGAATTTCTCCAAAACTGAATGACAGATGCTAGGAAAACGGAAGCTTCACAGTGACTTCTGCCTTGCTGAGGTTGACAGCCACCCAAGCAGGGAGCTAAGTCAAGATGAAAGGGTCCTAAAAACACCATTTAAATTCATGAGCACTATGGTGCCTGAGGCCCACTTCACCCTGACCTTTCCCGGTTATAGGAGCAAGTAAATTTCAGTTTTAAGTTAGTCTGAATTGGGTTTATGACCCAGTAGCAAAAGAATCCTGCCTAATAGAGAACCCATGCTGAAAGGAACCTTGCAAAGCCTCTCAGTCTTTTTCTTTCTAATTTCTCAAAGTTCAGATTTTTTAAAATTTTTTATTAATTAAAAAAAAATTACAAGAAACACAAACATTCCCAACAGATACACTCAGCAATTCACAATATCATCACATAGTTGCATATTCATCATCATGATCATTTCCCAGAACATTAGCATCAATTCAGAAATAGAAATAAAAAGACAACAGAAAAATATAACAGAAAAAAAAATTTTACATGCCATACCCCTTACTGATCCCTTTCATTGATCACTAGCATTTCAAACTAAATCTATTTTAACATTTGTTCCCCCTATTATTTATTTTTATTCCATATGTTCCTCTCATCTGTTGACAAGGTAGATAAAAGGAGCATCAGACACAAGGTTTTCACAATCACACAATCACATTCTGAAAGCTATATCATTATACAATCATCATCAAGAAACATGGCTACTGGAACACAGCTCTACATTTTCAGGCAGTTCCCTCCAGCCTCTCCATTACATCCTGGATAACAAGGTGATATATACTTAATGCATAAGAATAAACTCCAGGATAACCTCTCGACTCTGTTTGGAATCTCTCAGTCACTGACACTTTGTCTCATTTCACTCTTCCCCCTTTTGGTCGAGAAGGTTTTCTCAATCCCTTGATGCTGGGTCTCAGCTCATTCTGGGATTTCTGTCCCACACTGCCAGGAAGATCCACACCCCTGGTAGTCATGTCCCACATAGACAGGGGGAGGGTGGTGAGTCTGCTTGCTATGTTGGCTGGAGAGAGAGGCCACATCTGAGCAACAAAAGAGGTTCTCTTGGGGGTGACTCTTAGGCTTAATTTTAAGTAGGCTTGACCTATCCCCTATGGGGTTAAGTTTCATATGAACAACCCCCAAGACTGGGGGCTCAGCCTATAGCTTTGGTTGTCCACACTGCTTGTGAGAATATCAAGAATTCAACTTGGGGAAGTTGAGTTTTCCCCCCGTTCTCAGCATTCCCTGAAGGGGACTTTGCAAATACTTTTCCACTCACTGATCAAATCACTCTGGGATTCATCAGGGCATCACTCTGGACAAAGCAACAAAACAAAGTTCAGATTTTGAAGAATGAACATTTTGCCTGAACAACCATATCGTAGAGGTTTTTCAATTTCTGTACCTATTAATTATGACATAAAATGTGTATCTATCAAACACTGCCTAGGTGGACGGGTGGAATTCCTGGGATTATGCAGGAATTTAGCAGCCTAAAATTGCTGCTACAAGTAGGTGGGGTTTGTTAAACCTGTATAATTTTGAGTGCAGGCAAAATACTATGAACATCAATCTATTTTATTCCTTCCACAACATTTATTAATCCATCAATGAATGAAAGTAGAAAACCCTCAGAATGGGAGGGTTTATTTTAGATAAAGCTCACTCACTTTAAACAGAATTTATGTTAAAATCTGAAACTTGAAGGAACTTTCATGCTGAACAAGTTCATGTGGAAGAGGGTCGGATACATTCGGAAAACTGCAACATCATAGATAAGCTTCGGAGACACTACAATTACCTAGGTGAGTCAGGAGATCTTTGCTTGTAGAAGAAATTATTGAAATCTGAGGAAAAGGAGTAAAAGAGAGCAGACAGGAGAAGGTGCGGGAGAGGGAGTTGCTAAGCTCTCCTGGTTTGAACACTTCGTGGTATGCCACCTTTTTAATCTTTTTTTTTTTTTTTTTTGGTAATTCAATCTATCTTTCTTTAAGAGATGTCAAAAATTAGAATTATTGGGAAAATAGAATTCATAGTTGTTGAAATTAACTTTGCAGTCATCTTTGAGATGTTTTTCTTTTTAGAAAGTGGGTGTTAAGTTTTTAAAAGCAATTTATCACAACCAATCAGATTCTGCATGCTCTTTTACGATACCTTTCAGAAGATTTAGTAATTTATCTAATGGAGGCAAGAAAATGTCCATCTAGCTATCCCTAGTTCAAAAAGAATATGCCTAGTTTTCAGTGAAACATACTTGCAAGACTGTGCTGGTTTGAAAGGATGTTCATGTATGTACCCTAGAAAAGTACATAAAAGGATGTATGTACCCTAGAAATGTTTTAATCCTAATCCCATTTTGTAAAGGCAGCCATTTCTTCTAATCTCTATTCCATATTGTATGTTTGAAACTGTAATTAGATCATCTCCCTGGAGATGTGATCTAATCAAGAGTGATTGTTAAGTTTGATTAGGTGGAGGCGTGTCTCCACCCATTTGGGTGGGTCTTGATTAGTTTACTGGAATCCTATAAAAGAAGAAACATTTGGAGAAAGCTAGGGATTCAGAGAGAGCAGAATGACATAGCCACGAGAAGCAGAGTCCATCAGGCAATGACCTTTGGAAATGAAGAAGGAAAACACCTACGGGGGAGATTCATGAAACAGGAAGCCAGGAGAGGAAGCTAACAGATGCCATATTTGCCATGTGTCTTTCCAGATGAGAGAGAAACCCTGACCCCGTTTGCCATGTGCCTTCTCACGTGAGAGAGAAACCCTGAACTTCATTGGCCTTCTTGAACCAAGGTATTTTTCCCGGGATGCCTTAGATTGGACATTTCTATAGACTTGTTTTAATTGGGACATTTTCTTGGCCTTAGAACTGTAAACTAGCAACTTATTAAATTTCCCTCTTAAAAGCCATTCTGTTGCTGGTATATTGCATTCCAGCAGCTAGCAAACTAGAACAAGGACTGAAATTATTAAAATTGTAAAGGAGATTTTAGGATGAGTTGAAGATGTTCTGGAATGCTTCCCACCACTAAAATGCAGAGATGTAGCTAAGATTGGGCTTATGCACAAATGTTTTCAAGAAACAGATTCACTTAGATTGGTTTAAAACTCTATGATATCCAGGTGTCTCCAGTCGTCAGGGTTTTCCCTCTCCCTTAACCCCTGGGTTACAAGTGGCAGTAGGAAGTACTATCTTTTATTATCTTTCCTTCCCAAGGTATCTGACACTCTGTAAAGTAACTGTACATGTTCTTATTGCATTCTAATTGTTGCTTATCTTCTCATCTCAGTCAAACCCTTTCTCTTTCTCTAGGTATCTTCCACCTCTTAGGTCTTTTCTGGCTGTCTGGTAGCCAGTTTCTTTTGCCTACTGGTCTTCTCCACTTTGTGCTACACAAAACAGGTAGGCCCTAGGCCTTGCTTCAGTCATAGATAAGATCAGGCTGTAAGGTGTGTTTATAGCACAAGGAATTACAATATAGAAAATACCAAAGTGGATCACTGCTCCCAGAGTCCAGTAGTCATGCCCTTCTATAATAGGGAATTTCCCTAAATGTCTCTCCACTTAGGTTCCAGCTGCCACCACCTTACTTCCCCATGGTGGGAAGGCCTTGGACAGGCCATCTCTGTTCATCCCGCAAACATATAAAATGAAGGAAAGTATGTCAATTCTAAAGTCATACTTACTCTCTTTTAAGATGCCATTAGTTGTAAGGTGCAGCATTATTCTACGTACCTCTTTACCATTCAGGGTGCTGAATATAATGGTCTAGGGGAACCAAAATGGAAAGTACAGGAAGCTTGGGCTGGTGTGGAAGGAGCTGTCACCATCTCTAGCTACCAAAGAATGAGATGGAGGAGATGTACAGCAACCTAGAAGCAGAGAGAATTGTAGAGCAGTTTAACTGCCCTCACAGGGCAGTGAATACTTGGCCCCTACTCTTTCCCTCCTTCCCATCTCTTGGCAGGCCCTCCCATTGGTCCAACCGAACCTGAGGCCAGGGGCACAGGGGCATGGCCACATAGTCTGAGGGTCAGCCTCGCAAGGAGAAGTGTTAGAAGTGGATCTGGAAGGGCAAATGGAAGAAATCTCTGGTACATCCACTAAGAGAATATAAATTCTGCCAATTAAACTCTGAAACACTGCTTTTCTTATCACTTAAAATTTTTATTTTACACTTATCGAAGAGTTCTTTTAGACATATAAAGACATGGATTTATTTTTATCATATAATACCTTTCTGGGTTTAAAATAACTTTATATTCAATGCTGAGTCACAGTATAATCTTTCTGAAAACACCTTTTGGTAAACTGAACTTTCCAGAGATGACCACAATGATAGCTTCTGCCCCATACATGCTTCTAGAGTCTCAAAATCCCCACACTGAGAGAGAAAGCCCAATTTCTCTCCTCTTGAATTAGGCAAGTTTGTGACTTGCTTGTAACCAATACAATGCAGCAGACATGGCACTGGATAACTTCTGAGGCTAGATCAGGAAAAGAGTGCAACTTCTTCCTTGCTTGTTGGAATCCTTGTTCTGGAACCCCAAAACTCCATGTTAGCAGTCTGACTGCTCTGAGGCTGACATACTGTGAGGAAGCTCAAACCATCCCAACTCCAGAGGGGGCTCATGGGAAAGTTCTGACATTACATGAGAGAAAGATGGTCTGAGAGCTTCCAGATGCTCCTGCCCCCTCCACCCCAGCTGTTCCAGTTCCAGCCACTATCTGACTACAATCTCATGAGAGACCCAGAGCTGGAACCACCCAGTCAAGCTCTTCTTGAATTCCTGACTCACAGTAACTGCGAGAGACAATAGTGATGGTTGTTGCTTTAAGCCACCATGTCTTGAGGTGATTAGTTATACAGCAATAGTAACCAAAGCAGTTTAAAATGCCATTTATACTCAGCTAAAGAAGGATTAACAATGCATGTAATTAACTGAAGTGATGACAGTATGAATAACCATGGCCAAGTCTGCATATGCATAATGACAACGATGTTGTGACTACCTTCAGATTAGCTGCACTTGTAAGATGCCATATATTTCAAGATGCATCCTAACGTAAAAACTGTGAAAACATGTTCAGCTTAGAACTACTTAAAGTGGTAGCACTGATATTAAGGTAGGAGGGACAAAGATAATGTAAAGAGTTAGTGAATTGGTTGGAAAGGTGAGTTATTCTGAAAATATATTAATATTTTATTGTTATGATAACATATGCTCATTTACAAAAACATCAAAAGCAAAAAACAAAACAAAACAAAAAAACCCAAAAACCCTACTCTGGTAGTTAGATTCAGTTGTCAACTTGGCCAGGTGAAAGCACCTAGTTCTGTTGCTGTGTACATGAGCCAATGGTAGGTGAATCTCATCTGTTGCTAATTACATCCGCAGTCGGCTAGGAGGCGTGTCTGCTGCAATGAGTGACATTTAACTTAATTGGCTTGTGCTTAAATGAGAGAACGCAATGTAGCACAGGCTAGCAGCTCAGCATTCCTCATCTCAGCACTTGCAGCTCAGCCCAGGCCTTTGGAGAAGTCACCCCGGGGAAAGTTGTTGGAACCCAGGGGCCTGGAGAGAAGACCAGCAGAGACCATCCTGTGCCTTCCACATAAGAAAAGAGCCTCAGTGGAAAGTTAGCTGCCTTTCCTCTGAAGAACCAACAAAATAAATCCCCTTTTATTAAAAGCCAATCCATCTCTGGTGTGTTGCATTCCGGCAGCTAGCAAACTAGAACACCTACTAAGACAATAAAGTCACCACAATTTTACTATCCAGAGGAAACCCTCCAGGTTTCTAATTGTATATGGGCACACATATAGATAAGTGTACATAATGCTTTACAAATAAGCTTATCCTATATAGCACCCTACTTTTTCTTCACTCAAAAAACATCCGAGGTCGTGTTTCTACCTCAATAGATTAAAAATCCACATGCTTATTTTTAATAGTAGTGAAGTATTTCATTTATATTAACCAATCCATTGAACAAAACTATTGCTTTGTTTTGTCTTTTCAATTTTGTTTGTATTGAGTTTTAAAACAATAGTTGTTTTAGGGATGCACATTTATAATTGTGATATAAATTGACAAAAATGCCTCCCAGAAAGGTTTTCTCCATTCATAACTTCATCTACAGTTTTTTAAAATGCCATTTTCTTTCCCTTTTGCTAGCATTCTGTTTGTCATTCATCTGTTGCCAATTTTAGGGTCTAAAAACATTCTTTTTTGTTTGTTTTTATTTGCACGTTAGACATAATTAAATTGAACATCTTCTCATACTTTTTGGCCATTTTAATTTCTTTTGTGAACTGACTATTCATTACTTTTGACCACTTTTATAATTGTCTTGTAAGAGCTTTTTATATAGGAGTAACAATTATTATCCATCATGTATGTCACTAAACAGTTTTTCCTAAGTTTTTAAAACTTCTATAATTGTGGTATTTTATATTTGCTTTGCTGCCTAGAAACATTCAATTTCTCTGTTGTTAAATATAGTTTTTCTATGGGTTCTGGCTTTTGTGTCAAGTTAAGAAAGATTTTTCCCACTCCATTGTTATTAAAAGTGTTGACTCATACTTTCCTTTCACTTTTTATATTCCCTAAAATTTTCAATCTAATTGGAATTTAATTTAGGGATTTAATCCCTCCCTGACAAGTGGCTAGCCAGTTACCCCAAATCATCTATTGAATCATTAATCTTTCCCCTGTGATTTGAAATGCCACTTTTATAATACATTAAATTCTCATAAAACTTGAATGTATTTCTGGGTCTCTATTATGTTCCCCAGCAGTCGATCTTTCCTGTGTTGATACCATGTCATGTTGCTACCACTGTTATTATTATTATTGTTGCTAAATACAAAGTGTTACTAATGGGGAAAAGTGTGCGTCCCCCTCTCTCTACTCCTTTCCTACTAATTTTTTTTAACTTTTTTTTATTAATTAAAAAAATTAACAAACAAAATATTTAGAAATCATTCCATTCTACATATACAATCAGTAATTCTTAATATCATCACATAGTTACATATTCATCATTTCTTAGTACATTTGCATCGATTTAGAAAAAGAAATAAAAAGACAACAGAAAAAGAAATAAAATGATAATAGAGAAAAAAAAACTGTACGTACCATACCCCTTACCCCTCGCTTTCATTTACCACTAGCATTTCAAACTGAATTTATTTTAACATTTGTTCCCCCTATTATTTATTTTTATTCCATATGTTCTACTCTTCTGTTGATGTAGTAGCTAAAAGGAGCATCAGACATAAGGTTTTCAGATTCACAGAGTCTCATTGTGAAAGCTATATCATTGTTCAATCATCATCAAGAAACATGGCTACTGGAACACAGCACTACATTTTCAGGCAATTCCCTCCAGCCTCTCCACTACATCTTGAACAACAAGGTGATATCTACTTAATGCACAAGAATAACCTCCAGGACAACCTCTCGACTCTGTTTGGAATCTCTCAGCCATTGACACTTCGTCTCATTTTACTCTTCCCCCTTTTGGTCGAGAAAGTTCTCTCAGTCCCTTGATGTTAATTCTCAGCTCATTCTAGGATTTTTCTCAGTCCTTTGATGCTGAGTCTCAACTCATTCCAGGATCTTTGTCCCACGTTGCCAGGAAGGTCCACACCCCTGGGAGTCATGTCCCACGCAGAGAGGGGGAGGGTGGTGAGACTGCTCATCATATTGGCTGGAGAGAGAGGCCACATCTGAGCAACAAAAGAGGCTCTCTTGGGAGTGACTCTTAGGCCTAAATTTTAAGTAGACTTGACCTATCTTTTGTGGGGTTAAGTTTCATGTGAACAAATCCCAAGACTGGGGGCTCAGCTTTTAGCTTTGGTTGTCCACACTGCTTGTGAGAATATCCTACTAATTTTTAAAAAGTTTTTGCAGATGAATTTAAAAGTAATTTTGCTAAATTCTAAAATAATCCTGTTGGGATTGTGACTGGGATTACATGTAATTTATAGTCTATTTTAGAGGGAATTGGCATCTTACAATACCAAATTGTATTCTTCATTTATTCATTTATCTCTCTTCATTTATTCAATAATTTTCTGTATTTCTTAAAAGTGTTCTATAATTTTTAGTTTTAACTTTCTTTTTAATTCTTTTTCTACTTATATTATTACTTTTTATGTTATTATGCATATATATGCCTATATATTATTACTTTTCAATGGTTCCATCATGGGATGGATTTAGAACAATGTAGGAGGAATATAAAAGGTGATCTCAAGAGGATGATTAATTAAAGGAGTAGCAGAATGGTTTTATGCAGGTGGGAATTCAGGAACATTTCTTGTTTTCAGGCAAACAGGCTTCGGGGAAAAAGATAGCAAATAAATAGAACTAGAAGCAAACCCACAGTATTACTCAGGAAAATGTGTTGCTAAATCTGTCTTCAGTGCATAAGAGTGATTCCACAGGCCCAAGATGTTTTACTGCTTAATTCAACCCAGAGAAAACACTTGGTAAAACTACTGATTCTTTCTGTTTTTTTTTTTTGTTTCAAGACACCATAGCTTTAATTTTAATTAGAGTGTCCTATTGATGTTAATGATTTCACTTCCGTTCAAGAAAAAGTTAACAAAAAAATATGTCATTTACCTTGCAGAGGAATAAAGCAGGCAAGAAAAATTTGTCTGAGGAGAAGGGCTATAACTCAAGAATGAATGTAGCTTTTAAGTAAGTGAAAATTATTGCAAAAATCTCTATTAAAATTTTAATCATCTTAATTTGCAAGGACTTCCCATAACTTCAGCCCAAACTATAAAGAAGAAACATTATTTAAAATAAATTTCATGTGGGTAGCTTAAGGAAACAACAACTATATGAAAAGACTATTTGGTGAAAAATAGTTGAAAAGTTGGGAAAAAACCCGTGTGCCTAATAATAAGGGCAGTGATTACATGATACATTATGATGCAATTACTCACTGTAATATGATATAAATATTAAAATGATGGTTAGAAATACTATGCAGTAGTATACATATTGTATACTACAAGAATTGTGCACTAATTAAAAAAATATTAAATTATATATACATTGATATATATGCATATATAGAGCATATGAGAGAAAACAAAAATAAATGGAAAGATTTAGTACATTCTCCATTCTAGTTTTTTTTTTTTTAACATATGCATGCTAATAGTATCAGTTAGGGTGGTGGTGATTTTTTCCTCAATATTTCTATATATGGTTATATGAAAAACAAAATTAAAAAAAATTCACTCAGATTCATTCTTACATTAAAAAAAAAGGTCTGAGTCACCGCCCCCACCAAAAAATCATTTTAAGATTGAGTTTGCCTCATATTCATTTTCTTATTTTGTAAAACATAACAGAAAGCATAATGGTTTCAGTACTTTTTTTTTTTATATTGGGTGTGGAGCAAAGTGTTTTCAAGGAGATTAAATTATTTTTTTTTTAAGGGAGGGCTATTCCTTTTACTTAGAATTAGATGAAGTAATGCAT
The DNA here is from genome assembly GCF_023851605.1 of Tamandua tetradactyla. Taxonomy (NCBI): domain Eukaryota; kingdom Metazoa; phylum Chordata; class Mammalia; order Pilosa; family Myrmecophagidae; genus Tamandua; species Tamandua tetradactyla. The sequence continues at coordinate 54,644,844 of NC_135339.1, forward strand.
TTGGAAATTATTTTTAAAGTGAAACAGAGCAAAAATAAAAGCTAATACTATCATCAAATCTCTCTTATCTGTGGTATAAAGTTGTGACTGTAACAGAATACTGGCTCAATAAATGTTTATTAAATGGAAGAAAGAACTTATAAGGACTAAATGGTATTTAAGTCAAAAGAGTTTTTCATGATGGCTTAAGGACTGGGTGACCTTAAGTGAAAATCATATTACAAAATTACAGGTAAATACAAAGCTCTCTCCAAATCCACATCTATGTCTGGATTAAATTGAGTTCTTTTGAACTTGTACTGAAAAGAGAACTAAAAGGCAGTCTAAAGAGATGCCTGGGAAGGGCTGGGAGATTAGCTCTCTGCACCCCCCTGCCCCACAAGGTAATGTTGAAGAGGAGTAGTGTGGGCTCATACAAACTTCAATACTTCTATCATTTTCATTTAGCAGCACATGGAAGAGCATCATCCTTCTCCACAGGTCTATTCATGAGGAAATGCCACGTGCCTATCATTGGAGACCTTTCCCTGCTCATTGGCCAAAGTTGCAACCAAGATCGAGCTCGAAGTTGTTAGTCTCATGAAAGGAGGGTTGAGGTAACTAACTGGATAACTTGGATTTTTTTTTTTTTTTTTTGCATGGCACTGGGAATTGAACCCGGGTCTCTGGCATGGCAGGCGAGAATCCTGCCACTGAGCCACCGTCACACCTCACAAGGATAAGTTGGATTTTAAAATACATTTTCTTTTCAGGAAAAATTGTTTTTCTGCCCTGATAGGATTTATTGGACTATGTGAAAACTGTCTATTAGGTGAGGCCTAGACAAAAACTAGCCTATTTGAAAAATAGTTTAATTAGTAAAAGGATACCTCAGCGTAAACAACAAAACTAGAATATTCAAAAAGTTATGCATGTGTTATTAAAACGACCCTTCTTCAACAGCCTGTGAGGCCACCCTTCCCTTAGTATCCAAATTTGCCCTACTGTAGAAATTCCGGTGGATTCCAGGTTCTCTGCCTGAGTATTTCTGGGAACCCTAGGGGAAAACTTATACGTTACAGAAATTGGTCACCATTGTTGTTGCTTCTCAGTCATCTGCTGCTCTCCCGTCTGCCAGTTCACATCCTGCCAATTCACCCCCAGTCTGCTGCTTGCAGCTTTCTTCACCCTACCCCGATGCATCTTTACCACGTTACCCCAAGGTGGGTTCAGCTACTTCCCTTACCCTACTAGATGTTCCGAGTCTTTATTGAAGGCTTGGGAATTTCAGAAGGGAATCACAGCAAAGAGAATGTAGAAAGGATTCTAGATCTGGCAGCTTTCAGAGCTCTTCCATTTGGTCAACTATAGTCTGTTCTTCTTTCCCAGCTCCTGACTCCTTCTCAGTGTAGCCCCCAGTCTGCTCCTTACCCATCCTCTGGTGAGTGCCTTCAAGGACATCGCTCTCACCTGGAGTCTAGACCCCCAAACCCTAAAGGCTTACTCCCCATTCCAAACTTCCATATTTCTGATCCCATCCCCTCCAGGGATGACTGGGAATATCTTTTTCCGGAAGGGCAAAGGCCACAGAAATGAGGCCTCCCACCCAGGTCCTAGAATAAATCAGAATACCACCATTTAACAGTGTACATTTTCCTAGTTAACGGTGGTCTGTTTTAATAATACCAAGCACAGAACAGAGTCCAGGTGCAGGATGGCTGCCCCAGTCCAGGCCTGATCTTTTTAATATTTTCTCTTGTAGCTCAGGGTGAAGAGAGTTTCGGGACCCCAGGCAGTTGTCTCTCTGCTGCTGATTGTTTCAGGCTAACTCTACAAGAACTCCACACCTTACTCTGCCTCATGCATCCATGTGTAAGAATAGCGCACTGCAAATCCACATTTAAGAAAGAAAGATTTCTCTATTGACTATAAAAACTGTAGAAACATAGAGTTCCAAAAGGATCTGTGCAATTTACACTTCCAAAGAACTCTTAGTTTCAGTCTGAACAGACATGCTGCATCTTGGTTTACATTTAGGTCTTCCCCAGAGCTGTGGGTGGGTATTGCATAACCAAAGGACCAACACAAGTGGCTTTTCACAGAAATAAAGAACAGCCATCCTACAAAGCAAATCCAGTTCTCTGCCCCTGAAGACAGAAACTGCTTGTCACTTTTCCATTTGAAAATAAAACTTACTAAAGAAGAGTTATGTGGAAAGACTTGCTCTACCAGATATTAAAATACATAATAAAGTTACAGTAATTAGACCAGATTATAACCTAGGTAGAGATAGAAAAATCAATGAAACATATTAGAGAGTCCAGAAATAGAATTTGACATGCAGGATGCAATGAGGCAAAAAGATATGCAATAAATTATGTTTAGATAACTGAAAATTTGGTAAGGATATATATAGCCAGATCTCTACCTAAATGTTACACCAAAATAAAGTCCAGATAATTAAAACATTTACACTTACAGAATTAAGTCATAAAAGTACTAGAAGAAAATACCAATGATTTAAAAAATAATTTTGAAGTGTGGGGAAGTCCTTGGGGCTTAATGTAAAATCCAGAAGCCATAAAGGACAAAGCTGACAAATTGGACTACGTTTAAAAAATGTAAAAACTTCAATATTAGAACAATACAACAAAAAAGTAAAAAAAAAAAATCCAAAGAACAAAGCAGGAAAAAATGAAGATGTAGTGATTTCATGTATATTTTATGTATATATTCTTTTTTTGAATAAGTATGTAGCTTTATAAATCAAGAGGACTAAATGAATAATCCAATACAAAATGGGCAAAATATGAATAGGTAATTCACAGAAGGTGTTTGTGTGCATCTACATCTCCATATCTCTATATCTATCTCTGTCTATGAATATGGCATTATAAATCTGTACTTAAGATTTATAACAAGTGTATATATTCTCAATTTTATTCATAATTAAAGGAATATAAATGAAAATTAAAATAATACTTTCACTTGATGTTAATATTGGGTGTTGACAAGCATGTGAGAAAGCAAGCACTTTCAAACATTAGGGTTGTGAGCAAATTGTAGTAATGGATGGAGGTGATGGTAGCACAACACTGAAAAAAAAGAGCATACTTTTTAAGCTAGGGATTCCACTTCTGGGATACACTTCCAGGTGCGTAAAGATACATGTACAGATATTTTAACTTTGGCACTACTTGTAATAACCAGAAATTGGCAGTAACTGACCAACTGAACAATCACTTAAGATGAGTCATCAAATTATGGTATATACAAACAATATTCATTCCTCAAAAAGAACAGCTCAGATCAGAGTGTACTGATATGGAAAAAAGTCCAATGTATATTAAGTTAAAAAAAAAACAGCAAGTGATAGAACAGTATGCTTTGTTTGATTCCATTTGAATATATTAAAAAATATTTTATACAGATTCACTTGCATGTATATAAATCATTTCTTGAAAGATATAAAATGAACTGTTAGCTATGATTATCTCTAGCAAGGGCACATGAAGTAGGTGATAGGGAGGGGAATTTTACCTTTCATTATATATTATTCTGCATAATTGAAGATTTTACTATGAACATATAATACTTTCACAATATATAGTGAATTTAACCTGTGGGTCCAGTCTTGGCTAGGGCACTACATTCTACGTAGGAGGTGTAGGTGTTTGCGCTCACCTGGAGGCTGAGGACACCAGATGGCTTAAGAGCATGTGCAGACACCAGGAGACATTCATCCTCCCCCACTCCAGAAAGTAGATTCCTTATCTCATGTCACTCCAAGGAAAGCAGTATCACCAAGCACCCTTCTGATTTTCTGCCTCTTGCCCATGGATGGCAGGATAGTGACAGGTTGAATTATGTACCCCAATTTAGACATGTGCTTAATCTTAATCCACGTCTTGGTAGGTATGAACCCGTCGTAAATAGATCCTCTTGAATATGGTATTTTGAGTTAACATGTGGCCCAACTGAGCCGGCGTGGGCCTCAACAGGATTACTGGAGTCCTCCAAACGAACAAGACATTCAGATGGATGGCGAAAGCCAGAGGGAGGAGCCGGAAGCTGCGGAAGAAGCCGGAAGCTGGATTCAGTGAACCGGAAGAGCAAGGAGAGGACAACGCTCCCTGATGAGAAAGGTGAGGAATCGCCAGGGATTGCGTGCTATCCAGAGTGCTACTAAGCCTTCTAGCTAATACCTTCATTTGAACTTCTGGCCTCTGTCCAAGAACAAACTGCACTGGACAGGCAAGGATGACTTTATTTTCCGGGGCTGTTATAGCAGAGCAAAAGGGTAGAATTCAACTCTTCTGAAACAAACGACAGCGAGTTTTTTAAGGGCTGCGAGTGGGTTGGAGGAAAGACCCACTGAAAGATAGTAAGTGGGGTTGATCACTGGGTTAGGCGAGTAATTTACTGATGTTTCCCTTAGAACAGTTTGGTTCGGAATGTTTTTCCTTTGCATTAATTAGGCCACCTGGAGCCCTGACCGTGGAAGAGGGGTGCAGGGAGAAGGGTGATAAGAAGCTACCCATTCAGGAGTCTCTCAAGTTGTCTGTGGAGCTGAGGTCAGGAGAGAGGGGAGGAGGAGGAGGAAGTCAAGGGCAAGATTGAGATTTAGAATAATTAGGCCCTGAAGTTGTCTTTCTTTCTTTTTAAATTTTCTTCTGCAGTTTGAGTTTTCCTCTGCAGTCCCACAGCGTCAAGATTGGTTTCAAGGTAGTTAGAACGGGGGAGGGCCGTGCGAGGAGTAAGGCCAGCTGCTTGATCAAGAGAGAGAAAAAAGCAGCCTTGGTTACCTCTGAACTGTAAGCCAGTAAGTTCCCGTGGTTTAAGTCAACGGCTGCCTGGAAACCTAAGACAAGGACCTTGTCAGGAACATGTCTTGAGATGAAAAGGGAAAACCTCTAAAAGGCGATTTCCATCTTACCTTTATCATCTTCTCTCCCATCTTCCCTGGCCACAGCTCTCCCCTGCTGCTCCTGGTACAATTCTCCCTGTCTGGGGTTCTCGGATGAGCCAGCTCTGCCTTGGGTCTGATTCCAGTCTGTCATCTCACCCCAGTGCCCAGTTTCTCCTTAGAGCAGATGGTATAGATGGTAACCAGTGTAACCAAGAAGACTCAGCCTGAGTGTCCTCTAGGAGCCTTCAGACATTAAGGTTTCAAAACAAGAAGAAGCATATAGTGTCTAATTACTATAAATACTCTTGTGCATTAGGAAACATCATAGTGGTTTAATGGCAACAGCTTGAGAATTGCTCAGGGAGTATTAGGGAAACTAGAAATCTTGAAGTTCTTAACTGAAAGAACTCTGAAATTTGATAACTCTTAAATGTTTGTTTCTTTGTTTTTTCTCTTTCCTCTTTTCTTCTCTGGGAAGCCAGGCATGATCCTTTAAGCTGAGTTTTCATAACTGCCTGAGGAGGTGTCTGCTGAATATTCGTTTAGTTTTATTTCTTTTTCTGCTCCAAGAACAGCATACTGGTCAATGGTGTGGAAATGATAGGATTCTTATGACAGGATGAGAAAGTAAGGACCTGGAAAGCTTCATTATTGTTAAGCCACTACCTCAAAGAAAAGCTGGAAAGGAGCTCAGTTCTCTTTTGCTAGTGGAAGAGGGCACTCTGAGCGCCAAGGAAATTTAGGGGAGCTGCCTCTCGCCAGCTAGTTTTCTCAGCTCAGGGATATGACCTTGAGAAGTCACTTTCCACAATTGCAATAACTCCGCAGTTGCAGTAACTTTTATTTAGGATGCATGGCTCCCAGTGGGTAGATAAAATGCTGGGGTTGTGTAAACCAGATGCTTGGGTAGGGGTGGGGTGGTGCATGTGAGTTATGGACAGGAAAAACTGGGACCAATTATATTAGTTTTAATTTGGGCCATTAAGGGAAGTTCTCTGGTTCTGATGGCTTGGCTGGTAAGTAGTAGAGTCTCAGTCCCTGCTGGTGTCATGCTGTGCTGCACCTACTGGGTCATGTTGTATTGTGTGTTTGAGTGTGTGTGTGTGTTGTGTATGTACGGTGTATAAGAGAGAAACACAGTGAAATAAAGACACAGAGATACTCAGAGAGGTTTGGGCTACATGCAAACTAATTCAGAAAAATGAATTTTTGTTACGCATTTCTCAGAGAAGAGCTTATATTTTTGCAAATTTCTCTAATGCATCTGCTAATTTCTGTTAAAAATGGTTGTTTGTATTTCTTTTTGAAATCAGGAATACTCACCAAGCTACCTTATTTGTATGCTGTCGTTGATAATGATAGATGCTGTTGTTGTTGTTAGAACTAAAGAATTCCTACTTAGGCCCAGCTCCTATCCTCCCTGGAAGGTTCTCAGGGAAGCTACCTATATGGAAGTCACTGAAAGTAAATTGTCAAAGCTACATGGTTGAGAGCTGAGTTGGGGCTTGTCAAGCCTTAGAACACCAGTGAAGCTGACCAGACCATAGAAGAATAATGTCTTACTTTTCTCAATCTAGTAATACCCAATCCATCATCTCTGCTAGCTGCAGGGGAATGGAGCTAGAGAGACAGGGAGAGGAGATGAAGAGACTGTAGGAAAGAATGTGGTTGTTTCCAGGCCAGTGCCTAAACTGGCCAGGGCTACTACCACCAGAGCCCCTGCCTCAGGCTTGGCTTGGCTCTCCACTGAGTAGAAAGAACAGATTAGTGCCCAAAACAAGCCTTGGGCCATTTTACCTTTCTAATTCCAGGGCTAAAAGCAAGAAAGGAGGGACAATCCGTAGTGCTTGCATTCTACCACACAGAGACCCTGCCCAATCAGAGCAGTAATTAACCCTTCTTCCCTCTGGTGCTTACAAAGGGCAAGGGAAGAAGTGAAGATGGCAGTGTGTATTGAGGGGTAGGGGGAAAGTAGGAAAAGGAGGTTTCAGATATTTCCCTTTTCTCTTGAACCTTCTGGGAACCTTAGAAATCCTCTGCTGCAATCCACACAAGTTGGAGTTGAGATAATTTGTTTAAACAAATTAACTTCTACCAGCAGAACTAGAATTAGAGACAAGTTCTTTTGATTTTGAGTCTGTGCTCATTGAGGTCTGAAATATTTTCCATTTGTCCTAAACCATTCTGTGTATGGTAAAGTTCCTGAGGCTATTCTGCAAATTTTAGGATTCAAAAGTGCTTTGTTGGGAAACCAAATGCTACATAGGTCTACGTCTCATTCAGGAGCCCATTTTAGAGACCCAACATAATAATAAATATCCACCAAATTGATAGACTGGTGAAATCTTGTCCCTTACAATTGAAACAATTAGAGTTGTACCCTAATTTTAAGATTAATACACAGCAACAGATACTACAGTATAGGAGGACCACTTTATCGCCTCTCTATACCGCATTGAAGGTTAACCCCAAATCTTTTTTCAAATGAAGAATAAACCAGATTTCTCTAGAGAGTAACTGGTTCTAATTGTTTTTTTTTTTTTTTTTAACATGGGCAGGCACTGGGAATCGAACCTGGGTCCTTTGACATGGCAGGCAAGCATTCTTGCCTGCTGAGCTGCCGAGCCACCGTGGCCCACCCGGGTTCTAATTGTTGTATTTGTATCATTGGCCAATTTTAGACCAACCAGTTGCGTGTAGTATGTTGTCTTCATACTACATGAAATTTAGTAATCCTGGCATTACTTTGATGATGTGAATTTAGGTTTTTAAAAGGACATTTTTTTTCTTGAACATGTCACATAGTCCTGGACATTGACAAGAAGAATTATTATTAAATTAGCCATTCGCATTGAAATATGTAAGAAACCAGACTGACTATGAAATGTGGTGGTTTTAAAAACTTACAGCTGCCTTTTCACAAGCTGTTGTCTTCTTTTAGCAAACCTATGGAGATAGATAAGGTAGTGACAGTAAAGAGAAATAGGTAAGACCTTTTATTCAAATTTATTCTAGAACTCCTTCTGCCTCTAACTAGCTGTGTGACCTCGGCAAGTACTTAACCTCTCTGAGCCGCAAGTTTTTCATCTGTAAAATGTGGATGACAAGAATAGGACATATTTCATTGTTTCCCTCTAAAGACTGAATGAGTTAAAACAAGTGAACCATATAAAAAGGTGCCTGTTACACAGTGCATGCTGAATAAATGTCGGCTATTGTTGGTTATGGGGTCATTGCGTAATGAGGTTTCTGATCATGCAGAATCCTGCCTTTACTCTTTAATGCATCCTCCCAGACAAATAACTGTGGGTCCCTACAACAAGCTGTGTGCTTAAGATTAGCCTGAGAATTCTATGACCTGCTCTATTTCATTAACCCTCAGTGCATTGTCCATGATATGCTCCCATCTCTACTACCAAAGGGCAAACAGCTAGAGGGAAAGGAGAGAAATGGTATATGAGGTTGTTTTCTGCTTGATCACTAACTAGGCCATTGCTTTAAACATATGGGAGCCTAGAATCCTTAATTAAATTAGCCTCTTCATTATTTGGGGAGGAAAGTGGGAAGCAGAACATGCATTAAGGAACTGTAAATTTTCCTTGATGTACGTAGTGGGTCCTAACCAAGGTCATTTGTTACTTTAAATTTTCCTAGGATTTAAAATGAGGAAATTGGAGAGCTGGGAAGCTCCTATCCTCTGCCACCATGCTGCTTTCCTTTAAGCTGGCCGTGACTGCGGGTTAGAGCAGTCTTGAGCCATGAAGCTGCTAACTAGAGTCAGCTCCTTTTCAAGGTTTTATTCCCTCAGAGTTGCTCCCAAAGTTAAAGTCACAGCTGCCCCTCCAGGATCCTGAGTTTACCACATTACCAAATGACTTAGTGATTGCTTCTCTGGAAAAGAGAATGCTCCTACATCAAGACTTGGTTGTTCATTAAAGCAGGCAGTAGATATGAGGACTCCAACAATTTGGGAACTTCTTATTTGCCGTATCTTGCATCTAGTTTGACGACAAAAGGAGCTCCATCTTTCAAGATAACCCATGAAATTGAAGCAGTTGGTGATGAATTAAGAGTGACTGCAACAAGGGAAAACCTGGTTTACACTGTGGAATGCAGGCAGGAAGATATAGAGATTCTTATGGAGTTCATGCTCATTGTTACTACAGCACTAGGATTTCATCGTTGGAAAGTCCCTGGCCTTTAGCCTTAGCTGAAGAGTGACAAAGCTATGGCTTTTCAGAATCCACAAGCTTGTATCATTGAAAATTTACGTGCTACAGCTTACCAAAATGCCTTGGCTAATTCCTTGTATTGTTCTGGTTATAGGATTGGAAAAGTGACACCAGAAGAAGAAGAGTTACATTACTATGTTCAGTGCTATTTTACAAGCGCAAGAATGGCTTTGATTGGACTTGGTGTGAGGTACCCTGTTCTAAAGCAAGTTGCTGAACAGTTTCTCAACATGAAGGACAGGCTTGGTTTAGCTGGCACAAAGGCCAGTGGAGGTGAAATTTGAGAACAGAATGAAGACAGTCTGGTCCATGCTGCTCTATTAGCTGAAAGTTCTGCCACAAGAAGGGCAGAAGCCAGTGCATTTAGTGTTCTCCAGCATGTCCATGGTGCTGGACTACGTGTCAAGAGGAGTACCAACTCCACCAGCTCTCTGTAATAGGCTATTACCAAAGCAATTCATCAGCCATTTGACGTTTCCACTTTTAATGCCAGTTACTTGGATTCTGGACTCATCGGGATTAATACTATCTTGCAGGCTGCAGCTGTTGGAAAATATTGTCAAGACTGCCTAATGATCAAGTAAAAGTATCGCTCAAGGAAATCTTTCCAATACAGATGTCCGAGTTGCCAAGAAAAAGCTGAAAGCTGCTAATGTTAGTGAAGTCTTCTGAGGGTTTCCTGGATAAAATCAGGTCCCAGACTGTACTTGTCGGCTGGTATGTGCCACCTGCCAGTCCTTCAGATTGACTCAAATGCCACTGATACCATAAATGCAGCAAAGAAGTTTGTTTATGGTAAGAAGCCAATGGTTGCAAGTGGAAATTTGGGGCATATACCTTTTGTTGATGAGTTGTAATACTGAAGTACATATAGTAGGAGAGAGGCAAACATCATCTCAATCCAGAGCTGCAAATGCTTGAAAGTCAGAAATCTCTAATAAAACATTTATCTTTTTTCTCGATGAAGTGAGATATAAGGTGTAAATGCAGGTAATTACTCCAAGCTGAACTAAAGTAAATAAAATATTCTGTTTAAATATTATAAAAACAAAAAAATATAAAAAATAAAAATTTTTATAAAATATAAAAATATTTTAAAAATATAAAAAAACAAAAAAATAAAATGCAGCAAATTACATTTTGGACACCTAGGTCTGTATCATTGGTTTAGGTAAAATTGCACCTAGAGAGAGAGAAGCAGTATGTAGCTGTATTTAAAAGCTATGGCTCTTTCTAAATTATGCTTTTAAATGTACATCTTCTTTGGAGTAATGCCTATTCAAGCCTTTTGCTCATTTTAAAATTTGGTTGTTTGTCTTTTTGTTGTTGAGCTGTAGTATTTCTTTATATATGCTGGATATGTGGTTTCTAAATATTTTCTCCCATTCTGTAGGCTGTCTTTTTACTTTCACAATGAAGTCCTTTGATGCACAAAATTTTAAAATTTTGATATGATCCCATTAATCTATTTTTTTCTTTAGTTGTACATGTTTTGAGTGTAAAGTTTAAGAAACTGTTGCTTAACACAAGGTCCTGAAGATGCTTCCCTATGCTTTCTTCTAAATTTATAGTTCTGGTTCTTATATTTAGGTACTTGATCCATTTTTGATTTTTGTATATGATATGAGGTAAGGGTTCACCTTCATTCTTTTGCATGTGGACATCCAGTTTTCCCATCACCATTTATTGAAGGTATTATTCTTTTTCAGTTGAATGGATTTGGTGCCTTGTCAAAAATCAGTTGGTCATAGATGTGAGGGTTTATTTCTGAGCTCTTGATTCTATTCCTTTTACTTTTATATCTATCCTTATACCAATACCTTGCTGTTTTGATTACTATGGCTTTATACTAACTTTTAAGATTAGGGTATATGAATTCTCAACTTCATTTTTCTTATTCAGGGTCCTTTACCCTTCCACATAAATTTGAAGATTGGTTTTTCCATTTCTGCAAAGAAGGCTGTTGGAATGTTGATTGGGATTTGGTTGAATCTGTAAATCACTTTGAGTAGAATTGACAGCTTAACAATATTTAGTCTTCTAATCCATGAACTCAGAATATTCTTCCATCTATTTAGGTCTTCTTTGATTTCTTTTAGCAATGTTTTTCAGTTTTTTGTGTACAAGTCCTTTACATTCTTAGTTAGATTTATTTCTAGATATTTGATTTTTTTTTTTTGCTATTGTAAATGGATAGTTAAAATTTCCTGTTCAGATTGCTTATTACTAGTATATAGAAACACTGCTGATTTTTTTTTTTTTTTGCATGGGCAGGCACCAGGAATTGGACCTGGGTCTCTGGCATGGCAGGCGAGAATTCTTCCACTGCGCCACCGTTGCTCACCCACTACTGATTTTTGTATATTGATTTTGTACCCCACCAGTTTACTGAATTAATTTATTAGCTCTAATAGATTTGTTGTGGGTTTTTCAGTATTTTTTGTGTAAGGCATCATGTCATCTGCAAATTGTGAAAGTTTTACTACTTCCTTTCCAATTTGGATACCTTTTATTTCTTTTTCTTGCCTAATTGCCCAGGCAAAAACTTCCTCTACAAAGTTGAACAATACTGGTGACAATGGACATCCTGGTCTTTCAGATCTTAGAGAAAAAGCTTCAGTCTTTCACTATGGAGTCTGATGTTAGCTGTGGATTTTTCATGTGTCCTTTATCATATTAAAGAAGTTGCCTTCTGTTCCTAGCTTTCTGTTTTTATGAGAAAGGGGTACTGAATTTCATCAAATGCCTCTCCTGTGTCACTTGAGATGATCATGTTTTTTTCCCCATTGTTCTGTTAATGTGGAAACAGAAGGAAGCTTCTCTTCTCCTTACATTAATTGATTTTTTTTTCTATGTTGAACCACCTTTGCGTATCTGGGATAAATTCGATTTGATTTTGGTGTATAATTCTTTTACTGTGCTGTTAGATTGGTTTGCTAGTATTTTGTTGAGGATTTTTGCATCTGTATCCATAAGGGATATTTGTCTGTAATTTTCTTTTTTGTGGTAACTTTGTCTGGTTTGGGAATTAGGGTGATGTTGGACTTACAGAATGAAGTAGTGAGTGATCCTTCCTCTTCAAAGTTTTGGAAGAATTTCAGTAGGATTGGTATCATTCTTGGGAATGTTTGGTAGAATTCCCATGTGAAGCCATCTCATCCTGGGTATTTTTTTGGGGGGGGGTATTGATTATTGGTTCAGTGTCTTTACTGGTTGCTTGTCTGTTGAGATCTATTTCTTCTTGAGTCAGTGTAGGTAGTTTGGGTATCACTAGGAATTTGTGTGTTTCTTCTACGTTGTCTCATTTGTTGGCATACAGTGGTTTGTGGCAGTCTCTTGTAATCCTTTTTTTTTTTTCCTGTGGAGTTGGTAGTAATATTTTCTCTCTTTTTTATGATTTTAGTTATTTGTGTCCTCTCTTGTTTTTAAAAATTTTGGGGTAAGGCTATTATATGGTGGCAAATATACCTCACACAGAAAGAAAAATTCTGAGTGATTTGTTTTGTTTATCAGCATTACTTAGCCCCATGAGGGGCTGGAGTGGCATTAGAGAATGGCACCAGGCCATAATATAGTGCTTGAGATTTTAGAGAGAGACCTATAGGAATATATGAAGGCGGGGTTGGCCTGTATTTGTAGTACTTCTTTACTTATTGTTTCTGAAGAGATGCACTGGTTGCACTGTTCCTGTTATATCTATCTTGAAAGAACGGTTGGTAGACGAAAGTGGTAAAGAGCTGAGAAAATAGTCAAGATGTAGTCTCATTAAGCAGACTGCTGAGGCATATTTTGTTTAATGGAAACAGAAGGAAGTAGGCTCTTTTCTCCTTACATCAAGGCCTCATATAAAGTGATCAGACATCCTTGTTTTCACCTTCTTGTCTCAGCTACTTTGAGTTTTGGGCTTTTACCAAAAGCAGCATAACTTTGGAAGAGGAAGTCCTGCTTTTCTTAGGAGACTGATGAAAGGAAATACTATAGTGAGTCAGCCAGCCAGCAGGCGTCCTGTGTGGGGAACACTCAGTTCTCACTTCCTCTCCCACCTGGCATTCTGGCTGTCGCTGGGTTACATCTTTGCTGCATACACAGTATCAGACTTGAAATAGAAGTTCTAGCACCATGCCACCCCACTTTCCACACACACACACGCGCGCGCACACAGACACACTTGCCCTGGTCACCTGAAGTCTTGGTATTGAATGTCCTCTCTGGCTAACTGAGAAATATCACAAACTGCATGAAGAGGCTTGTTACTCTGAGAAACACCAGAATGATGGAGCTTATGCCTGCCTAGAGTTCTATAAAGATGAAAAGTTGAGAGAGGTTTTTGTCCTAAGGAGGGAAGAACTGTTACCAAATAGTGGTGCATTAAAATACTAGACTTAAAATGTGCATTCCTGTCACCAATATGGGATTCCTGTCACCACATTAAACAGGTTAGGAGAAATGAGGGGCACCAACCAAGAGTGAAGAGCAATTATCTTTAGTTACTCAGCCTAACTGCATTTCTACAGTATGGAGGGCATGCCTTTGAGCCATGTGGGATACCCACTCAGCCTTTCTCAACTGAGCTTCCTGTTCTGAACCCCAGAACACAGAAAATGATTTCAGTGACTACTTTCTTAATTTACCCAAGGGTAGTACAGAATATTCTAGACATGTAAAAGAAAAAGTGATTCATAGCATACAATGAATGCCTTATGGCATGAGAACTTAATTCTCTGAGGGGTACCAGTTGTTCTTGGTACTGCATGGGGGTGGTAATGTAGACACCCCACAGTTGGGAATACCTGTTTGTGTCAGGAAGTCGAGTGTGTTTTCTTTGTGTCTCTGACCTCCTACTCAGGGCTGGTTTTTGGAGTTCATATAATTGTGAGTTGCCATTCATTCATTCACTCATTTAATGAATATCTTTTGATTTGTTGCCCTGTTCTAGGCACTGTGCCAAGAGCAGGGGTTTTAATAGTGGACAAGAAACATAAAAACCGAATAAGTGATTATCAGTGCTATGTTGAGGAAGAACTCCAAGGATCCAAGAGATAAAGAAAAGTGATTGGTTTGGGAGCATGGATGGTAAGTGTGATGGAAAGTAGACATACTTCAAGTGGGGCTGACAAATGTGGGTCCTGATGTTACTTGGCACACACGAATGTTGTCTCACCTTGTGTGGTGCACCAGGCACGTGGCAGTAGCCTTCCAGGCAATGTTCATGCAGTTTTGCACAGGAAAAAATGTTCTCTCTTTACCTCATAGAGCTTTTATAGACAGAACCAATATCTTCTGGGGATCACTGCCTTGGCGCTGAGAATCACTGTATTTTTAGTACCTAGGTTAGAGCCTGGGATATAGTAGACATGCAGTAATGTTGAATAACAACAATAATGTTGAATAACAACAATAATGAGTCCAATAATAAGGAAAGGAACTTTTAGAACAATGGGATGTTGAATTTGTGGCAGCCATGAAATAAATTGTTTCTACCTTTTCTGTATGCATTTTTGAATTTTTGGCACTAATAAAACACTTTTATTCCCCCTCTCCCTTGATCTTATTTATTGGGTCTAGAGCAATCACAGAGAATGTAAATTCCTGAAAAAAAAAAAACAGTTGTATTTCTCTTTGCTGTAAAAGTAAAAAAAATTCTTAAGTTTCCACTGCAGTGTGCATTGTGTGTAAGTTGATTTTAGTTGTATTGCTTCAATTTCTGTCACATACTTCTCTGGTAATACAGTATTGGACATCAGACCTCAAAATGCCTTCAAATTTTGATTTATTCTTACGTTTGTAGAGAAAGACCTTGCAATCTTTTTAGAGGTTTTCTTTTATCTATAAACTATAAAGCTCACTTAAAAAATAATTTTCCCATTTGCTTCTAAAGAGTTTATGCTATGTGTATGAAGCAATCTTTTTGATATTTCTGTAATTTATTTTAGATAAAGAAACCTTTATATGTTTATTGATCTGTCAGTATGGTGTTTCAGTAATTAATTTCTGAAAGATTGATAATCTGAAATTTCAGTAGTCAGTTTAGTTCTTCTTTCCTGCAGCTGCCTACAATTGGGCCAATGAAAATATAGTAAGAATTTCCAGATAGCTCCTGTTTTGCTGAGAAATCAGAGAAATTAGAAAGGAAGCTGTGACAGTGTTCCACCCTTTGGATTGAGTCCTTCTGCCCTCTCCCCTGCCCCCATTAAAGAACGTGAAGTAAGGGAGAGGACCATTGTGCAACCATTTATTTGACTCCTTGGTCCTTTCAATATATGGCATTATCATAAGGAAGGCAGAGGAGTTTATGAGGTTCTACTTTTTCTGTTTTACCAAATATGCCATCACAAACTCCTTTGGCTTTCTTCTAATAATCCGATGTATTATTTTATGTTGAGGCACATCCCCATCTTTATAAAAATCAGATTATGTTTTAAGAAGTTAGTTATGGGGCTATAGAGGAAGCTGTTTTGAGAAGTGGCTCTCAGGGCAGTTCTCCCCTGGGTGACACTATGCCAGAAACTTCTGGAAACTGGATTATCTCCAGAAGAATTGGAGAGAGAATGTATCCCAATTGGTCCCCAATAAATGACCGTGCAGTGTATATGAAACTAAGTTCACACATTTAATCTGCATTTTGCAAAGATTTTTACGAAGTTTCTTCATCTCAAACTGCAGCACAAAACAGATGTGCTTGTATTAGGGTCCAGGTAAGTGATGTGACTGACTTGGAGCAGCCTCATTCCTATTATTGCGGAAACACTCAAATTATGCCTTCCATGGATACTGGGTTGGAACACCATCTCTCTGTATAAGAAAACAGTGGTTTATATTAGTAATTACAACTCTTATCACAGATTTGATTATGGGTGTTTAGGGATTAAGGAAGAAAAAGATAAATGTAAATAGAAATTACCTTCCCTATCCTATTATAGCTCAATAAAGAATATTTCTCTGTTTTATAGAGAGCATTTATTCATTTTAAACACACTGACTTTGTAAAATTTTTGCCTGTTAAGTTATTCGCCATGCATGCACTCTTGCCACTTCTACACAACAGAATAAAATAATGGGTCATGTGCTTGGGCCTGGGCTTGGCCTCTGAAGATTACCAACCCAAATAAATGCCCTTCTGCACTTTATTGCGTAATGAAGAGACTCTCCATTTCACAGCCTCAACTATAAAAACATACTGTGTCATCAAAAGAGAGATTGGGTAATTTGGAGGGATGCAAAAGTGTCACAGACACTATGCTTTCGGAAGAAAAAGTAGTAGGTTTTGACTAGACGATGGTGGCGATTTCTTCTTTCACCCTTTGCCAACACTGCTTACTCAGATATAAAAAAAAACGATCATGCTTTTTTGCTGTATTAAGCCTTTCAGTCTTTACATTAATTTACACATATACACAAATTTAGGAAATACAAGAAACTGTGGCAGTCTGGTGGCAATGCTGTGTTACAGGCTGCATTTTTAGCTCCTTTGGGGACCATCACAGGTTGACTCTCCTTCAGAAGTCTCTAAAGTGGAATTTGCTACCTTCTCTCCTGCTACCCAAATTGAACACTTCTAAAAAAGTCCCTTGGTCATGGGGACCAGAGGAACCTGACAGGCATACCATGTGTCACGAGAATGTCCTGGAGGAAATATCAAGATTTCCTGTGGTGTCTGAACCCATCCTTCTCCATGAGATAGGGGTCAAGGAGCATTATCCTCACCAACATCCCTCGTAAAATGGGATTACTCTCATACATGAAGTGAAATGATGTGAAAAGGAAAACCTAGAAAAGATATAGAAGATAAAGTTCTAACATCATGCATTCATAATTTTTGTAGCTAAGATAGACATCTGAGATTTTTCCTTGGTAGAGGGCTTCTGCCTGAAGTGACTCCTTTACCCCATAGCTGTAACAGAGGCAGCCAAACTTCTGGAATACAGAAAATTGCAGAGATTGGTACTTAGCCTGTTGGATTTCAACTGTAATCCATATTATTTGTCATCATTACCCAGCACTTCACTCAGTAATGGGAACAAAATGGTTCCTAAGTAGCAAGGATCAAGATGTAGAAACAAATTTTCGATTTTCCTACATCCTCTCTCCAATTTCAAATGCTGCCACTCCAGGCTTTTCAATCCTGCATATAGCAGCATTCATTCCTTTCTTTTCCCACATACTTTGTCAGCCTGGACAAGCAAGGCCAACTCTGTACTTTCTTCCTATTTTCTTAGGATATCCTTTCCATTCTCCTTTGCCCAAGACTTTTACTTTTACTCTTACATTTCCAGTACTATACATTTTACTGACTTCTTATTTCTGGTATTTATACAAGATCTGAAGGGATCACTGTAACCTTGACCACTAAAGGGCTGGACTGGTAGGGTACTGTAGTTCAGATCATTGGATTTGATTCCCATCATAGAAGAAAAATGGTAGTAAGTATGTTTCCCTAGGCCACACAACTTCTGCTTAAACTTGCATATAATCACTGCTCTTTAACTTGGTTGTTGGCATCAGCACAAAGAATGTTGGCATTTTATTATTCTAGTATATGGAAGATTGCTTGTGTTGTCTCTTCTAAATCTTTGGGATAAAATGATTTGTAGAACAAATAATAGAACTGAAATGGATCTGGAATCATCTAATTGGCCTACATGCTTCCAGGTAATTTCTACACCATTGATGGCAAAAAATATTTTGTCTCATATAGAAACACCCTAATAATTGAAAGTGAATGTCTGAAAGCCTATGTTGATAAAGATTCTGTGGTCAAATCCAGGCTCTGTAGATAATATTGCAATAATCAATTAGTGGTGTCTGTTTTAGGTGAGGAGTAAGAGACTGATGACATGCATGCTACATAGTTTCTTTGCTTGGGTAAAACTAACAGTCATGGGGAATACTTTTTCAGTTCAAACAATGAGAATAGTTTTAGGCGAGAAAGGGGAGGGGAAAGTTCACCATGACGTGGAGTAAACAGCATGTTGACAAATGGCCATTTTATTTTAGTATAACTTTCTGAAAATGTGCTAAGATATAATAGTACTCATGAGATGATTATATAGACTGTAATAGAGACTTTGAAAGTTTCCAGTGTCATTGCTTATTTTTCTAGCTCAGGAGAACAAACTATTGAGAGTAAAAAGTATAAAGTAGATGCAAATTGGTCTTCACAACTGAATGAAGATACTTTTCTGTAGTTAGAAAACATCCTTGAATTGAACTTTCAGTGCCCTAAATTTAAACATATAAATTTTAAAATACAGTATTTTGCTGAAGTCTATGAAACAACAAATTTGACATTTAATGGACAATCCATTTCTTCATAACTTGCTGTTCTTGGTTTAAACATTTTAGGGAATCTTTTTTTTTTGTTTTTAAATGTGGGTGTTCTTTACTTAGCTTAGAAATAAAACAGGAGTGACAATAAATTTCATTCAGAGATGCTAGCCTGGAAATATGATTATGTTGTGGCGAAGGTCCAAAAATAGATCTGAAGGGCTAATTAAGTCTTTATAAATGCAAATATATAGACTTATAATCTCTGTCCGTAAAATGTAATTAGTTACAGCAATAAGAACAGCCATTTACCAAGTAATAAACTGCTATTTATTATTATATTCTTGACTCCCTCCCTCCCTTCTTTCCTTTCTTCCTTTCTCTCCCCTCTCAATCCCCTCCCTCATTTTGTTTCCACAAATACTCAGTTCCCACTATGTACCAAGACCTCAGGATGTACAAAGCTCAGGATCCAGTGACATTGATGATCCACATAAGAATCCTGATTTCACAGGGTTTGCAGTCTAATGGAGAAGCCAGCTATTAACCAAGTATTAACAACAATGTGTTGTATCAGATGGACTGAAATGTCTATCTGTATCCTCTGTAGTGGAAAAAGGGGGAATTCGTGGACTGGAAAAGAGTGATTTGGATATGAAATTTGTTGTTAATCTGAATGAGAGTTGAGGACAAATCTATTTTTTACCATGAGATTACCCAGATATTACTTTGCAAGGAATTGGCTAAAATTTACATTAATAGGAGAAATTCAACTTTCTTCTATAGACTAGATATATTGGTCTTTAGAAGGAAATATAATGTTTCTGGTAGGTTCTCTTCTGTCCTGGGTTTGATTCTACTTTGACATAACTGCCTATGAATGACTCCAGCCTATCTAACTTCTCTTTAATCCATACATAGGTCTCTCTTTACCTCAGGGGAATGGTTCAAGGTGACACATGTTACTGTATATTTGATGTTCATTGGTATTTAAATATTTTTACCAAACAGATTAATTTCTTGTGAGTGTAGTGGTGACTTAGAGTTTTAATCAAAAAACATAATTTTGTGATTTTAAACTGTATGCTTAATCAAAATGCACAAAGAACAATTACAAAATTGAAGATGAACAATCAAAACTCTTAATTTCTTTAAAAAGAAACAGCTAATTGTCCATGATGAAACAACTTTTTGTTTGGTCCAATTTAAGTATACCCAAATATCTTGACATAAAATCTGTGTGCTTCTAGCTTTTGCTCTCATGGACATGCATGAACTGAACTGAATTTTGCGAATTGAAATTTACTGAATATTCAGAAGATATGTAATAGAAAATAAAATTAATTCTTGTATTGAAATATTTTATATACAAAAATGTGAAATGAAAGATATTTTGATCTTAATAAAATAAAATAATTTAAGTTCTCTAATATTTTTGTTACTTTATAAAATAAAATATGTTGAGCATTTCTACTATGATTTAATACATTTGAGTGACTTTTTTTTCTGACGACTTTAATTAAACCATGGATTTTTGTCTCATGAGTATCCATGGAAATGCATTTAGTGAGATATCATTTATATATATGCCAAGGTCAAAAGTGGTGGTGTAGGAATGCTGCCTTAGAATGAAAGTACTTCAAGATAATTTTGCTGACTTGTAGTTTCATAAGTATGTAGTGGTGGATTAGAATTTTAGAAAAAGTAAAACATTAGGAATTTTAGTCATGTTATTTGGTTGAATGACAACTTAAAGGAGTCAAACCAGCCCTCTGGCAGGGTCCATTGGTGGAGAGATCTGATCAAGCTGCACATCTGTGGCTGGCCTACTAATTCTCCATTACCACTAATAAACCACCAGGCAGTTAGTTGGAGGGAGCTCCCTATAGAGAGTTGCAGAAAGGGATTGTGTAACAGACTAGACCAGGGGTACTAGAAGCCATAACTTGTTTGGGTATGGTGTTGGAGTTTATGTTTCCTGTGCCCTTGGTCTGTCTCTCATTAACTGGGAGTTGTAGGCTGCCAGGATCACCTCTTTGTTTCATTCTATACTTTGCTTTTGAGCAACACAGTCACTTGAAAATAAGTGCATGTAATTTTTTTTCCCCTGTCATTTTGTTCTCCTTGGACTCAATTTGCTGCCACATGATAATCTAAAATGACAGCCTTGTATATATCTCTCCATGCTTAAGGGTCTGTCTCTCTGTCTATCTATCATTTTTTTATTTATTAGAGAAGTCATGGGTTTACAAAACAATGATGTATAAAATACAAGATTCCTTTATACCACCCCACCACCAACACCTTTTCTTGGTATGGAACACTTGTTAAAATTTATTGTAGCAAATTTTTATAATTGTACTATTAATTAAAGTCTATGGTTTAACATAGTGTTCGCTATTTATATAGTGTAGTTTCATGTATTTAAGAAAATACTTTGTTCTGTTTCATATATACAATCTAACATTTGCCCCTTTACTTATATTCATATATATATTTCGGTGGTGTTAGTTGTGTTCACAACCACCATCCATTACCAAAACATTTCCATCTTTCCAAATAGGAGCCCAATACATTTTTTTTTTTTTTTTTTTGCGTGGGCAGACACCGGGAATTGAACCCGGGTCTCCAGCATGGCAGATGAGAACTCTGCCACTGAGCCACCATGGCCTGCCCCAAATACATTTTTAAGCCTTAATTTCCCATTCCCTATCCCCACCCTGTCCCCTGGTCACTTATATTCTAGATTTTGACTCTGCGTTTGCTTATTCTAATTGTTTCAAATCAGTGTGATCATATAATATTTGTCATTTTGTATCTGGATTCTTTTTTTTTATTTTTTATTAATTAAAAAAAATTACAAGAAACACAAACATTCCCAACACATACACTCAGCAATTCACAATGTCATCACATAGTTGCATATTCATCATCATGATCATTTCCCAGAACATTAGCATCAATTCAGAAAAAGAAATAAAAAGACAACAGAAAAATATAACAAACAAACAAACAAACAAAAATTTTACAGGCCATACCCCTTACTGATCCCTTTCATTGATCACTAGCATTTCAAACTAAATCTATTTTAACATTTGTTCCCCCATTATTTATTTTTATTCCATATGTTCCTCTCATCTGTTGACAAGGTAGATAAAAGGAGCATCAGACACAAGGTTTTCACAATCACACAGTCACATTGTGAAAGCTATATCATTATACAATCATCATCAAGAAACATTGGCTACTGGAACACAGCTCTACATTATCAGGCAGTTCCCTCCAGCCTCTCCATTACATCTTGGATAACAAGGTGATATCTACTTAATGCATAAGAATAACCTCCAGGATAACCTCTCGACTCTGTTTGGAATCTCTCAGCCATTGACACTTTGTCTCATTTCAATCCTCCCTCTTTTGGTCGAGAATGTGTCTGGATTCTTTAACTCAGCATGATGTCTTCCAGGTTCACCAGTGTTGTCGCATGCATCAGGACTTCATTCCTCTTTACAGATGAATAATATTCCGTTGGATGTATATCCCACCACATTTTAAAAATCCATTCATCAGTTGATAGGCACTTGGGTTGCTTCCATCTTTTGGCAACTGTGAATAATACCATTATGAACAGCAGTGTCAAAGTATCTGTTTCAGTCCCTGCTTTCAATTCTTTGGGGTATATGCCTAGAAGTGGGATTGCTGGGTTATATGGTAATTCTATATTAACTTTCTGAGGAACTGCCAAACTGTCACAGTGGGTACACAATTTTACACTCTCATCAACAATGAATGAATATTCCTGTTTCTCCAACACTTGTTATTTTTCATTTTTTTTTTAATGGAAGCCATTCTAGTGAGTGTGAAGTGATATTTCATTGTAGCTTTGATTTTCATTTCTCTAATGGCTAATGATTGAACATCTCTTCATGTGCTTTTTGGCAGTTTGTATATCTTTAAAGTAATGTCTAACGTCTTTTGACCATTTTTTGATTGAGTTGTCTTGTTGAGTTGTAGGGTTTGTTTATAGATCTGAAATTTAAACCCTTATCAGATATGTGGTTTCCAAATATTTTCTCCCCTTCTGTAGGTTGTCTTTTTACTTAATGAAATCCTTCGCAGAAAAAAATTAAATTTTGGTAAAGTCCCATTTATCTTTTTTTTTCCTGCATTGTTTTTTGAGGTCTAAGAAACCATTGCCTAACACAAGATACTGAAGATGCTTCCCTATATTTTCTCCTAGGAGTTTTATAGTGCTTGTATTTAGTTCTTTAATCCATTTTGAGTTATTTTTTTCTATTTGGTGTGAGATATAGAAAATTCTTTTCATTCTTTTGCATATGGACATCCAGTTTTCTCAGCACCATTTGTTCAAACTTTCTTTCCCAATTGAGTGGGCTTGGCACCCTTGTCAAAAATTAATCAGCCACAGATGTTAGGGTCTGTTTCTGAATTCTCAATTCAATTTTATTGGTCTATATGTCTGTCCAAAAGATTGGTCTATCCTGATCTTTTGAACACTGTACCTTTGTAAGAAGTTTTAAAATCAGGAAATGAATCCTCGAACTTCATTCTTCTTTTTAAAGATGTTTTTGGCTATATGGGGCCCTTTACCCTTCTGTTTTAGTTTGCTAATGTTGCCGGAATCTAATATACCAGAAATGGGTTGGCTTTTATAA
This sequence comes from Tamandua tetradactyla, assembly GCF_023851605.1. Lineage (NCBI taxonomy): Eukaryota > Metazoa > Chordata > Mammalia > Pilosa > Myrmecophagidae > Tamandua > Tamandua tetradactyla. Next base: position 54,667,904 of record NC_135339.1, read on the forward strand.
AGGGGATTTATTAACTTATAAGTTTACAATTCTAAGGCCGTAAAAATGTCCAAACTAAGGCATCCAGAAAGAGATACCTTGATCCAAAAAAGGCCAGTGGCATCCAGAACACCTCTGTCAGCAAGGAAGTCACATGACTGGTGTCATCTGGGCCTTTGGCTTCTGGTCTCAAAGAGCTTTCCCAGGGGCATTTTCTTTCTGCATCTCTAAAGTCCATCCTTGTCAGCCTGAAAATGGTTTCCTGTTCAAGGACTCCAGTAAGTGATTTTTAGACCCACCTTGAATGGGCAGAGATTCATCTCCATGGAAACCACTTGCTGTAGTTTGCTAGCTGCTGGAATGCAACACACCAGAGATGGATTGGCTTTCAATAAGGGGATTTATTTAGTTAATGTATAGTTCTTCAGAGGAAAGGCAGCTAACTTTAGACTGAGGTCCTTTCTTACTTGGGAAGGTACAAGGTGATCTCTGAAGGTCTTCTCTCCATGCCTCTGGGTTCCAACATCTTTCCCCAGGGTGATTCCTTTCTGCATCTCCAAAGGCCTGGACTGAGCTGTGAGTGCCGAGATGATGTATGCTGAACTGCTTTGGCTGTGCTAAGTTGAGCTCTCTTGTTTAAGAACCAACCAATTAAATCAAACATCGTTCATTACAGTAGGTATGCCTCTTAGCCGACTGCAGATGTAATGAGCAACAGATGAGGTTCAAGTACCATTGGCTCATGTCCACAGCAACAAAACTTGGCATGTTCACCTGGCCAAGTTGACAACTAAATCTAACTACCACACCACCTAATCCAAAGTTTCCACCCAAGTTGGGTGGCTTACATCTCCATAGAAACAACTTAATTGAAAGATCTCACCCACAATGGGTGAATCACATTCATGAAAACAACCTAATCAAAAGATCCCACCCTAAACAATATGTCTGCCCCCACAAGATTGGATAAGGAAACATAACATGACTTTTTCTGGGGTACATAACAGTTTGAAACCAGCATACCTTCCCAAATAAATTTTATGGTTGGCTATTCTATTTCTACAAAGAGGGTTGTTGGAATTTGGATCGAGATTACATTGAATCTATAAGTTGTTTTGGGTAGAATTAACATCCCGACACTAGTTAGTCATCCAGTCCATGAGCATGGGATATTCTTCCATTTGTTTAGGTTTTCTTTGATTTTTTTGGCAATATTTTGTACTTCTCTGCCTATACGTCCTTTATATCCTTGGTTAAATTTATTCCTAGATAATTGGATTCTTCTACTTGCAATTGTAGATGGATTTTTTTTCTTTTTTCTTTTTTTTACATGGGCAGGCGCCAGGAATTGAACCCGGGTCCTCGGGCATGGCAGGCAAGCACTCTTACCTGCTGAGCCACCGTGGCCCGCCCTGTAGATGGATTTTTTTTCTTGTTTTTCTCCTCAGGTTGTTTAATACTATTGTGTAAAACAGTTATGTATGTTGAGCTTGTGCCCCACCACATTGCTAATTTTTTTTTTTTAATTAGCTCTGGTATCCTCGTTCTAGATTTTCAGGACTTTTCTCTGTGTAGGATCATGTCATCTCCATATAGGGAAGATTTTACTTCTTCCTTTCCAATTTGGATGCATTTATTTCTTTTTTTGCCTAATTGCTCTAGCTAGAACTTCCAATACAAGTGTTGAACAACAGTTGCAACAGTGGGCATCCTTGTCTTGTCCCAGATCTTAGAGGGAAAGCTGTCCGTCTTTCACCATTAAGTATCATGTTCGCAGTGCTTCTTCATACATGCCCTTTATCATGTTGAGGAAATTTCTTTCTGTTCCTAGTTTTCTAAATGTTTTATAAATAAGAGGTGTTGAATTTTGTCAAAAGCCTTTCCTGTATCCATTGAGATGATCAAGAGTTTTTTCTCCATTGTTCTCTTAATGTAGTGTTTTACATTAATTGATTTCTTACATTGAACCACCCTTGCATATCTGGGATAAATTCCACTTTATCATAGTGTGTAATTCTTTTAATGTGTTGTTGGGTTCAGTTTGCTAGTATTTTGTTGAGAATTTTTGCGTCTATATTCATAAGAGAAATTGGTCTGTAATTTTCTTTTCTTGTAGTATCTTTATCTGGTTTTGGTATTAGGGTGATATTGGCCTCATAGAATGAGTTGGATAGTGTTCACTTTTCAATTTTTTGAAAGCGTTTGAGCAGGATTGGTATTTATTCTTCTTGGAATGACTGATAGATTTCACCTGTGAAGCCATATGGCTGGGCTTTCTTTGTTGGGAGGTTCTTGATGACTGATTCAATTTCTTTACTTGTGATTGATCTTTTGAGGTCTTCTATTTCTTTTAAAGTTAGTGTAGATTGTTTTTGTGTTTCTAGGAATTTGTCCATTTCATCTAGGATGTCTTATTTTTTGGAATACAGTTGTTTATTGTATCATATGCTGATCCTTTTTATTTCTCTTGGGTCAGTAGTAATGTTCCCTCTTATATTTCTGATTTTAATTATTTGTATCATCTCTCTTTTTTCTTTGTCAGTCTAGAAAAATGTTTGTTAATTTTATAGATCTTTTCAAAGTGCCAACTGTTTGCTTTGTTAATTTTCTAAATAGTTTTTCTAGATCTTCTAGGTGCATGGTTAGATCTTTGAGTTGAGTTTATTTTTTAGTGTAAGCATTTAAGGCTATAAATTTCCCTCTGAGCACTGCCTTCACTGCATCCTGTAGGTTTTGGTATGTTATTTTTGTTTTTATTTGTCTCAAGATATTTACTGATTTCTCTTGTGATTTCTTCTTTGACCCACTGATTGTTTAAGACTGTGTTGTTTACCTTCCATGTATTTGTGGATTTTCTAGTTCCCCATCTCTTACTGATTTACAGCTTCACTCCACTGTGGTCAGAGAAGATTTTTCATGTAATTTCAGTCATTTAAAATTTATTGAGACTTGTTTTGTGACCTAATATGTGGTCTGACCTGGAGAATGATCCATGTGCACCTGAGAAGAATATGTATTCTTTTTAGGGGTGCAGTGTTCAGTATGTGTATCTTAGGTCTAGTTCATTTATCATTTTATACAAGTTCTATTTTTCCTTATTGATTTTCTGTCTAGATACTCATCTCATCTATTGATGAGAGTGATGTATTGCCTCATGTATTTTGGGGAACTGTGATTAGGTGCATAAATATTTATGATTGTTATTTTATCTTGGTGGATTGATCCTCTTATTAATACATACTGTCCTTCTTTGTTTCTTGTAACAGCTTTTAACTTAACGTCTGTTTTGTCTGATATTAGTGTAGCTATCCCACTCTTTTATGAACAGCATATGGTTGGATTGTGCTTTTTTATCCATTCTGCAAATATCTGTCTTTTGATTTGGTAGTTTTAATCCATTCAGATTCAGTGTCATTACTGTAAAGAAAGGACTTATTTCAGCCATTTTGTCTTTTTTTATGTCATATCTTTTTTGTCTTTCTTTTCCTTTTTTGCAGCCTCCTTTTGTGTATAATTGATCTTTTGTGATATAACTTATTGATCCCTTTCTCATTTCCTTTTCTATTTTAAAAATACTTTCCATGCGGTCACACTGAGGTATAACACAATCTAAATCTGTAAACTACCAAATAGAAAAGTTATCAATTTAACTTCAATAGCATACACATTCTCTGCTCCTGTGTTCCTCCATTTCCCTTCTTATATTGTTTTGCATTACCTCTTTATATTTTGCATATTCATTATCAGGAAATATGTTTTTTTTTCATTTAATTTTAACTTTATAGAAATTAAAGGTCAGAATTATATATTGATATAGTACATTTTGGTTTTGGATTTACCCATTTAGTTACCTTTACTGAAGAGCTTCAGTTCTCTATACAGCTTCAAGCTACTCCCTTCTGTCTTTTTCTTTCACCCTGAGGAATTCCTGTTAGCAATTCTTGTAGGACATGTCTTTTGATAGTGAACTATTTCAGTTTTTGCTTATATTTCTCTCCCTCTTTTTTGAACAACTGTTTTTCTGGATAAATAATTTTTGTCTGGCAGTATTTCTCTTTCAGGATCTTAAATACTTCTCCCCTCCATGGTTTCTGATGAGAAATCAGCATTTACTCTTTTCAAGGATCCCTTATATGTGAAAAATTGGTTTTCTTTTGTTTTTAGAATTCTTTCTTTGTATTTGACATTTGACATTTAGATTAGTATGCATCTTGCATTAGATCTGTTAGGATTTATCCTTTTAGGAGAACATTGCCCTTCCTGGATATGTATATTTATATCTTTCATAAGAGTTGGGAACTTTTGGCCATTATATCCTCAAGTATTCTTTCTGCTGGGACTCTCATCATGTGTGTATTGGTATGCTTCATACTGTTGAATAGGTTCCTTAGACATTGCTCAGTTTTATATATTCTTTTCTCTGTTTTTTTTTTTTCTGGTTGTATGATTTTGATTATCCTATTTTCCAGTTCACTGATTCTTTCTTTTGCCTATTCAAATAAGCAGTTGTATGGACTCTACTTTATTTTTGATATCCATTATTCTACTTTTCTTCCTCATAATTTCTCTTATGTCTCTTTTATAAACTTTTTAACTATTCTTTTTGTTACACATTGTCTTCTTAATATCCTTTAACTCTAAATACATATTTAGTTTATTTATATCCATATTTTTCCTCAGCTCCTTGAATTGAATTAGGAAATTTGTTTAAACTCCTTTAGTTACTTGTTCTAAAGTCTGTGTCTACTCTGAAGTTTTAATTTGTTTCTTTGAATGAGTAGTATCTTTCTGCTTCTTAATATTGTTTATGAGTTTTTACTGATGCAGGGCATCTGATTGTTTTGATGCACTAACTCTAGAAGTCAGTTTCTTCCTCTTGCTTAGGGTTTCATTGTGGATTGGCTATGTGTTATAGTTTTTTTATGCTTTGTTCAGCTCATACTATGTTTAACTCTTCAGATTTTCTCAGCTCTTCTGAACCTGGTTTTTTTCCTGGGCCATGCAATCTAACTTTTAAAACTGCCCTTTCGTATACAGTTGCTTCATCTCCAGGAGAAGATTTTCTTTCCTGTTCTTTCTTCAGGAGTTCTGAGCTGTTCTGTTTGTTTTTGTGCAGATATTCCTCCCTAGCACCTATGGTTTTCTCAACTGCTCTCCCTCACTTAGTGTCCTCTTTTTATTACAGTTTTCAGACCAGCGGCCTGTCCTTGGTCTGAAATAATAGAAGTTCACACATCCTTTTTACCATGAGGATTTTCTGCCTCTAGTTATTTCTGTATTAGTATACCACCCCAGGATGCCAGATGGGGTCAGTATTCAAAAAATGTGTATTTTTTTTTTCAGTGCTACAGTAATTAGAGACTGTGTTAGGTGTGTGCATCTCTTGCCACCAGTTTTGCAACAAAGCTCTTGTTTTCTGAGGGCTCTTTTGTACGCACTCACTCACAACCACTTGGGTCCCCTGCCTGAATGTGTGTAGGGTTCTAATTTTCTGCTACAGGTGGTTCTTGGGTCTGCATTGATGGTAGGACATCCAGGCTAGAGTGCTACCACTTTAGGGGACCCAGTGAAGGGGATGGGCCTGGATTGGAAGGTCCGAGTTGCAGATCTCCTACCTTCTTTTATGGCATGCTTTTTTCTACTAATCACTGTTTGTGGAGTTGTTCTCCAGTTTCTTTGGTCCTCTAGAGTTCCAAACAAGTGGGATATGTCCTTTTTCAGTTGTTTCTTAGGGAAGACTTTTTTGGGGGATGTCTTGTCCAGAGTGTTTGTTTTGGTACCTAAGATTCAAGCCTTTGTGTATAAACAATTAATAATTGGGTTGTTTATATGGTAATATATAGTAAATATGTAGTATATCTATTTAGTTATATATTATAAAATATATTTTATATATAATAAATTTATGTCATGGTATGAATAGAAAGATAGTATATATGATTTGTATAGTACTCTATAGTTGTGTATACATTCACATTCATATACATCTATACACATGCACACATACACACACATTTTGTTCCCATGAGTGCAGAATTGTTAGGCTGCTCAGTCATAGCAATTTCCAGTATCCAGTAGCAGCAAAATCCAAAAGAATGAGGTAATATTCTCAGCTGGATTCAGATAGCAATGATTATAAATAATCAAGACAGCATAAAAAATGACTACAGAGGATCACTGCCCCACTCCTCACCCCATGCAGAGGGACTGATGAAGAAATGAACAGCTTCACAGTGTTAGCATTCTAAACTCAAATCTGTGAAGCAGGAGCCATTCTTCAAGTATGGGTCTAGCTCTCCCAGCCATGTGCAACTAGGAGAGTATATGTAGCATGTCTTTTTAGCTAACTTCTGGGTCTGTTTAGAGAATAAATAAGACAATCCAGCCTCAGGCAATTGTCTTGATGCATCTCTGTTCTCCTTGGCTGAGCAAATCCAATAGCCCATGGAACCTTCACCTCATCTGCCTCTTAGCACATATTCTTTCCTTTATTCCTCATGACCATGCTATGGGTTAGGCATTACTACTAGTTTTATATAGTAAACAGAAAAACTGAAGCTCAGAGTGTTGAAGATTCTCATTCCAGATCACACAGCCAGCTTCGTGCTCTCTCTGTGGCCCATGCTGCTTCCCATGGTGCAGTAATGCAGAGCAGGGTGTGGAGTTAGGCTGTCCAGGATGCAAACCTTCAAAGCTCTTGGAAAAGCTGATTGACAGGCTTGAATTTCAGTCTCTTTTCCAGAAATTGGGAATGCTGTTACCTCAGTCATGGAGTTATTGTGAGGATGAAATGAATGGACGTAGGCTCTGCACCCTTATCACTGTCTGAAGTGTAGTTAGGACCCAATAAATCATAGTTTACTGGTATTGCTAGTTTTGTTATTTATAATGCCGTTGGAGGAAAATTCCTCTGAAACTGCCATAAAAGTTCCAAATTTTTGAAGAGATCAACACCTGACCTATTGCTCTTTCTGCAGTTGTCTTTTTTTTTTTTTTTTTGTGCTGACCATTTTTTTTTTTTTTTTAGACATCATACCATTCTACATATGCAATCAGTAATTCTTAACATCATCACATAAATGCATGATCATCGTTTCTTAGTACATTTGCATCGGTTTAGAAGAACTAGCAGTATAACAGAAAAAAATATAGAATGTTAATATAGAGAAAAAAAAATAAAAGTAATAATAATAAGAACAAAACAAACAAAACAAAACAAAACAAGAACCTATCGCTCGGATGCAGCTTCGTTCAGTATTTTAACATGATTACTTTACAATTAGGTATTATTGTGCTGTCCATTTTTGAGTTTTTGTATCTAGTCCTATTGCCCAGTCTGTATTCCATCAGCTCCAATTACCCATTATCTTACCCTGTTTCTAACTCCTGCTGAACTCTGTTACCAATGACATATTCCAAGTTTATTCTCGAGTGTCGATTCACATCATTGGGACCATACAGTATTTGTCTTTTAGTTTTTGGCTAGACTCACTCAGCATAATGTTCTCTAGGTCCATCCATGTTATTAAATGCTTCATAAGTTTATCCTGCCTTAAAGCTGCATAATATTCCATCGTATGTATATACCACAGTTTGTTTAGCCACTCTTCTGTTGATGGACATTTTGGCTGTTTCCATCTCTTTGCAATTGTAAATAACGCTGCTATAAACATTGGTGTGCAAATGTCTGTTTGAGTTTTTGCCCTTAATTCCTTTGAGTAGATTCCCAGCAATGGTATTGCTGGGTCGTATGTTAATTCTATATTCAGCTTTTTGAGGAACCGCCAAACTGCTTTCCGCAGTGGTTGCACCATTTGGCATTCCCACCAACAGTGGATAAGTGTGCCTCTTTCACCGCATCCTCTCCAGCACTTGTCATTTTCTGTTTTGTTGATAATGGCCATTCTGGTGGGTGTGAGATGATATCTCATTGTGGTTTTGATTTGCATTTCTCTAATGGCCAGGGACATTGAGCATCTCCTCATGTGTCTTTTGGCCATTTGTATTTCCTCCTCTGAGAGGTGTCTATTCAAGTCTTTTTCCCATTTTGTAATTGGGTTGGCTATCTTTTTGTTGTTGAGTTGAACAATCTCATTATAAATTCTGGATATTAGACCTTTATCTGATATGTCGTTTCCAAATATTGATTCCCATTGTGTAGGCTGTCTTTCTGCTTTCTTGATGAAGTTCTTTGATGCACAAAAGTGTTTAATTTTGAGGAGTTCCCATTTATTTATTTCCTTCTTCAGTGCTCTTGCTTTAGGTGTAAGGTCCATAAAACCGCCTCCAATTGTAAGATTCATAAGATATCTCCCTACATTTTCCTCTAACTGTTCTATGGTCTTAGACCTAATGTTTAAATCTTTGATCCATTTTGAGTTAACTTTTGTGTAGGGTGTGAGAGATGGGTCTTCTTTCATTCTTTTGCATATGGATATCCAGTTCTCTAGGCACCATTTATTGAAGAGACTGTTCTATCCCAGGTGAGTTGGCTTGACTGCCTTATCAAAGATCAAATGTCCATAGATGAGAGGGTCTATATCTGAGCACTCTATTCGATTCCATTGGTCGATATATCTATCTTTATGCCAATACCATGCTGTTTTGACCACTGTGGCTTCATAATATGCCTTAAAGTCAGGCAGTGCAAGACCTCCAGCTTCGTTTTTTTTCCTCAAGATGTTTTTAGCAATTCGGGGCACCCTGCCCTTCCAGATAAATTTGCTTATTGGTTTTTCTATTTCTGAAAAATAAGTTGTTGGGATTTTGATTGGTATTGCATTGAATCTGTAAATCAATTTAGGTAGGATTGACATCTTAACTATATTTAGTCTTCCAATCCATGAACACGGTATGCCCTTCCATCTGTTTAGGTCTTCTGTGATTTATTTTAGCAGTTTTTTGTAGTTTTCTTTATATAGGTTTTTTGTCTCTTTAGTTAAATTTATTCCTAGGTATTTTATTCTTTTAGTTGCAATTGTAAATGGGATTCGTTTCTTGATTTCCCCCTCCGCTTGTTCATTGCTAGTGTATAGAAATGCTACAGATTTTTGAATGTTGATCTTGTAACCTGCTACTTTGCTGTACTCATTTATTAGCTCTAGTAGTTTTGTTGTGGATTTTTCCGGGTTTTCGACGTATATTATCATATCATCTGCAAACAGTGATAGTTTTACTTCTTCCTTTCCAATTTTGATGCCTTGTATTTCTTTTTCTTGTCTAATTGCTCTGGCTAGAACCTCCAACACAATGTTGAATAATAGTGGTGATAGTGGACATCCTTGTCTTGTTCCTGATCTTAGGGGGAACGTTTTCAATTTTTCCCCATTGAGGATGATATTAGCTGTGGGTTTTTCATATATTCCCTCTATCATTTTAAGGAAGTTCCCTTGTATTCCTATCCTTTGAAGTGTTTTCAACAGGAAAGGATGTTGAATCTTGTCAAATGCCTTCTCTGCATCAATTGAGATGATCATGTGATTTTTCTGCTTTGATTTGTTGATATGGTGTATTACATTAATTGATTTTCTTATGTTGAACCATCCTTGCATACTTGGGATGAATCCTACTTGGTTATGATGAATAATTCTTTTAATGTGTTGTTGGATACGATTTGCTAGAATTTTATTGAGAATTTTTGCATCTGTATTCATTAGAGAGATCGGCCTGTAGTTTTCTTTTCTTGTAATATCTTTGCCTGGTTTTGGTATGAGGGTAATGTTGGCGTCATAGAATGAATTAGGTAGTTTTCCCTCCACTTTGATTTTTTTGAAGAGTTTGAGGAGAGTTGGTACTAATTCTTTCTGGAATGTTTGATAGAATTCACATGTGAAGCCGTCTGGTCCTGGACTTTTCTTTTTAGGAAGCTTTTGAATGACTGCTTCGATTTCTTTACTTGTGATTGGTTTGTTGAGGTCATCTATGTCTTCTTGAGTCAAAGTTGGTTGTTCATGTCTTTCCAGGAACCTGTCCATTTCCTCTATTGTTGTATTTATTAGCGTAAAGTTGTTCATAGTATCCTGTTATTACCTCCTTTATTTCTGTGAGGTCAGTAGTTATGTCTCCTCTTCCATTTCTGATCTTATTTATTTGCATCCTCTCTCTTCTTCTTTTTGTCAATCTTGCTAAGGGCCCATCAATCTTATTGATTTTCTCATAGAACCAACTTCTGGCCTTATTGATTTTCTCTATTGTTTTCATGTTTTCAATTTCATTTATTTGTGCTCTAATCTTTGTTATTTCTTTCCTTTTGCTTGCTTTGGGGTTAGCTTGCTGTTCTTTCTCCAGTTCTTCCAAATGGATAGTTAATTCCTGAATTTTTGCCTTTTCTTCTTTTCTGATATAGGCATTTAGAGCAATAAATTTCCCTCTTAGCACTGCCTTTGCTGCGTCCCATAAGTTTTGATATGTTGTGTTTTCATTTTCATTCGCCTCGAGGTATTTGCTAATTTCTCTAGCAATTTCTTCTTTGACCCAGTCGTTGTTTAGGAGTGTGTTGTTGAGCCTCCACGTATTTGTGAATTTTCTGGCACGTTGCCTATTATTGATTTCCAACATCATTCCTTTATGGTCCGAGAAAGTGTTGTGTAAGATTTCAATCTTTTTAAATTTGTTAAGACTTGCTTTGTGACCCAGCATATGGTCTATCTTTGAGAATGATCCATGAGCACTTGAGAAAAAGGTGTATCCTGCTGTTGTGGGATGTAATGTCCTATAAATGTCTATTAAGTCTAGTTCATTTATAGTAATATTCAGATTCTCTATTTCTTTGTTGATCCTCTGTCTAGATGTTCTGTCCATTGATGAGAGTGGTGAGTTGAAGTCTCCAACTATTATGGTATATGAGTCTATTTCCCTTTTCAGTATTTGCAGTATATTCCTCACGTTTTTTGGGGCATTTTGATTCGGTGCGTAAATATTTATGATTGTTATGTCTTCTTGTTTAATTGTTCCTTTTATTAGTATATAGTGTCCTTCTTTGTCTCTTTTAACTGTTTTACATTTGAAGTCTAATTTGTTGGATATTAGTATAGCCACTCCTGCTCTTTTCTGGTTGTTATTTGCATGAAATATCTTTTCCCAACCTTTCACTTTCAACCTATGTTTATCTTTGGGTCTAAGATGTATTTCCTGTAGACAGCATATAGAAGGATCCTGTTTTTTAATCCATTCTGCCAATCTATGTCTTTTGATTGGGGAATTCAGTCCATTGACATTTAGTGTTATTACTGTTTGGATAATATTTTCCTCTAACATTTTGCCTTTTGTATTATATATATCATATCTGATTTTCCTTCTTTCTACACTCTTTTCCATATCTCTCTCTTCTGTCTTTTCGGTTCTGACTCTAGTGCTCCCTTTAGTATTTCTTGCAGAGCTGGTCTCTTGGTCACAAATTCTTTCAGTGACTTTTTGTCTGAGAATGTTTTAATTTCTCCCTCATTTTTGAAGGATAATTTTGCTGGATATAGGAGTCTTGGTTGGCAGTTTTTCTCTTTTAGTATTTTAAATATATCATCCCACTGTCTTCTAGCTTCCATGGTTTCTGCTGAGAAATCTACACATAGTCTTATTGGGTTTCCCTTGTATGTAATGGATTGTTTTTCTCTTGCTGCTTTCAAGATCTTCTCTTTCTCTTTGACTTCTGACATTCTAACTAGTAAGTGTCTTGGAGAACGCCTATTTGGGTCTAATCTCTTTGGGGTGCGCTGCACTTCTTGGATCTGTAATTTTAGGTCTTTCATAAGAGTTGGGAAATTTTCAGTGATAATTTCTTCCATTAGTTTTTCTCCTCCTTTTCCCTTCTCTTCTCCTTCTGGGACACCCACAACACATATATTTGTGCGGTTCATATTGTCCTTGAGTTCCCTGATACCCTGTTCAAATTTTTCCATTCTTTTCCCTATAGTTTCTGTTTCTTTATGGAATTCAGATGTTCCATCCTCCAAATCACTAATTCTATCTTCTGTCTCTTTAAATCTATCATTGTAGCTATCCATTATTTTTTCTATGTTTGCTACTTTATCCTTCACTTCTATAAGTTCTGCGATTTGTTTTTTCAGTTTTTCTATTTCTTCTTTATGTTCAGCCCATGTCCTCTTCATGTCCTCCCTCAATTTATCGATTTCATTTTTGAAGAGGTTTTCCATTTCTGTTCGTATATTCAGCATTAGTTGTCTCAGCTCTTGTGTCTCATTTGAGCTATTGGTTTGTTCCTTTGACTGAGCCATATTCTCAATCTTTTGAGCGTGGACAGTTATCTTCTGCTGCTGGCGTCTGGGCATTTATTCAGATTTCTCTTGGTGTTGGACCCGGCAAGGTTGTAAGATTTTTCTGTGAAATCTCTGGGATCTGTTTTTCTTATCTTGCCCAGTACGTGGCGCACGTGGCACACGTTTTCTCAAGTGTTTGGAATGGGTCTCCCCCAGTCACCGATCTCCGTGGCCTGGGGATTTCGGATCCAATTCTCTCCGTTGGTTCAGGGGCCGCGCGTGGTGGGGGCGTCAGCTGCCGCGGCTTGAGGGGACCCTGTGGCTGGTTGCGGGCCGCAGCGGGCCTGGGGGATTCCCCACCGGACCAGGAAGCCTCCCGTGGGGGGGGGCTACCGCGGCTTGGATAGCCCTCCTATCCGAGACTCGTATCCGCGGACTCGAAGCAGAGACTCGAAGCCGCCTGCAAAAGAGGGGTGCCGCCTGCCTCGGCTTGGGAAACTTGCTTCTCCGATACTCTCAGCCGGCCCGGAAAGGAGGGAGGGAGTAGCTCGGACCACCGCAGCTGCTGCTGATCGGGAAATCACGCGCCGCTCGGGGGTCTCACCGCAGCCGAGTCTCGCAGTCAGTCTAGTCAGTCCAGACTTTGGATAGCCCTCTGATCTGAGATTCGTAGCCACAGACTCAAAGCCGAGACTCGAAGCCGCCCACAAAAGAAGGGCGCCGCCTGCCTCGGCTTGGGAAACTTGCTTCTCCGATACTCTCAGCCGGCCCGGGAAGGAGGGAGGGATTAGCTCGGACCGCCGCAGCTGCGGCTGCTCGGCAAATCACGCGCTGCTCGGGGGTCTCGCCGCAGCCAAGAGTCGCAGTCAGACTTGCCAGCCCAGACTTTGGATAGCCCTCTGATCCGAGACTTGTAGCTGCGGACTCGAAGCTGAGACTCGAAGCCGCCCGCAAAAGTGTGGCGCCGGCCGCCTTGGCTGGGAAGCTTGTCTCTCCGAGTCTCTCAGCCAGCCCGGGAAGGAGGGAGGGATTAGCTCGGACCGCCGCAGCTGCGGCCGCTCGGGGGTCTCGCCGCAGCCAAGTCTCGCAGTCAGACTTGCCCGCCCAGACTTTGGATAGCCCTCTGATCCGAGACTCGTAGTCGCGGACTCGAAGCCAAGACTCGAAGCCGCCCGCAAAAGTGTGGCGCCAGCCGCCTTGGCTGGGAAGCTTGTCTCTCCGCGTCCCTCAGCCAGCCCAGGAAGGAGGGAGGGATTAGCTCGGACCGCCGCAGCTGCGGCTGCTCGGGAAATCACCTGCCGCTCGGGGATCTCACTCACCGCAGCCGAGTTTCGCAGTCAGACTAACCAGCCCAGACTGGGTTACGCTGTGTGTCCATTCCCTGCTGTAGCCCCGGGAGCTGTTCTGTACTGTTTCTGTTCACCTATTAGTTGATTTGGAGTCGGAGGAACTAAGACGCATGTACCTTACTAAGACGCCATCTTGGATCCCTCCTCTGCAGTTGTCTTTTACTGCTGACTTTCCATATGAGCTATCTGGGTTCTGGGGGGAGCATGTCTTTGAAAGTTCTTATTCAGATTGAATTCAGGTCCCACTCTTTTGGTACAACATGGATTTCCTTAGCTAGTTCAGCACTAACCTTTTAATATCTTAGCTAAAGGGAATGGAGAGAAATAAAATTTGAATCAGACAAACCCTTGGGAAATTGAGAAGGGTAACATTCTAGTTTGTCAACTGCCAGAATGCAATATACCAGAAATGGAGTGGCTTTTAAAAAGGGGAATTTAATAAGTTGCATGTTTACAGTTCTAAGGCCATGAAAATGCCCAGTTAAAGCACGTCTATAAAAATATTTAAATTAAGGCTCCAGCAAGAGATTACCTTCACTCGAGAAAGCCAGTGAAATTCTGGGTTTCTCTCTCAACTGGAAAGGCACATGGTGAACATGGTGACATCTGCTAGCTTTCTCTCTAGGCTTCTTGTTTCATGAAGCTCCCCCAGGGACTTATTCCTTCTTCATCTCCAAAGGTCTTTGGCTATGTGGGCTCTGTGGTTTTGAGGCTGTACTGCTCTTTCCCCCCAAAATGTTTCCTCTTTTAAAGGATTCCAGTAGACTAATCAAGACCTACCTGGAATGGGTGGAGTTACATCTCCCTCTAATCAAAGGTTAATACCCACAATTGAGTGAGCCACAATTGTGGGTATTATCCATAGAGATAATCTGATCAAATTTTCATGCTACAGAGTTGAATAGTAATTAAAAGAAACACCTGTCTCGATGAGATGGATCAGGATTAAAACATGGTTTTTCTAGGGTACATAATCCTTTCAAACCAGCACAGGTAATATTGTAGGAGACAAATTAGTGAAATCACGAGTACTCTGAGAAATTATATTTGGAGCTCTGACATTATCCAGTGTTATTGTCAAAGTCTTCTGAAATGGGAATACCCCACTGACGAAGTATCTCCCTGTACTCCCATTGGGGCATTGTGCTAAACATCATGGATTTGGGCATCTGTCCAAGTCCTCTTTTCTGATAACTTTGTCCCACCCTGATGTAAGAACTAAAATGCCACTGAGGCTGTGTGGGACATGCAAAGGAGGAGTCACACTGAATTGAAGCTGAGCCCCTAGGCACAGTGGTCAAAAGATGTTCTCATGTTGCTTAGTGAGGAGGAGCTGGAGACTGACATCAGAAAGCACAGCAGGCCCTTTCTAATCCACTGCATATCAGTTTATATCAGAGGGAACATAGTTGTTCTCATGTGAGTAAGGTCATCATCCTCACCAAATGTCATAAAAGAAAATAAAACCAAAAAAAAAAATTAAAACCATAAAAAAAAAATCCTTATCTGATTGGGAACTTTTCCAAATGATTCAAGTTAAATGCTAATGCCCATCATAGGAAAATCAGGTAATCTGCCACCTCATCTGCTCACAGAAAAGAATTTAATGTAGCTTTCTTCTGTCTACATATGTGAGCTATTACTCTTTTAAGGCAGAAACTGAGTTCTGGACTGGTCTCAGAGCCCTAAAGTGATTGGACTTTCCCAACATTTCTGAAAACTGCTGAGAGTTTATTTGGGGTCCTGTATATTTAAGTGGGCCTCATAGTAGCTCTGAATTTCTGAGTAGCTCCAAATTTCTGAGAGTCTTCTGTAGCTTGCCTTAACCCTTTCCCCTGTAATTCCTTCAAGCATATTTCCTTGTGGTTTGAGTCCAGAAGTTCCCTGATAAGGGTCCACAAGAGTACTTCATTTTCCTCTCATAGGTACTGAAGCGATGGGCAGTTGAAAGAGACTGTCTTCCCCTTTTTAGTAACCTTGGATCCAATACAGTGACTCAACATTTAATTTTATAGCAGTTTATAATGCCCTCTTTACTTGAAATGAAATACCTACTCACACAGTTAAAGACAGTAATATAACATCTTAGCTATAAAATAAAGGAAAAATTAAAAGAAGGTAATTTCTAATAAAATGATATGTACATTTCAACATGTAAATTTTCAAACACAAGCACATTAGAAGACCTAATGAAGTTGTCAGATACTTGTACTTTTATATGGAACTTCCATGAAAAAAGATTAAAAACTATCACTGATTCAAAAATACCATCAGTGGTGCCTTAAGATGTCATCTTACTATCCAAAATAGTGAACAACTCTTAGAAGTTCCAAACAATATTTTTGAATTCTTTCTTAACATGGTGATTTTGCCAGGTTGAAACTATTATGTACCCCAGAAAAGCCATGTCCTTTAATCCTCATTCAATATTGCTGGGTGGAACCTTTTTATTTTATTTTATTTTTATACCATACGGTAGGGTCACATTTCATTATTTCTCCATGTGAGTGTCCTGCTATTGTAGCACGATTTGTTGAATTTCTTGTTTGTTTTTAGGGAAGTGCATGGACCAGGAATCGAACCTGGGTCTCCAGCATGGCAGGTGAAAATTCTACCACTGCATTACCCTTGCACTCCATGGGTGGAATCTTTTTGATGCTTTCCATGGAGATATGTCTCCACCCATTCAAGATGGGATTGCTTCCTGGAGCCCTTTAAGAGGGAGCCATTTTGGATAAAGCTTTAGAGCCACAAGAGCCACCAGAACTGAAAGTACCGATAGAATGGACAGAGCCCTGGGTAAACTGTTAAAGAGAAAGCTAGCAGATCTTGCCATGTGCGTTTCCAGCTGAGAGAAGCCCTGAACGTCATTGGCCTTCTTGAGCCAAGGTATTTTTCCCTGGGTGCCTTATATTGGACATTTTCATAGCCTTGCTTTAATTTGGACATTTTCACAGCTTTAGAAGTATAAATTTGCAACTTAATAAATTCCCCTTTCTAAAAACTGTTCCATTTCTGGTAGTAGAATGCAAACTAGAACTGTGTTTGTGTTTCTGGAAAATTAAAATCTTGCAAATGGTACTTTGTGTTTATATGTAACGCAGAGTTAGGTTCCAGACTCTGATAATTATAAACAGGCTTTCCACTTCATTCCTGCTTAAGTGGAATGCAGGACATTTGTTTGTTGGGTGGGACTGTCCCAGGCATTGTAGGATATTCCTGCCCCTTCCCTTCATTGCTGTCACAACCAAAAGTGTTGACTGGACGAATTATGCTCTTGATGAATTTTGCAAGTTAGTATTTAAATGTGCACAACTAAAGTTAGGACCCATGACATTGTTCATAATGTAGCAGTATGCATGTACCTCCAGGTGATAGAGAATTGCATTCTTATTTTAACAGCCTTCCTGGGCTAGCTACTGGCCCATAAAGAATTTGGAATCCAATCCTCAGAGCATTTCTCTGAATTATAGCCCAGCATAAAATACATTTTTGCCTCCCACCTGCAGCCAATATCCACCAGTTCTCCATCCTCTGACTTGTTGCTGTTTCATGTGGACCACACATAGACTGAAGCACACCAAGCCTTAAGGACTGTACATGTTTGATATTTGCTCTGTCTATTCCTGAAGATGCTGTTTGACTAATAATAAGCTCCTTTTCTCTGGTCAGGAATCTTTCTCTTGAAAAAGCTTATTAGATATCAATAAATTGAATCTTATAGCATGAGCAGACAAATGGAATTTAAAGTAGGTCAGGTCTAGTACATTACAACTGTTGATTCCAGCAGTGGAGGAATTTCAGGTACTTTAATTTAGAAGGAACTAGACAGCTGTTACCAGTATTTCATGTTGCTTTGCTCTTCCAGATCCTCTTTTGGAAATGGCTTTAATGTACCTGAGCCTCTGGTTAACAGAATTCTTTCCTTAGTCTAGCACCAGGCCTTTATGATCTGTCCCCTCTTCATTAGTCCCCTGTCCTGCCACCCTTTCCCCTCATACTTAATGCCCTGACAACACCCAACAGCTGGGCAAATGGTAGGCACTCAACACAATTTTGTGATTATTGTTTTCCTAGCATCTATTGAAAATCTCTCTTGTTAAGGATGTATTAGTTTCCTGGGGCTGCTGTAACAAATTACCACAAACTCGGTGGTTTAACAGAAATGTATTCGCTCACCGTTCTAGAGACTAAGAGTCTGAAATCAAAGAGTCCACAGGATCCTGGTCTCTCTGATGGCTCTGGGGAAGAATGCTTAGCCTTTTCCTAGCTTCTTGTGGTGGCTTGCAGTCCTTGGTGTTCAAGATTTGTATTTGCATAGCTTCCATCTTGGCCTCTGTCTTCACATGATCTTCTCTCTATGTGTCTCCATCTCTATGTCTCTTCTCTTCCTATCATGATACCAGCTATATTGGATTAAGGGCCCATACTACTCCAGTATGATCTCCTTTTAACTAATTACATCTGCAACATCCCTGTTTCCAAATATGGTCATTTCTGTTAAACCACCGAGTTTGTGGTAATTTGTTACAGCAGCCCCAGGAAACTAATACATCCTTAAGAGAGATTTTCAATAGATGCTAGGAAAACAATAATCACAAAATTGTGTTGAGTGCCTACCATTTGCCCAGCTGTTGGGTGTTGTCAGGGCATTAAGTATGAGGGGAAATGGTGGCAGGACAGGGTTCTGAGGTTCTGGACTTTGACATCTCTTTTTGGGAGACACAGTTCAACTAATAACAATGGACTTAGTGTTAATAACCTCAGTAGTAAGAATGAAAGTACTAAAATAGGAAATATCATGTGAGAAGCACTGTTCTAGGTGTTTTAGCTCATGTAATCCTCACAATAATCTTATGAGGATGACACTATTATTATAAGCATTTTACAGAGGAGTAAGTTGAGGCAAAGAGGGCTTATATGAGGTCATCAAGTTTGTAATTCATATTGTCTGACTCCAAAGTACACACTCTTATAGGTATAGAGGTTGGAATGCCTATTTGATATGTTCCAGTTACCTTGGCTTTGCTCTGTTGAGTTTATCACCAATGAGAATGGGATTCAATATGCAAATAGCCCCAGCTGGAAGTTAGGATACAGTGCTGTGTGTCTACAAGAGTCTTGTTGTTTCCACAAAATTCTTCTTTAAATCCCAGACGCGTTTATGGCACACTAGACTGGAAATTCTTATGAAATTTTAAGAGCTTCCTTTCTGAGGCTTTCTGTGGGGCACTGGTCATGTTCCCCAAATTATGGGGTCCAGGCCCAAACTTTGTGCCTTGGGAATGGCCAACCACACTCAGCAACATTAGGAGCTGCTTATGTTCATGGTATTAATATTTCCACACCTAAAATTAGGACTCATGACTCTTGCAGGGGCTATGGGATTGAGTTGTAAGAATGCTTAGCTGTTGGAATTTCCAGGATATTTTGGAATTTTATGCAGAGAATTGACCAGAATATTTAACATTGGTACTGTGGCAGGAGATCTGGGGCATATGGTCAATATACCAATGAGTATGAATTGGGAACAGATATCTGAGCCCAAAGTATCTTCTTTTTTTCTTATGATGCATGAGATCTGGTCATAATAGAATAAATCCTTTGGGTCTTGAATATCCTGTTGCAAGATTGAATAAAATGGGTGGCTTAATGTTTGGTTTTTATAGTCTGATGTCTGCATTGCAGAGTGAAATCAGCCATTGTAAATGAGGAAAGGAGAAGCAGAAATTAGTTATGAAGCTAAAATTTTTGTAGCAGCTAGCTCCTGTTCTTCAGAAGCAAGGAATTGTGGAATCTTATACAATTTATCTTGGTACAGTTTGTTTGTATACTGAAAAATAATGCTCTAAAATAGAAACTAAGCCCAGAGTTTAAAAAAGTCTTAACAGCTTATTTTTAACTCTATTTAAAAACACAACAAACTCTCAAAGCATGATCTGAGTATTCTAATTTATAGTACCCTTTTAGTCATGGAGTTCCTTTTACCCCAAAATTGCAAAGACTTCACACCATGCATTGAGCCTTTCAAATGCCCTTATGGGATGGGCCAGTCTGTTTGTCATCAAATAAATGTACTGAGCTCCCATATGTACATGCAACTAGAATTGACTCAGGTGAAAAAATATTTTTTTATGCAAAACTACTGTGTGAACTTTTCCTCCTTCTGTAAAGATGACTTACTGGTAAGGCAATGTGCAGTAGACTGCAGATAGTGATGACAAATAATGGCTGAATTACAACACTCTTGGCAGCTAACATTGCTAAATAATGAGAGAGGGAGATATTTCCCCCTTTGTTTCACCATTTCACATTGAGATTCATAACCATTTTCTTATCTGCATTCTTTCAGGATGAATTTAAGTCATGATGGAGGGGACTTGACTTAGCCTTTATATTTGTTTTCAGATAATAAGAAATTACTATGTGAAATAACATTTAGTGCTTTCTCAATGTCAAGTGCTCCTCCAAGCACCTTGGGTACTTTAACTCATTTTACCCTCACAACTCTCCTGTGAGGTAGATGCTGTTATTTCTCTCTCTCTTTTTTTTTTTACAGATGAAGAAACTGAAGCATGGCAAGGATAAGCAGTGTGCCCAAGTTTGTACAGCTAATAAACGATAGAGATGGAAATTGAAGCCAGGTGATCTAACTTCAGGGTCTGTGCCCCTAGTCAAGTTGCCTTTGTAAGTTTATTGGCATAAAATAAGGAATATTCAGGGCATCTTTGCATCATCTGCATAAAGACCTCCATTCTATATTTTGGATGCTGACAAAACAATGTTCAATTTGGTGAAAACACCAGCTACTCCAATTATTCAAGTTCTGTGTTAAAACTACCTCTGTGAAGTTTATCCTCTCTAGAAAAGAAGAGCAGGGCTATATATAAATATCAAAACATATTTCAGAGGACTCTATTCGAAAAATATTCAGATATATGGACTAAGCCTAAAGTACAAGAATTTTAATCACAGTTTAGTTTATGACAGCAAAAAAAAAAGAGGAACAATGGTATATCCCCCTGTCCCTAGTTGGGAAATCAATTAATTTTATTTAATTAATTAAATATTAACTTATTGTCAAAGTAAATATTAACTTATTGAAACCTCAAAAATCATATGAAATGGGTATTATTGTAATCCCCAATTGACAGATGTAGTAACTGAAGCACTGAGAGGTTAGGTAACTTGTCCAATGTAATTTTAACCCAGGCAGGCTGACTCCAGAGTTAGCTTTAACAACTATGCAACTAGATGCTTAAGATCATTGTAATTATGTTTTTTTAAGACTTCTTGCTTTTTATTTGTTCTCTCTGGTTTTCATATTTCCTGGCTCCCTGTGCATTACTTGAATACTTTTTTTAGAATTCAATTTTATCTATAGTGTTTTTTAGTGTATCTCTTTGTGTAGTTTTTTTTAAGTGACTGCTCTAGTCTTATATAGTTGTATATAAACAAACATATGCTCTAATACTCTATAGTTGTATATAAACAAATATATATATATATCAAGTTTACTGGCATTATGGACTGAATCATGTCCTCCCCACAGAGATGTGATCAGATCTTAACCTCTGGCCCTGTGGATGTGAACCTATTTGTAAACAGTATTTTTGAAGATATTATTTAACGTGAAGCCAAACTGAATCAGGGTAGGCCTTAATCCACTGCGACTGGAAGGAGACAGGTGACGATGTGATGGAGGCAGAGACTGAATTACGTATTTCAGGCAAGACACCACCTGAAGGCTACTGACTTCAGAGAAAGTGTGACCTTGTTGACACCTTGATCTTGGGCTTCTAGCCTCCAAAACCGTGAGAAAGTAAGTTCCTGTTGTTTAAGCCAACTATTCTGTGTTACTTTGTTACAGCAGCCCTGACAAACTAAGCCACTGGCATTAACATTTACCAGTACTAGTGAAGTATAGAAATCTTACCTCCCCTTTATGCCCCTTTACATATAATTCCCTACTTACAATTGCCTTAAATATTTCTCTTCCATAAATTGAGAGTCACATTAGACATTGTTACAATTTTTGTTCAACCATTGCATGGGTTGAATTATGTCCCCCCAAAAGATATGTTGAAATTCTCACCCCCAGTACCTGTGAATGTCATTCTATTTGGAAATAGGGTCTTTGCAGATGGAATCAAGTTGAGAAGAGGTCATATTGAATTATGGTGAGCCCTAGTCTCATATGGCTGGTGTCATAATAAGAGGAGAAAAGACAAAGAGGGAAGACTCTATGTGAATATAGAGGCAGAGATTGGAGTGATGCATCTACAAAACAAGGAATGCCAGGGATTACCAGTAAACACTAGAATGTAAAGAGGCAGGGAAAGATTCTCCCCTACGGATTTCTGAGGGAGCATGATGGTACTGAAAAATTGAACTCAGACTTCTAGCCTCCAGAACCATGATAGAATAAATTTCTTTTGTTTTAAGGCATCCAGTTTGTGGTACTCTGTTATGTTTTCCTAGGAAACTAATGGAAGCATCAAACAAAATTTAGAAAACTTAAGAGAAGATGGGAAAAATAAAACCAAAAATTAAAAAAAAAAAGAAGATGGGACATCTATTCTATTTACCTATACTTTCATACTGTCTGTGTTCCTTCTTCCTGTTGTTTCAAAATTCCTTCTTTTATCATTTCCTTTCTTTATAGAGAACTTCCTTCAGCCATTTTTTTTGTGATAGGTGTACTGTGATAAATTCTCTTAGTTTCCCTGCATCTGAGAATATCTTAATTCCTTTTTCATTCCCAAAGGATATTTTTACTGGTTACAGAATTTTGTATTGACAGTTCTTTTCTTTCAGCACTTGAAAATGTTGTGCTATTTCCTTCTGACCTTCATGGTTTCCAATTAGAAATCTACTTCATTCGAATTTTTTTTCCTTACCGATAATGTATCATTTCTCTCTGGCTTCTTACAAGATTTTTTCTTTGCCTTTAGTTTTCAGAAGTTTGATATGATGTATTATGATGTTGGTTTCTTTGGTCTTATCCTGTTTAGGTTTCTCTTTGCTTCTTGAATCTGTAGGTTTATGTTTTTTGGCCAAATTTGGAAATTTTTCCAGCCATGATTTCTTTGAATATTTTTTCAACCCCATCACTTTCTCCTCTTTTCCCAGACTTCAAAGACATTAATGTTAGGTCTTTTATTATAATCCCACATGTTTGTGTGCTCCATTCTTTTTTTATTTAGTTGATAATTTTCCTTCCAGTCTGTTTTTCCTCTGTTGTTCACATTTGGTAATTTCTATTGTTTTATTTTCATTTCAGGTTCACTGATATTTTCCTCTGCCTTGTCCATTGTGCCATTGAGCCCATCCGTTGAGTTTTTCAAAATACATTTGTTGTGGTAGTGTTTTTTGTTAGTTTTAGAATTTCCATTTGATTCTTCTTTGTTTCTCTGTTAAGATTTTCTGTATTTTGTTTTGGTTCAAGCATGTCCATAATTGCTCATTGAGATATTTTTATGATGGCTGTTTTAAAATTCTTGTCAGATAATTCTTAAATCTGTGTCATCTTGGGGTTCACTCATGTTGATTTGGTTTCGTATCTTCCTCATTGTTAGTGTCAGTGATTTTCAATTGAAACCTGAAGAAATTTGGATATTATGCTATAGGACTTTGGATCGTACTTTAATCTTATATTTTAACAGACATTTTTTTTTTAACATGGAATCTTAGGGCTCCAAGCAGGCAAAAACAAAAGCTATAAAACATTTTAAAGACTAGCATTATTATTTGTACAGTCCTACTTCTTCTATGTTTTGTTGGTCAAACAAAACTGCAGAGTCAGCCCAAATTCAAGGGGAGGGAAAATCAGGTGCCATCTCTAGATGAGGAAGTGGCAAAGTCACAGTATAGAAGGGCATACAAGATGGGAAGGGTGCTGTGGCCATCATTCTAAACAGTCTGTCAGTTTAATAGTTTCTTTGGCTTATGGAATTATGGATTCCTTTTTTCCCTGTGTTTTCCTAGTTTTCACTTTATTTAGCTCAGAACTATGTTAGTTCTTGTCTGCCATACTGGAGACCTGGGTTTGATTCCTGGTGCCTGCCCATGCAAAAAAAATGTTAAAAGACAATAAAAAGCCATGTAAATACCATATTCTGCTATGTCAGGTACTCTGCAAATGAAATTCAACAACAGCCATGCTCTTTGCTCTTTATACATTTTAAATTGTCTTTAAAACTACCTGTATTATTCAGGGTTCTTCAGAGAACCAGAATGAATAGAATATACATAGATATATATTAAAAGAATTATTACAAGAAATTGGCTTACACGATCACGAGGGATGGCAAGTCTGGATTCTGTTGGGCAGGCTGCAAGCTGGAAACTCCCATAATGATGTTGATGTCCTTTGTCTGAAATCCAAACGGGAAATTCTGGCAAGAGCCAATGTTGATGTTAAGTCCAAATTTCTCTTCTGACCTCTGAAACCCTAAATTCTGGCTTTCAAGACCTCCATTTGATTGGATGAGGAGACTCCTCACATTGCTGAGGGCAGTCTGCTTTGTTGATTGTGGGTGCAATAAATTGATGATAGATGCAAATTTCACCTCATTTCAAGATACCCTTACATTAGCAAACAGGCCATTGCTTGTCCAAACAACTGGACACCATGAACTAGCCAAGTAGACCATGAAATTAACTATCACACTGCCTTTAAACAGGTAATGTCTGGGATGATTTCAAACCCTTGGAAGTGATGCTTTGGATTTGTGTCTTTTAGCCTGATGATCAGATTTAAAGACTGGGAGGATACTTGCTGTTATTTGTTATCCTTTTCTTTATATAGGTTGGGGCAAAGGAGAATCCTCAGTTTTTTTCATCTGCAAGGCCTGTTGGGAGTTGGAAGATGCCAGGTTTCACTGACAACTCCTCCTCCTTCTCCTCACTGCTCCAGTCCTCCAAAGATCTTACTGGCAGAAGTCAGAAACATGCTGAATCTCTGTTGACGAGTAACTACCAAGTCCATGAAAATAGCAGCAACTCTTTTTCCTGGTTATACTATTAGAAGGGACAGGAAATTTAAGGAGAGATTCTTTAGTCTCTCCTTAGGAGTAAATTAGGGCCCTATATAGAAAACAGAAACTTCTTGATGGTGGAGGGGAGATTTGGGACACACCTTTTTCTTACGTTGAATAGTTATAACCCCTGTGCTAGTGCAGCACTGTGCAGTTTCCAGAATGTTTTCATCTCACTTTTATTCTTCATAGCAGGAAGACAACAGGATGGATATAATCCCCAAAATGTCATGATGAGTCTCAAATTCTGGCTGTGCCACTTATGGGCAGATCAGCCTTCCTGAGCTTAAGTTTCTTATCCATAAAAAGGAAATAATGATACCTACCTTCCAGAATCTTGTGCGCTAGATAATAATATCTACCACTTAGGTAGATACTAAGGGTTTTTCAAGAATTGAATGTATGATAAATGTGAAAGGAGCCCTTTAAATTTTATGGGAATATTTAAATGTTAAAAATGTTGCTGTTCTTATGCTTATTCCTTTTAGGTACAACATGTGCTATTTACCTTTTTTCATTTGAAAAATAAGGAAACTGAGATTCACAGAGTGTCATGGTCAGGTTCATGTGTCACCTTGGCCAAGTGGTGATGCCTGGTCATCTGGTCGGGCAAATGCTGCCCTGCTTGTTGCTATGATGACATTTCATGGATTTAAATTATGATTACATTGACTACATCCACACTGATTATGTTTGCAATCAGCTACGGAGAGTGTCTTCTGCGGTGAGTGACATTTAATCTAATAACTGGAAGGCTTTTAATTTTAAGGAGGATTCAGAAGAGACAGTCACTTTTCCTGTGAGCCTCTCCTGTGGAGTTCATCCAGACCCTTCGCTGGAGTTGCCAGCTTCAGGGCCTGCCCTACAGACCTTGGACCCTTATATTCCCATGGTTGCCCAGCCAGCCTCTCCTGAGAGTTCGTTGAAGACCTTCATCAGTTACCAGCTTGTGGCCTGCTCTACAGACTCTGAACTCTGCATTCCCTTGAGAGGAGGTTAGGTGAGATACTTTTATAAATTTTGTATCTACGAATATCTCCTGCTGATTGTTTCTCTAGAGAACCCTAGCTAATACACAGAGGTTAAACAGTTTAACAGTTAACTGAATGGTGGGAACAGGCCTTCAGCTTTTATCTTCTGGCTCCTAGTTCAATGATCTTCATATCATCATTTTTCCAGTTTATTTTGTGATTTCAAAACATTACCCAGATTCAGCTAATAAAAATAAACTTTGTCTGGCCTTATTTATCTGAGAAGTGTGTGTGTGGGAGGGAGCACAAGGTAGCAATTTTCTTATGACAAGGACCCTGATTTATATCCGGGTTTAGTGAACGATGGCCTATGAGACAGCTCCTTACCACTTGTTTTTATTTTTTTACATGCTCAGGCACTGGCAATCTAACCCAGGTTCGGCATGGCAGGCCACTCAGCCAGTGTTGCCCGACCTTACCACCTGCTTTTTTGATGGAATACAACCACATTCATTAATTTCTGTATTGTCTTATGTCTGCTTTCACTCTTCAGTGTAGAGCTGAATAGTTGTAACAGAGACTGTAGGCCCACAAAGCCTAAAATATTTACTATCTGACCCTTTACAGAAAAAGTTTGCTGGCCTCTAACTTTTGTTGTCATTCCAAATACCTTCAGAGCTAGAACCCCCAAAGAATGATAGTCCAGTGTTCATGAATTACAGCATCTGCCTTTTTAGCTCCCTAGCTCCCATATTTCTTCCCCTGGACATGCTTGGGTTCCCTGAACACTGCTAAACATTTATTCCTAGAATTCCTACCCTAGCTTCCTATACCTTCCAAGCAGGAAGGAAGGTACCTTAGAAAACATGCCACCCTGTATCCTCACTCAAGAGTGAGAAAATTGAAATCAGTCAGAGGGAAGCAGTTGGCAGTTAGATTAGAATGCAGGTATCCTGACTTTAAATAGTTATGTTATGCTGAAAACTAAATTAGACTGAATTACATTTTCCAACTTCTGAATTGCAGGTGTGAATTTTCATCCAGGTGTTTCATGCTGGACAGAAAAAAGCCACAAAGAGATTAAATGAATCACAAATCATTTCTCAGTAAGCTCATTTTAGGATCTGGAGCTCTTAGCCTAAATATACAGAACAAGAATCCTCTTGTTTAAAACTACAGACAGACTGCATTATTCATCTTGGTCTGTTTTGCTTTTCATTTCCCTTATATCGTATTTCTTTCCTGGCTAAATATAGTATAGATGTTATTGTCTGATCTGATGTTATGGAGGTCTCGGAAGACCAGTATAAGCCTGTGACATCTGTTCAAGTAGCACGAATGAGTTCACAAGGAGGGAATTCATGAAGGGAGGGACTGGGTTGGTGCTCTGATTTCTGATTTCTAAGTTTCTTTGAGTTGTCTCTAGGTGAAAATCACAGTTTTTAAATTTATTGATTTAGCAATTGTGTGGAGCTTGTATTGTTCTGTAATTGAGAAAAACCAAAAGCTATGTATTGGGACATGACTACCCATAGGATGAATGGTGTTTTATAGCCCAGTTCACCTGCCTAAAAAGCTTTGCCCTCAAAGGTAATCAAGTTTAGTAAGGCTATCAGTGGGAAACCTGGGCTGGAACCAAAAAGGTCCACAGGTGAGCAGGTAGGTTTGCAGGAAGGGTCATGGCAAGGGCATGACTAATGGGTTAATATCATTGGCAAGCCATTTTTTTTAAACCACTAACTTTTAGAAGAACCAATTTTTGGCTGACATTGACAATAATTTTTCAGGACTGCGATTTGTTTTCTGTCTGCCCAGTATCCCTACTCTTATAGTTTTAGTAATAGTAACTCATTCTTTTAAGGAGCTCCCCTTTCTCACTCTATGTAGTTTGAAGGGGGTTTTTGACCACAGGCCTCTTTTCTTCTGATTGTAGATGTAGCATGTGATACAAATTAGGCCACTAGGATTATCTCTCCCAGCCATTTACATTCTGAACTTGGATACACAGGTGAATGGGGCAGAAATATCTGATAGGAATGCCATCCCTGTGGGAATGCCCCAGATGCCCTGGGCCCAGTCCTTTCAAAGCCTGGTTGTTTTTGCTTTAACTTTTTTAGATAACCCAGTGTCATTCCAATGTATTTCTTTTCTGTAATATTAGTAGTTCTGTTTCTGTTGCTTACAGATACTTAAATATTACCATGGGGCACAAAATGATCTGGGCCTAAGATACATTATCTTATATAATTTAACAAAAACACCCTGAGATAATGTTTTAGTTTCCCAAGCTGCTAAAACAAACACCATTTAGTGGGTTGGCTTAGACAACAGAAATTTATTGGCTTACGAGATTGAGGCTGGTAGAAGTCCAAAATCGAGGCAGCGGCAAGATAGTGCTTTCTCCCTAAAGATTGTGGCATTTGGAATGGGCTGCCAACAATCCTTGGTCCTTGGCTTTTCTATCATATGGTAATGCACATGATGGCATCTTCTCTTTTCTCTTCTGGATTCCATTGACTTCCAGTGTCTTTCTTTTTTCAAGGCTTTCTTTGCCTATAAGGACTTCAGCCTTATTGAATTAAGGCCCACCCTCATTCTGTTTGGCCACACTTAATACATCTTCAAATGTCTTATTTAAAAATGGTTTCATACCCACAGGACCAAGAGTTGAGATCTGAACATGCCTTTTGTTGGGGCCATTATTTAATTCTTAATGGGTATACATTTTTATATTAGTTCCATTGCATGTATGAGAAAATTAAGGTCAGAGAGAGTTTTAATAGGTTGCCAAGGTTTATGCTGGTAATAAAGGAAGAGCTAAGATTGGAGCCCAGGGCTATTCTACCTAAAGGCCATCTTGGATCCATGCCACCATAGGGCCTCATGGGTACAGTGTGGGGCAGAGGGGAGGTATAGGAGGTCAGGGTCTCAGGAAGCACCCATTGTGCTTCAGGACAACCAGTTGCTCCCCAAGGAACAGGAGCCTAGCAGCGATCCTTCCCCTCCCCTACTCTCCCCTTCCATCTCCTTCTCTCTCCTCCTCTCTCTTCCCTCCCTCAAACCTTTTTTTTTAATTTCCTGGAGGCAGTCAAATTTTACCTACTAGGTTTTATCACTTGGTATAAAAGGGTTGTCACAGTTCACAGAGTCGAAAGTCATTTTACAGTTGAGGGAACTGAGCTCCACAGATGTTAAATAAATGGATCTGAGTCACATAAAAAAGTTAGTGCTAGATCAGGTATCAAGACTAGGATTTCTGACTCCTGGTCCAGTGTCCTTTCTTGTACACTACATAGCCTCATATCCTTGAATACTTCTCGAAGTGATGGTTTGCTGTGCTTTCCCACAGCAGTGTAGTGGAGTTGTACCATATGATACATTTAACTTCTGTAAATTCAAGTGTTTAAACATTTGGCAATGACAGGAGACAGGAATAGAGAGAGTGAGACTCTTAACATTGTAAGTGATTCCATCTGCCAGTCTGGCTTATGGGACCAAATGAAAGTGAGAAGGGAGAGGTGAGTATGAAGATTGCTCAGTGGGTTTCAGTTCCCATATGTATCTTACAGTTAGTATTGAGCCTCTAACCATGCTGAGTGACGATGTATTTTACATTCGTAGTTTTTTTTAAAAATTCAGCATGGACCCTGAAACATAGCCTACCTATTTCCACTATCTCTCTCCTTCCTAAATGCTATCAGTCAGTTCAATTATTAGAGGAAAAACTGATTCTGGTAGGCTTTCTGACAGATGGTGGTATATTTTATGGGCAAAGACATTTTTGAGGCTAATTTGGGTTACATTGGTATTTGCTTAGTGTATATGCTCTAGAATTTCAACCCCATGTAAACTGCAGCTCTATACCTAGGCACAGTGGGAGGTAATAGAACATAATGAAACCATAGGACGTGGGTTCTCGTATCTTAGTTCCATAATATGATTTAAGCAATCCTTCATTTCCTCAGCTGATAGAAAAAGATCCATGTAAAATATTTAGCATAAATCCCTGCCCATAATAAGTGCTTAAATGGTAGTTATTAATATTATTACTCTAAAGGAGCTGTTCAAGGAAATTTTGATACAATATTAGCCAATTCTAGTAAAGAAAAGAGCTGGGACTTCTGAGTTTTACTTCAGTGCCATTATGTTTATTTTTATTTAGATTTGTAAAATGAGGAGATTGGGCTAAATATTCTTCCCAAGATCTAGATCTCAATGATGACAATATGGACATCCTCATCTATTTCTGTTTCAGTTATTTATTTCTTAGTTATTTGCCTAACAAAGCATCCCCAGTCTTTGTGGCCTGAAGAATACATAGCTATTTAGGTCACAAGTGTGTGGGTTGCCCAGTCAGTCTGGTCTTCTCTGGGCTCATTGTATGTCTATGATTAGCTGTAGGTTGGATAAGCAATCCTGCTGACCTTGGCTAGGCTCTCTCACATGTGTGTGCATCAGCTGGTCATGTTTGTGGAGCAGTACCTGGTCTAAGATGATCTTGGCTAGAATAACTGAGCTTTCCTCCACATGGTCCCTCCTCTAGCCGGCTATCCTAGGTTTGTTCATATGGTGGTGGCAGGGTTCTAAGAAATAGAGTGGACACACACAATGCCTCTTGAGGCTTTGGCTCAGATCTGGCACAACATTACATTCTCCATATTCTATTAGCTAAAGCAAGTCACAAGCCTGGTCTACATTCAAGGGTGAGAAAAGAAACTCATCATTTTGATGGGACTAGCTGCAAAGTTATGTTTGCAAGGGGTATCGGATATAGGGAGGAACATAATTGGGGCCATTTTTAAAAATCAATCTACCACAACTTCAGATGTCTTGGTATCTGTCAGTAGGGCCTGATGTGTTCTTCACACACAATTTTGTCTTCCTGGCTGAGAATACAGGTTCTCAGCAGCTTAATGGTGACTGATACCCATAGGCTACCAGGTTTTCCCTTAGTCTGTTTTCCTCCAGCTGGATTCCTAAGATTGAGATAGGGTTTTTAACAGAGGATCTGGTCTGTCAGAACTTGTCCTGTAGTGGCAAACATTTGTTTTGCATTTGGAATAAAGTGCTTCACCTGTTTATTCATAGAATTGTGACCATCTGGACATGGCATGAATTTGCAAATGCATTTGCCAATTTGGATTGCTCGAAAAGGCTGTTGCTGCCTGAAAAAATGACAGACTAATTGTATCCTTTATGATGATTGGAAGAGGGGATAGACAAACATATAGCAAAGAATACTGCTTTTATTGCCTAGAATATAATTTTTCTTAGGAATGACAGACATGGAGAATGCGTAAATTAATAAACTGAAAATGTACAGCAGATGTTCTCCAAACAGAACAGTGGCTTGTTATCATTAGATGTCAGCCAAGATGTCTACTGTGTTCTTGGGGCTAATGCCGGTGCTGGTGCAAGTGCTTGTATTAGCCACTGATAAGGATGAGGGATCTGTTAGGTTTAGAGTTCAGGAATAGAGAACATCACTCTCTGATACTGTATTACATGGTATCGGAAGGCACAAACAGTAGAAAGAATTTAATTCTATTAATTGCATATAGGAGTAGAAAATGCTTAGTTTTTGCCCATATTGTGTTTTCTTTTTTATTTTAAAAATTTTATTCAATTATTATGTATATTATTTATGTATATTTTACTTACATATAAAATACATCTGTACAGGTCAACATTCAGCAAAATGAATTTCTTTTTTGTGAACATATGTACATAACCAACACCTACATTTAGCAATACAAAATATTAGCAGCACCACTGTAGCTGCTCTCATACCCCTCTCCGTCACTACCCCTCTTCACTGATAACCATGATTCTGTTTTCTAACAGCATAAATTTATTTTGTCAGGTTTTGTATTGTAAATAAATTGAATCATATAGTATGTACTCTTTTTTGCCTGGATTCTTTCACTCAACATATTGATTTTGAGATCTTCCAAATTATTTCATCTGTCAGTTCTTTCCTTTTCATCACTGACTAGTATTCCATTGTATGGATAATTAATGATTTGCTTTCCCATTCATCTGTTGATGGACTTTTGAGTTTCCAGTTTTTGGCTATTACGAATAAGCTTATTATGAACATTTTGTGTACAAGTCTCTATGACAACATACATATATAGGCTTTCCTTGGATAAAGCCCTAGATGTAGAACAGCTGTGTTGTATGGTAAAAATATGTGTAATGCTTTAAGAAATGGCAAAACTGTTTTTGAAAGTGATTGTACTGTTTTACATTCCTACCAGAAGTGTATGAGAATTTTAATTACTTTGCATCCTAGCTAGTTCTTGGTAGAGTCAGTCATTCCAATTTCAGCCATTCTCATGGGTATGCATGACATTGTAGTTTAAATTGCGTTAATGGTGCTGAACATATTTTTATT
Organism: Tamandua tetradactyla; assembly: GCF_023851605.1. Taxonomy (NCBI): domain Eukaryota; kingdom Metazoa; phylum Chordata; class Mammalia; order Pilosa; family Myrmecophagidae; genus Tamandua; species Tamandua tetradactyla. Next base: position 54,699,851 of record NC_135339.1, read on the forward strand.
TGCTTATTGGCCCTTCATATATCTTTTTTGGTAAAGTGTCTGTTTAAAATATTGCTGATTTTTTATTGGTATCATTTGTCTTTTATTACTGAACTGTAGGAATTCTTTATATATTCTGGATACAAATCCTTTGATTTTTTTTTTATGAATGGTTTATCATTTTCTTACTGGTGACTTTCAAAGAGGAAAAGGTTTTCATTTTCATAAAGTCTAATTCATCAATTAAAATTTTTTTATGTCTCATACTTTGTGTTTTATATATGAGAAACTTGCCAACTTCGAGGTCACAAAAACATTCTCTTAATTTTCTCCTGTAAGTTGTAGAAATTTAGGTTTTACATTTAGGTCTATGTTCCATTTTGAGTTAATTTTTGTTTATGGTGTGAGGTAAGGGTCAGTTTTCACTTTTTTCCCAGGTGAATATCTAGTTGAGTTGGAGATACTCGTTGAAAAGATTCTCCTTTGAATTACCTTAAAAATTTGTTAAAAATTAATTGATCAATTACATGTAGATCTATTTCTAGACTCTTTATGATATTCCACTCACCCACATATCTATCTTTTCACCAGTAAATTCTGAAATTAGAGTATGTTCTTTCTTTTAAAATTCCTTTTGATATTTTGGCACCTTTGCATTTCCAAACAAATTTTAGAATCAACTTTTCAATCCCTGTAAAATTTCTGCCAGAATTTAAATTCTGTATTGCAGTGAATGTATAGATTAATTTGGGGATAATTGCAGTTTTATCAATATCAGTCTTCTACTCCATGAATATGACATACCTTTCCATTTATTTAGATCTTCCATAATTTTTCTCAAAAATATTTTGTAATTTTCAGTGCCAAGATACCGATGTCTTCTATTAGACTTATTTAATGTGTATTTTTGACACCATTGTAAATGGAATTTTTAAAAGATCACTTTGCAATTGTTTACTGCTAGTATATGAGAATACAATAGATTTTTAAAAATATTAACCCTGTATCCTGCGCCTTTGATAAATATTTTATTGCTCTAGTAGCATTTTATAGATTCTTTGAGATTTTCTATGCAACCAAACGTATTATCTGCAAACAATGATGGTATTCTTCCTTTCCAATCTTTGTACTATTATTTCTTTTTCTTGCCTTATTAAAATGTTAGGACCTCTAGAATAATGTAAAGTGATGAAAGTGGGCATCTTTCTCTTGTTCCCAATCTCAAGATGAAATAATTCATGCTTTCTCCATTAAGTATGATGTTAACTGTAGATTTTTCATAGATCTTTTTTTAACACTTTGATGCTGTTTCTTATTATTCCCAGTCTGTTCAGAGACTTTATTATGAATTGCATTAAATATTTTCAATTATTGTTTTCTTCATGTATAGAAATGATCATGTGGTTTTTCTGCTGTATATTTTTAATATAATGAATTGCAGTCATTGATTTTAGAATGTTAAACCAACCTTGCATTCCTGGTATAATTCTACTTGGTTATGATCTATTATCCTTTTTAATATATTGTTAGATTTGATTTTTAAATATTTTCTTAATGCTTTTGCATCTAAATTCATGAGGGATGTTGGTCTGTAATTTTCTTTTTTTGTAACGTCAGATTTTGGTATTAGGTTCATGCTGACCTCATAAAAAGGGTTGGGTGGTGATCCCTCCTCCTTTACATGTTGAAAAATTTGGGCAATATTGGTGCTACTTCATCCTGGAATACTTGATATGATTCAATAATGAAACTCTCTGGACTTGGAGTTTTCTTTTTGGGAATGTTTTAAATATCAAATCTAAATTCTTTAATATATATTCACATATTCAACTAGTCATATTTTCTGGTTCTTCTTGTGTCAGTTTTGGAAACTGTCCCACTTTCTCTCAGGTAATATTCGTTGCATTGAGGTTCATTTCTTCTGATATAAAAATAGCTACTCTAGGGTGCATGGATGGTTCAGTGGTAGAATGCTTGCCTTTCAGGCGGGAGACCTGGGTTCAGTTCCTGAACCATGCACCCCCCCAAAAATAAAACTACAATAAAAATAGCTATTCTGCCTTTATTATGGTTATTGTTTGCATTGGTGTATCTTTATCTCCCCCCATTTTCTTTCAACCTATGTATGCCTTTATATGTAAACTATGTCCTGTTTAGGCAGCATATAGTAAGGTATTGTTTTTAAAAAATCTATTCTGTTAGTTTTTTCCCTTTTTACTCAGTGTTTACACCACTATAATTTGATATAATTATCGATATTGTTTGATTTACATTTCAAGTCTAATTTGTTGGATATTGGTATAGCTACTCCTGTTCTTTTCTCATTGTTGTTTGCATGAAATATCTTTTCCCAACCTTTCAGTTTCAACCTATTTTTGTCCTTGGGTCTAAATAAGTCTCCTGTAGACAGCATATAGATTGGTCCTGTTTTTTAATCCATTCTGCCAGTCACATGTGTCTTTTGATTGGGGAGTTTAATGCATTAACATTTAATGTTATTACTATAAAGCTGCACTTTCTTCTAGCATTTTGTCTTTTGGATTTTATATGTCATATCTAATTTTTTTTCTCTTTTTACCTTTACTGATATTCTTCATTTCTACACTATTCTCCAGGCCTCTCTCTTCTTTCTTTTCCTATCTGCCTGTAGTGCTCCCTTTAGTATTTCTTGCAGAGCCAGTCTGTTGGTCACAAATTCTCTCAATGATTGTTTGTCTGAAAACATTTTAATCTCCCCCTCATTTTTATAATTTTTTTTCTTGGGTGCATGGTCTGGGAATTGAACCTGGGCCTCCCACATGTAGGGAAGCATTCTACCACCGAACCACCCATGCACCCTCTCCTTCATTTTTGAAGGACAATTTGGCTGGATGTAGAATTCTTGGTTGGCAGTTTTTCTCTTCTAGACTCTTAAATATAGCACACCACTACTTTCTTGCTTCCATTGTTTTGGCTGAGAAATCCACATATAGTCTTATTGGGCTTCCTTTGTATGTGATGGATGACTTTTCTCTTGCCACTTTCAAAATTCTCTTTCTCTTTGATATCTGATAGTCTAACTAGGAAATATCTTGGAGTATGTCTATTTGGATCTGTTCTTTGTGGGATAACTGTACTTCTTGGATCTGTAATTTTATGTCTTTTATAAGAGATGGGAAATTTTCCATTTCCTCCATTAGTCTTTCTACTCCTTTTTCCTTCTCTTCTCCTTCTGGGAGACCCACAAGATGTATATTTATGCTTTTCATGTTTTGTCATTCCATTCCTTGAGAACTTGCTCATATTTTTCCGTATATTTTCTTTTGTGTGTCAGATTTCAGATGTCTAGTCCTCTAGTTAACTAGTTCTTTCTTCTGCCTCTTCAAATCTATTGTAGATTTCCATTGTTTTTTCATCTCTTCTACTGTGCCTTTCATTCTGTGATTTGTTTTTTCAAATTTTTGATTTCTTCTTTTTGTTCACCCAGTGTCTTCTTTATATCCTCTCTCAATTCATTGATTTGATTTTTAATGAGATTTTCCATGTCTGTTTGAACATACTGAATTAGTTGTTTCAACTCCTGTATCTCATTTGAATTGTTGGTTTGTTCCTTCAACTGTGTCATATCTTCAACTTTCCTATTATGACTCCTTATGTTTTTCTGGTGTCTAAGCATTTGCTTTTCTTAATTAGTTTATTCTAGAGGCTGTTTTCACTCTTTTACTTAGAATTTTCTTGCTGGATGGCTTTGTTTTCTATCTAGTTTTGACATTCAGTTCACCTTATTCTAGACCTCTAGCATAGGTTCTGCTTTAACTGCTCAGTATTTTTCACTTCTTGCCCTGCTTATATGGAGCCCTTTTTTTTTCTTTTGAGGAGGGTCTCCTCAATCATTATAGACCCTAGTCAGATTTTCCTAGACTGACTGGGCCATGACTTAGGAAGAAAGAGTCATAAGCATTTGTTTTCCCTGTGGGTGAGACCCAGCAGGTTGTCAGACTTCCCTATGAAACCTTTAGACTCTGTGTTTTCTGGTACTATCCAGCATTGATCCTTGTCTGCCCTTGTCTTCCCACCAGTGGATCTCAGCAGTCTCTAGTGGTTGAGACAGTGGTGGGGTTGTAGGGTGGCATTAATTGCTTCAGTTTTCCAGTCCCTGGGGCCTGCATTCCTTGAAGGAGAAATTCCACTTGAGTTGAGCCCCAGCTTTCTCTTGGGCAAGATACAACCTTTAGGGAATTAACTCCTTTCACCTGACTAATTACTTTGTCTCTGACAAGCTTAATTCTGCTCTTGCCTGTGGACACTGCTGGAGCCTGAGAAGGCTTCCAGTTCTATCTAATGAGCTGTTAAGGAATAGAAAGAAAAAAAGCATTTCCAGAGTGGGAATCCCTGCTCCTCAGGTTTATTCAGGTTTATCAAGCAAGAACTAAAGTTGGGATGTGGCTGTATGTATTTCCAGGCTCTATGTACCCCCTTTTCTTGGGGTCCAGCCCTTTTGCAGGATTTTGTGTGGTCTAACTCAAAACTCCTGTTGTATTTTTTTTTTTTTGTCAACCCACCCGCTTTCTGCTGGGACAAAATCGCCTACTACTTTTAGTGCTTATTCCAGGTTTCTCTGTGCTGGGGACTTATTTTCAGTAGTCAGAATTAATGAATTGATTCCATAATTGGAGCTTGCTTGTGCTAAGCCCTTGCTGCTAGTAAAGCCTTGTTTCCTTTCCCCTCAGGGAACCAGCCTGCCATGCCTGTAGGGAGGGATGACAGCCTCTATGGCTTGAGGGACTTACAGTTCTGTTGGGGTTTTAGCTGGTCCAGACTGGCATATGCTGTGTGTCCGGCCACTGATACAGGCCCAGCAGTTGTTCTGTACTGTTCCTGGCTATTTACTAATTGCTGTAGAGGATGAACTAAATTCCAGTATGTTGCCCTGCCTCTATCCAGTATGGTTAGATTTAAATCTACCACTTTTTCCCCAAATTTGTAGAGATATATTCATACATCACACAAACCACCCAAAGTATATAATCACTGGCTCACAGTATCATGACATAGTTTTCCATACATCCCCATGATCAATTTTAGAACATTTTCATTACTCCAGAAAAGAAATAATAATAAATGATAAAACCCAAATCCTCCCATACCTTCTTCCCTTGTCTGTCCCCCCATTGTTGATCCATAGTATTGGTGTAGTAAATTTGTACCTGTTGACCAAAGAATTAGATCTACGATTTTATTATTTGTTTTCTCTTTGTTATTTTGATTTATGTTCCCCTAATCTTTATTTGTAATTTGAATATTTTTTTAGTATTCTCTTTTATCTATTGGCTGTTTAGCTTGATCTCTTTGTATTATTATTTTTTTGTCTTTTTGTTGTTTTATTTTTTTTTTTGTTTTTTCTTTATTCTTTTTATTTTATTTATTTATCTTCTTTGTATTATTTTTTAGTGCTTGCCCTCAGGTTTATAGTGCACATATCTAATTTCTCACTGCTTATTTAGATTTTTTTTACTGTGAAAAATAACCAAATATATACAAAAAAGCAATAAATTTCAAGGCACACCACAACAGTTAGCTATAGAACAAATTTCAGAGTTTGGTATGGATTACAGTTGCACAATTTTAGTTTTTTCCTTCTAGCTGCTCCAAGATACTTGAGACTGATAGAAATATCAATAATATGTTTCAGCAGTCATACTCATTTGTTAAATCCTATCTCCTCTGTTATAATTCCATCTTCTCCTTTGATCTTTCTCCCAATCTTTAGGGGTATTTAGGCTATGCCCATTCTAACTTTTTCATGTTGGAAAGGGTTATTGATAATTTGGGATAGAGGGATGAAATTAGTTGATGTTCTGGAGAGGCTGGCCCCTCTGAGTTTTAGGACTTAGGAGGTTGTGGTTTCTGCAAAGTAATCATAGTGCATGGAACCTCTATAGAATCTCAGATAAAGCCCTGAGTCTTATTAGGGTTGGCAGGAATGGTTTTGGTGGGGGTTTGGCAAACCATTATAAATAATAATATCTAGCTGAAGCTTACATAAAGAGTAGCCTCCAGAAGTAGCTTCTCAACTCTATTTGAACTCTCTCAGCCACCGATACCTTACTTGTTACAATTCTTTCCCCTTTTTGGTCAGGATGGCATTGTCAGTCCCATAGTAACAGGGCCAGGCTCATCCCTGGGAGTCATATTCCACATTGCCAGAGAGACTTTTACCTTTAGATGTCATGTCCCACATAGAGGGCAGGGTAATGATTTTACTTGTAGAGTTGGGCATAGAGAGTGAGAGAGAGAGAGAGAGGCCCAATCTGAGCAGCAAAAGAGGTCCTTGGCAGTAACTCTTAGGCATAACTATAGGTGATTTAGCTTCTCTGCTACATAAATAAGCTTCACAAGACCAAGCCTCAAGATCAAGGACTTGGCCTATTGATTTGGGAGTCCTTGATGTTTGAGACAGTATCAAGAGTTTCCCCAGGAGCTTTGTTACAATAGGGCCAGGATGAAGTTTCTTTGCCCTTGGGTTTAAAAGCAAAAGAATGTCTTTGAGGAGGAATTAGATGAGGAATATGTGATAATCACTTTAGTTCCAATAAAAGAGGAACCTCAAGAAAAGCATCAAATGGAATGCAGTACTTCTGCTGTAGAAGTTAAACCAAAGAAGTCTAGAAAAAGGGATAAAGTTCCTCTTCCTCAAATGAATGAGCAATCCAAAGCTTGCTCAAAACCTAAAGTACCAGCACTTCCCTTGCCAACCATTTTGCCTCCAATTAATATGGTACACTGGGACACTTTGCAGAAGTGGTGCCAACATTTTAATTTCAGTACTGATGGCCTGAAAATAGAGGTTTACCTGAGACTCCAGCAACATGCTTACCCTGAGCAAAAACAGGATATTTCTGACACACTGCGGAAGGCCAAGTTGGAGTCACGTTCAAAGAATTGCAAGACAATGACTAATACAGGAAAGGGTCAGAAAAAGGAGTGAGAAGAAATGACTAAAAAAAATTGAAGTGATAACTTCAGCTCAGGAGGCAATGTTGGCATCATGGACAAGAATTGCTGCAAGAGCAGTTTAGCCTAAGACTGTGAATTCATGTCCCATACCTACTTCTGTTGAGACTGTTTTGCTGCAAGGCTCAGGTGTCAGATGATGTGTGGTCCATGGCAGAGTTCTCCCTGCAGGCACAAAAGGTTTGGTTTTGCCTGCAGTTCCATGCAGGGCAGGCCTGGATACCTGACACTCCTGAGAGGATGATCTCTCTCTTTGTTACCAGACTGCACTTTTGCATCTGCAGACATAGAAGACAATATGTTGAGCCCAGAATGTGTGAAGAGGAACAAGAAGTTAATGGAAAGATTCATTCTAATTGAGAAGGAGAAGTGATCTGCTTTGAACACACCACCATCTCTTTTTTTGGAAGCTCAATGTTTTAATAAACAACAAATGACTGAGAGCCCATAGCTAAATTGACTTGCATCTCAATGATTAATGTGCTCTGTCTTAAGCATCCTCAGTGCTGCCTGCTTTTTTGAGTAAAAATGTGAATTTCTGGATTCTGGACTTTGGGTTTACCAAAAAGTGACTGCTACTGCTGCTTTTTATGAATTTGGTTTAGATAGAGGTTACCTGTCCACATCAATTAAAATGTTTCTCCATGTATTGGTTCCATAAAAATTACTGCTAGAGGAGAGTTCAAGTACAGAAAAGGTATCTGTAAATATTTTAACTTTGTGTGTAGCTATATAGAATATGATTTTTCTACTTAAAAAATTATGTGTGTGTTCTAGTTTGCTAGCTGCCGGAATGCAACACACCAGAGACGGATTGGCTTTTAATAAAAGGGGATTTATTTTGTTGGTTCTTCAGAGGAAAGGCAGCTAACTTTCCACTGAGGTTCTTTCTTACGTGGAAGGCACAAGATGGTCTCTGCTGGTCTTCTCTCCAGGCCCCTGGGTTCGAACAACTTTCCCCGGGGTGACTTCTTTCTGCATCTCCAAAGGCCTGGGCTGAGCTGCTAGTGCTGAGATGAGGAATGCTGAGCTGCTAGGCTGTGCTACATTGGATTCTCTCATTTAAGCACCAGCCAATTAAGTCAAACGTCACTCATTGCAGCAGACACGCCTCTTAGCCTACTGCAGATGTAATTAGCAGTAGATGAGATTCACGTACCATTGGTTTGTGTCTGCAGCAACAGAAATAGGTATGCCCACCTGGCCAAGTTGACAACTGAATCTAACTAACACAGTGTGTATATCCACAGTATTCAAAAACTAGTTGGATATATTGTGAAATATTTCTTATTTGTAATATTGACAGTTGGCTTTGTTCAATAATATTGTGTGTGTATATTTGTACAATGAAATTTCTACATGTGGATTTGCTGTTAAATAAAATTTGTACAAGTGGAATTGCTGAGTAAAAAAAGAGAGAGTTTCCCCAGTGGTAAAGTTTAATAGTTCCATATTTTTTCTCCCATCCTTCAAGGGACTTTGCCAATACTTTTGAATTATCTGCTCAACATACTCTGGGATGTATCCAGGCATTACGTTAAACTATACAGAATTACAAACCCTTAGTCCCATTCTGTGCTCCATGTGTTTGGGTTGTTTAAATGATCTATCCAGACAGGCTAAGTTAGAGTATGTGCTACAGAAAATTTAGGTTTTGGACAAAATAAGGCTCTCTTCCTTTGGTCTCATAGAGTAGGTGAAGTTTTAAAATACAGACAGTGTCCTCCTTACCCCTGTATTCTGATTTACCTTAGTCCTGACCTGATCGACTTCAATCTCATCTCTAATTGAAACCTGATATCTTTTTCAATTTCTCTAACAGTTGTTGTATGTAGCAATTTTAATTTTCATGGCTGTAGAACTCTTACTCTGAGTCTTAGGTGTCACACAGGTAACCATAGTTCCAGGGAGATGCAGGTTATACATATATATAGCACAGCATCTCAATAATTTAATATAATTTTAAGGAACGAAGAGCTCTAGTAGTTACTTGCTAAAACTTAGATAAACTTGCTCACAAGAGCAAGCCTCAAGATCAAGGGCTTGGCCTATTGACTTGGGAGTCCCTAATGTTTGAGACAGTATCAAAGGTTTCCCCAGTGGTAAAATTTAATAGTTCCATATTTTTTCTCCCATCCCTCAAGGGACTTTACTAAAACTTTTTAATTACCTGCTCAACATACTCTGGGATGTACTAAGCATTACATTAGGTTATACACAATTACAAACCCTCATCCCATTCAGTGCTCTATGTGTTTGTGTTGTTTAAATGATATGTCCAGACAGGTTGAATTATATTATGTACTACAGAAAATTTAGGTTTTGGACAAAATAAAACTCTCTTCCTTTGGTCTCATAGAGTAGGTGAAATTCTGAAATACAATGTCCTTCTTACCCCTATATTCTGATTTACCTTAGTCCTGACCTGATCAGCTTCATTCTTATCTCTAATTGAAGTCTGATCTCTGTATCAGTTTCTCTAATGGTTGTATGTGGCATTGCTGACCTTCAGAACTGCAGAATTCCTACACTGAGTCTTAGGTGTTACACAGGTACCCAACCTAGTTCCAGGGAAATACTAGACTATACATATATAGCTCAGCCTCTCAAAATCTAGAAATAATAATTACCATTCCAGACTAAATGTGACTGCTATTAGAGCTAACAATCTAGGCCCTAATTTTCTTATAAGTATTTTCTAAATGAGACCATTACATACAATATTTGCTCTTTTGTTTCTGGCTTCTTTAGTATCACATAATGTCCCCCAGGTTTACTCACATTGTTGCATGCCTCACAACTTCCTTTCTGTAGCAGCACAACATTTGATCATATGTATGCATCACAGTTCGGCATTCTAATTCTCAGTCAGTTATCTTTCAGCCACCTCCATCAGTTAGGGATCGTATATAATATCCAAAGTTAACAGTCATGTCTCATATTATTCTCACTTAGTGGTGTAATCATCAGCACTCTCAAGTTTGGACAATTTTCATTGCTCCCATGAGAAAAATAACTGATAAACACATCCTCACTAAATAGAAAATCCAAACCTCCCTTTAACTCTTGTCCTTCCCCTTTAATTATTTTACCCCTGGTATTGCTGTGGTAAATATAGGTAAATACAAATGTTTTCCTGTTAAACATAGCACATAACATGCAATAGTAGTTTTCTCCCTATACTCTGGTATTATAAACTGTTTGTACAAGATTCAAACCTTTGAAGTAGTTCATGCAAGAACTTATTTATATTTGTAGTGCTAATTGGTGGGATACATGGTCCTATACAACCCCTTTCAATAGTGTTCACCTTCAATATGGAAATATTACTTATAGACCCACTAATGAACTGCCTTTACTTCCATCCATTCCCTTATGTAAGTTCAATTTCATTAACTAATTGTTCACCCATCTCTAGCTTCCTTGTATCTCTACGTCCCCTATATTCTGTATTATAGGCCTCTGAGTTTACCTTTACCAAGGTCAATAAAAGTGGAATCATACAATATCTATCCTTTATGTCTGCCTTCCTTCACTCAGCATTATGTTCTCAAGGTTCATCCATGTTTTTGTGTGCTTCCAGATGTCATTTCATCTTACTGCTGCATAATATTCCATTTATGTATATACCACATTTAGTTTATCCACTCATCTGTTGATGGGCACTTGAATTGTTTCCATCTTTCGGCAACTGTGAGTAATGCTGCTATAAATATTGGTATGCAATTGTTTGTGTCACTGCTTTCAGCTCTTCTGAGTATGTACCGAGGAGTGGTATTGTTGGGTTATAGGGCAATTCGATATTTAGTTTTCTGAGGAACAGTCTAACTTCCATAGTGACTGTACCATTCTACATTCCTACCAGCTTGTTCCAGTTTCTCCACATATTCTCTAAAATATGTCATTTCCTGTTTGTTTAATAGCAGCCATTCTTATAAGTGTGAGGTGGTATCTCACTATAGTCTTGATCTGCATTTCCCTTATAGCTAATGAAAATGAGTTTCTCTTCATGTACTTTTTAGCCATCTGTATTTGCTTTTCAGAAAAATGTCCATTCATATATTTAGCCCATTTTATAATTGGGTTGTTTGTTCTTTTGTTGTTGAGTTGTATGATTTCTTAATGTATACAGGGTATCAAACCTTTATCTCATACATGATTTCCAAATATTTTCTTCCACTGAGTTGACTGCCTCTTCACCTTTATGACAAAATCTTTTGAGTTACAAAAGTATTTGATTTTGAAGTTGTTCTAGTTTGCTGGCTGCTTGAATGCAATATACCAGAAATGGAGTGGCTTTTTAAAAGGGAAATCTATTAAGTTGTAAATTTACAGTTCTGAGGCTGTGAAATTGCACCAATTAAAGCAAGTCTATAGAAATGTCCAATCTAAGGGAAGGATACCTTGGTTCAAGAAGGCCAATGACATTCACAGTTTCTCTCTCAACTGGAAAGGCACATGGTGAACATGGTGGCATATGCTAGCTTTCTCTCCTGGCTTCTGGTTTCATGAAGCTCCCCATGGGGCATTTTCCTTCTTCATCTCCAAAGGTTTCTGGCTGCACAGGCTCTCATCATTCTTGTCATTCTGAAGCTAGCTCCAAAATGCTTCCTCTTTTAAAAGATCCCAGTAAATTAATCAAGACCCCTCTGGAATGGATGGAGTCACATTTTCCTCTAATCCCAGGTTAATACCCACAATTGGGTGAGTCACATCACTGTGGAGATAACCTAATCAAATTTCCAATATACAGTACTGAATAGGGTTTATAAAGAAATGGATGCCTCCACAAAATTGGATTAGGGTTAAAGCATGGCTTTTTTAGGGTACATAAATCCTTTCAAACTAGCACAGAGGTGTTCCCATTTATCTATTTTTTCTTTCACAGCTTGTGCTTTGTGTGTAAAGTTTAGGAAGCTGCCTCCTGTTACTAGGTCTTGAACATGCTTCCCTACATTTTCTTTTAGGAGCTTTATGGTACTGGTTTTTTTTATTTTTTTATTTTTAATTAAAAAAATTTTTTTTATTAATTAACGGAAAAAAAGAAATTAACCCAACATTTAGAAATCATACCATTCTACATATGCACTCAGTAATTCTTAAGATCATCACATAGATGCATGATCATCGTTTCTTAGTACATTTGCATCGGTTTAGAAGAACTAGCAATACAACTGAAAAAGATATAGAATGTTAATATAGAGAAAAAAATAAAAGTAATAATAGTAAAAAACAAAACAAAACAAAAACCTATAGCTCAGATGCAGCTTCATTCAGTGTTTTAACATGATTACTTTACAATTAGGTATTATTGTGCTGTCCATTTTTGAGTTTTTGTATCTAGTCCTGTTGCACAGTCTGTATCCCTTCAGCTCCAATTACCCATTATCTTACCCTGTTTCTAACTCCTGCTGGACTCTGTTACCAATGACAAATTCCAAGTTTATTCTCGAATGTCAGTTCACATCATTGGGACCATACGGTATTTATCTTTTAGTTTTTGGCTAGACTCACTCAGCATAATGTTCTCTAGGTCCATCCATGTTATTACATGCTTCATAAGTTTATCCTGTCTTAAAGCTGCATAATATTCCATCGTATGTATATACCACAGTTTGTTTAGCCACTCTTCTGTTGATGGACATTTTGGCTGTTTCCATCTCTTTGCAATTGTAAATAATGCTGCTATAAACATTGGGGTGCAAATGTCCATTTGAGTTTTTGCGCTTAATTCCTTTGAGTAGATTCCCAGCAATGGTATTGCTGGGTCGTATGGCAATTCTATATTCAGCTTTTTGAGGAACCGCCAAACTGCCTTCCACAGTGGTCGCACCATTTGACATTCCCACCAACAGTGCATAAGTGTGCCTCTTTCACCGCATCCTCTCCAGCACTTGTCATTTTCTGTTTTGTTGATAATGGCCATTCTGGTGGGTGTGAGATGATATCTCATTGTGGTTTTGATTTGCATTTCTCTAATGGCCAGGGACATTGAGCATCTCTTTATGTGCCTTTTGGCCATTTGTATTTCCTCTTCTGAGAGGTGTCTGTTCAAGTCTTTTTCCCATTTTGTAATTGGGTTGGCTGTCTTTTTGTTGTTGAGTTGAACAATCTCTTTATAAATTCTGGATACTAGACCTTTATCTGATATGTCATTTCCAAATATTGTCTCCCATTGTGTAGGCTGTCTTTCTACTTTCTTGATGAAGTTCTTTGATGCACAAAAGTGTTTAATTTTGAGGAGTTCCCATTTATTTATTTCCTTCTTCAGTGCTCTTGCTTTAGGTTTAAGGTCCATAAAACTGCCTCCAATTGTAAGATTCATAAGATATCTCCCTACATTTTCCTCTAACTGTTTTATGGTCTTAGACCTAATGTTTAAATCTTTGATCCATTTTGAGTTAACTTTTGTATAGGGTGTGAGAGATGGGTCTTCTTTCATTGTTTTGCATATGGATATCCAGTCCTCTAGGCACAATTTATTGAAGAGACTGTCCTGTCCCAGGTGAGTTGGCTTGACTGCCTTATCAAAGATCAAATGTCCATAGATGAGAGGGTCTATATCTGAGCACTCTATTTGATTCCATTGGTCGATATATCTATCTTTATGCAAATACCATGCTGTTTTGACCACTGTGGCTTCATAATATGCCTTAAAGTCAGGCAGCGCAAGACCTCCGGCTTCGTTTTTTTTCCTCAAGATGTTTTTAGCAATTCGGGGCACCCTGCCCTTCCAGATAAATTTGCTTATTGGTTTTTCTATTTCTGAAAAATAAGTTTTTGGGATTTTGATTGGTATTGCATTGAATCTGTAAATCAATTTAGGTACGATTGACATCTTAACTATATTTAGTCTTCCAATCCATGAACACGGTATGCCCTTCCATCTATTTAGGTCTTCTGTGATTTCTTTTAACAGTTTTTTGTAGTTTTGTTTATATAGATTTTGTGTCTCTTTAGTTAAATTTATTCCTAGGTATTTCATTCTTTTAGTTGCAATTGTAAATGGGATTCATTTCTTGATTTCCCCCTCAGCTTGTTCATTACTAGTGTATAGAAATGCTACAGATTTTTGAATGTTGATCTTGTAACCTGCTACTTTGCTGTACTCATTTATTAGCTTTAGTAGTTTTGTTGTGGATTTTTCCGGGTTTTCGACGTATAGTATCATATCGTCTGCAAACAGTGATAGTTTTACTTCTTCCTTTCCAATTTTGATGCCTTGTATTTCTTTTTCTTGTCTAATTGCTCTGGCTAGAACCTCCAACACAATGTTGAATAATAGTGGTGATAGTGGACATCCTTGTCTTGTTCCTGATCTTAGGGGGAAAGTTTTCAATTTTTCCCCATTGAGGATGATATTAGCTGTGGGTTTTTCATATATTCCCTCTATCATTTTAAGGAAGTTCCCTTGTATTCCTAGCTTTTGAAGTGTTTTCAACAGGAAAGGATGTTGAATCTTGTCAAATGCCTTCTCTGTATCAATTGAGATGATCATGTGATTTTTCTGCTTTGATTTGTTGATATGGTGTATTACATTAATTGATTTTCTTATGTTGAACCATCCTTGCATACTTGGGATGAATCCTACTTGGTCATGATGTATGATTCTTTTAATGTGTTGTTGGATACGATTTGCTAGAATTTTCTTGAGGATTTTGCATCTATATTCATTAGAGAGATTGGCCTGTAGTTTTCTTTTTTTGTAATATCTTTGCCTGGTTTTGGTATGAGGGTGATGTTGGCTTCATAGAATGAATTAGGTAGTTTTCCCTCCCCTTCGATTTTTTTGAAGAGTTTGAGGAGAGTTGGTACTAATTCTTTCTGGAATGTTTGATAGAATTCACATGTGAAGCCATCTGGTCCTGGACTTTTCTTTTTAGGAAGCTTTTGAATGACTAATTCAATTTCTTTACTTGTGATTGGTTTGTTGAGGTCATCTATGTCTTCTTGAGTCAAAGTTGGTTGTTCATGTCTTTCCAGGAACCCGTCCATTTCCTCTAAATTGTTGTATTTATTAGCGTAAAGTTGTTCATAGTATCCTGTTATTATCTCCTTTATTTCTGTGA
Organism: Tamandua tetradactyla; assembly: GCF_023851605.1. Lineage (NCBI taxonomy): Eukaryota > Metazoa > Chordata > Mammalia > Pilosa > Myrmecophagidae > Tamandua > Tamandua tetradactyla. Next base: position 54,714,892 of record NC_135339.1, read on the forward strand.
GGTCAGTAGTTATGTCTCCTCTTCCATTTCTGATCTTATTTATTTGCATCCTCTCTCTTCTTCTTTTTGTCAATCTTGCTAAGGGCCCATCAATCTTATTGATTTTCTCATAGAACCAACTTCTGGTCTTATTGATTTTCTCTTATTGTTTTCATGTTCTCAATTTCATTTATTTCTGCTCTGATCTTTGTTATTTCTTTCCTTTTGCTTGCTTTGGGGTTAGTTTGCTGTTCTTTCTCCAGTTCTTCCAAGTGGACAGTTAATTCCTGCATTTTTGCCTTTTCTTCTTTTCTGATAAAGGCATTTAGGGCAATAAATTTCCCTCTTAGCACTGCCTTTCCTGCATCCCATAAGTTTTGACATGTTGTGTTTTCATTTTCATTTGCCTCGAGGTATTTGCTAATTTCTCTTGCAATTTCTTCTTTGACCCACTGGTTGTTTAAGAGTGTGTTGTTGAGCCTCCACGTATTTGTGAATTTTCTGGCACTCGGCCTATTATTGATTTCCAACTTCATTCTTTTATGATCCGAGAAAGTGTTGTGTATGATTTCAATCTTTTAAAATTTGTTAAGACTTGCTTTGTGACCCAGCATATGGTCTATCTTTGAGAATGATCCATGAGCACTTGAGAAAAAGGTGTATCCTGCTGTTATGGGATGTAATGTCCTATAAATATCTGTTAAGTCTAGCTCATTTATAGTAATATTCAGATTCTCTATTTCTTTATTGACCCTCTGTCTAGATGTTCTGTCCATTGATGAGAGTGGTGAATTGAAGTCTCCAACTGTTATGGTACATGAGTCTATTTCCCTTTTCAGTGTTTGCAGTGTATTCCTCACGTATTTTGGAGCATTCTGGTTCGGTGCGTAAATATTTATGATTGTTATGTCTTCTTGTTTAATTGTTCCTTTTATTAGTATATAGTGTCCTTCTTTGTCTCTTTTAACTGTTTTACATTTGAAGTCTAATTTGTTGGATATTAGTATAGCCACTAATACTATAGTTGCTATTTGCATGAAATATCTTTTCCCAACCTTTCACTTTCAACCTATGTTTATCTTTGGGTCTAAGATGTGTTTCCTGTAGACAGCATATAGAAGGATCCTGTTTTTTAATCCATTCTGCCAATCTATGTCTTTTGATTGGGGAATTCAGTTCATTAACATTTAGTGTTATTACTGTTTGGATAATAGTTTCCTCTACCATTTTGCCTTTTGTATTATATATATCATATCTGATTTTCCTTCTTTCTACACTCTTCTCCATACCTCTCTCTTCTGTCTTTTTGTATCTGACTCTAGTGCTCCCTTTAGTATTTCTTGCAGAGCTGGTCTCTTGGTCACCAATTCTCTCAGTGACTTTTTGTCTGAGAATGTTTTAATTTCTCCCTCATTTTTTTTTTTTTCACTGCCTCAACTTTTTTTTTTTTATTAATTAAAAAAAGAATTAACAAAACAATTAGAAATCATTCCAATCTATATGTACAATCAGTAATTCTTAATAACATCACATAGTTGCATATTCATCATTTCTTAGTACATTTGCATCGATTTAGAAAAAGAAATAAAAAGACAACAGAATAAGAATTAAAACAATAATAGAAAGAAAAAAACAAAAAAAACAAAAACAAAAAACCTATACCTCACATGCAGCTTCATTCAGTGTTTTAACATAATTGCATTACAATTGGGTAGTATTGTGCTGTCCATTTCTGAGTTTTTAATCCAGTCCCGTTGTACAGTCTGTATCCCTTCAGCTCCAATTATCCCTTCTCTCTTTTTTTTTTTTTAATTAACGGAAAAAAAGAAATTAACCCAACATTTAGAGATCATACCATTCTACATATGCAATCATTAATTCCTAACATCATCACATAGATGCATGCTCATCATTTGTTAGTACATTTGCATTGGTTTAGAAGAACTAGCAACATAACCGAAAAAGATATAGAATATTAATATAGAGAAAAAAATAAAAGTAATAATAGTAAAATCAAAACAAAACAAAACAAAACAAAACAAAAACCTATAGCTCAGATGCAGCTTCATTCAGTGTTTTAACATGATTACTTTACAATTAGGTATTATTGTGCTGTCCATTTTTGAGTTTTTGTATCTAGTCCTGTTGCACAGTCTGTATCCCTTCAGCTTCAATTACCCATTGTCTTACCCTGTTTCTAACTCCTGCTGAACTCTGTTACCAGTGGCATATTTCAAGTTTATTCTCGAATGTCTGTTCACATCAGTGGGACCATACAGTATTTGTCCTTTAGTTTTTGGCTGGATTCACTCAACATAATATTCTCTAGGTCCATCCATGTTATTACATGGTTCATAAGTTTATCTTGTCTTAAAGCTGCATAATATTCCATCGTATGTATATACCACAGTTTGTTTAGCCACTCTTCTGTTGATGGAGATTTTGGCTGTTTCCATCTCTTTGCAATTGTAAATAATGCTGCTATAAACATTGGTGTGCAAATGTCCGTTTGTGTCTTTGCCCTTAAGTCCTTTGAGTAGATACCTAGCAATGGTATTGCTGGGTCGTATGGCAATTCTATATTCAGCTTTTTGAGGAACCGCCAAACTGCCTTCCACAGTGGTTGCACCCTTTGACATTCCCACCAACAGTGGATAAGTGTGCCTCTTTCTCCGCATCCTCTCCAGCACTTGTCATTTTCTGTTTTGTTGATAATGGCCATTCTGGTGGGTGTGAGATGATATCTCATTGTGGTTTTGATTTGCATTTCTCTAATGGCCAGGGACATTGAGCATCTCTTCATGTGCCTCTTGGCCATCCGTATTTCCTCTTCTGAGAGGTGTCTGTTCAAGTCTTTTTCCCATTTTGTAATTGGGTTGGCTGTCTTTTTGATGTTGAGATGAACAATCTCTTTATAAATTCTGGATACTAGACCTTTATCTGATATATCATTTCCAAATATTGTCTCCCATTGTGAAGGCTGTCTTTCTGCTTTCTTGATGAAGTTCTTTGATGCGCAAAAGTGTTTAATTTTGAGGAGTTCCCATTTATTTATTTCCTTCTTCAGTGCTCTTGCTTTAGGTTTAAGGTCCATAAAACCGCCTCCAGTTGTAAGATCCATAAGATATCTCCCTACATTTTCCTCTAACTGTTTTATGGCCTTAGACCTAATGTTTAGATCTTTGATCCATTTTGAGTTAACTTTTGTATAGGGTGTGAGAGATGGGTCTTCTTTCATTCTTTTGCATATGGATATCCAGTTCTCTAGGCACCATTTATTGAAGAGACTGCTCTGTCCCAGGTGAGTTGGCTTGACTGCCTTATCAAAGATCAAATGTCCATAGATGAGAGGGTCTATATCTGAGCACTCTATTCGATTCCATTGGTCGATATATCTATCTTTATGCCAATACCATGCTGTTTTGACCACTGTGGCTTCATAATATGCCTTAAAATCAGGCAGCGTGAGACCTCCAGCTTCGTTTTTTTTCCTCAAGATGTTTTTAGCAATTCGGGGCACCCTGCCCTTCCAGATAAATTTGCTTATTGGTTTTTCTATTTCTGAAAAATAAGTTGTTGGGATTTTGATTGGTATTGCATTGAATCTGTAAATCAATTTACGTAGGATTGACATCTTAACTATATTTAGTCTTCCAATCCATGAACACGGTATGCCCTTCCATCTATTTAGGTCTTCTGTGATTTCTTTTAGCAGTTTTTTGTAGTTTTCTTTATATAGGTTTTTTGTCTCTTTAGTTAAATTTATTCCTAGGTATTTTATTCTTTTAGTTGCAATTGTAAATGGGATTCGTTTCTTGATTTCCCCCTCAGCTTGTTCATTACTAGTGTATAGAAATGCTACAGATTTTTGAATGTTGATCTTGTAACCTGCTACTTTGCTGTACTCATTTATTAGCTCTAGTAGTTTTGTTGTGGATTTTTCCGGGTTTTCGACGTATAGTATCATATCGTCTGCAAACAGTGATAGTTTTACTTCTTCCTTTCCAATTTTGATGCCTTGTATTTCTTTTTCTTGTCTAATTGCTCTGGCTAGAACCTCCAACACAATGTTGAATAATAGTGGTGATAGTGGACATCCTTGTCTTGTTCCTGATCTTAGGGGGAAAGTTTTCAATTTTTCCCCATTGAGGATGATATTAGCTGTGGGTTTTTCATATATTCCCTCTATCATTTTAAGGAAGTTCCCTTGTATTCCTATCTTTGAAGTGTTTTCAACAGGAAAGGATGTTGAATCTTGTCAAATGCCTTCTCTGCATCAATTGAGATGATCGTGTGATTTTTCTGTTTTGATTTGTTGATATGGTGTATTACATTAATTGATTTTCTTATGTTAAATCATCCTTGCATACCTGGGATGAATCCTACTTGGTCATGATGTATAATTCTTTTAATGTGTTGTTGGATACGATTTGCTAGAATTTTATTGAGGATTTTTGCATCTGTATTCATTAGAGAGATTGGTCTGTAGTTTTCTTTTTTTGTAATATCTTTGCCTGGTTTTGGTATGAGGGTGATGTTGGCTTCATAGAATGAATTAGGTAGTTTTCCCTCCCCTTCGATTTTTTTGAAGAGTTTGAGGAGAATTGGTACTAATTCTTTCTGGAACATTTGGTAGAATTCACATGTGAAGCCATCTGGTCCTGGACTTTTCTTTTTAGGAAGCTTTTGAATGACTAATTCAATTCTTTACTTGTGATTGGTTTGTTGAGGTCATCTATGTCTTCTTGAGTCAAAGTTGGTTGTTCATGTCTTTCCAGGAACCCGTCCATTTCCTCTAAATTGTTGTATTTATTAGCGTAAAGTTGTTCATAGTATCCTGTTATTACCTCCTTTATTTCTGTGAGGTCAGTAGTTATGTCTCCTCTTCCATTTCTGATCTTATTTATTTGCATCCTCGCTCTTCTTCTTTTTGTCAATCTTGATAGGGGCCCATCAATCTTATTGATTTTCTCATAGAACCAACTTCTGGTCTGATTGATTTTTTCTACTGTTTTCATATTTTCAATTTCATTTATTTCTGCTCTGATCTTTGTTATTTCTTTCCTTTTGCTTGCTTTGGGGTTAGTTTGCTGTTCTTTCTCCAGTTCTTCCAAGTGGACAGTTAATTCCTGCATTTTTGCCTTTTCTTCTTTTCTGATATAGGCATTTAGGGCAATAAATTTCCCTCTTAGCACTGCCTTTCCTGCATCCCATAAGTTTTGATATGTTGTGTTTTCATTTTCATTTGCCTCGAGGTATTTACTAATTCCTCTTGCAATTTCTTCTTTGACCCACTCGTTGTTTACGAGTGTGTTGTTGAGCCTCCACGTATTTGTGAATTTTCTCCATTCTGCCTATTATTGATTTCCAACTTCATTCCTTTATGATCCGAGAAAGTGTTGTGTATGATTTCAATCTTTTTAAATTTGTTAAGACTTGCTTTGTGACCCAGCATATGGTCTATCTTTGAGAATGATCCATGAGCACTTGAGAAAAAGGTGTATCCTGCTGTTATGGGATGTAATGTCCTATAAATGTCTGTTAAGTCTAGCTCATTTATAGTAATATTCAGATTCTCTATTTCTTTATTGACCCTCTGTCTAGATGTTCTGTCCATTGATGAGAGTGGGGAATTGAAGTCTCCAACTATTATGGTATTTGTGTCTATTTCCCTTTTCAGTGTTTGCAGTGTATTCCTCACGTATTTTGGGGCATTCTGGTTCGGTGCATAAATATTTATGATTGTTATGTCTTCTTGTTTAATTGTTCCTTTTATTAGTATATAGTGTCCTTCTTTGTCTCTTTTAACTGTTTTACATTTGAAGTCTAACTTGTTGGATATTAGTATAGCCACTCCTGCTATTTTCTGGTTGTTATTTGCATGAAATATCTTTTCCCAACCTTTCACTTTCAACCTATGTTTATCTTTGGGTCTAAGATGTGTTTCTTGTAGACAGCATATAAAAGGATCCTGTTTTTTAATCCATTCTGCCAATCTATGTCTTTTGATTGGGGAATTCAGTCCATTAACATTTAGTGTTATTACTGTTTGGATAATATTTTCCTCTGCCATTTTGCCTTTTGTATTATATATATATCATATCTGACTTTACTTCTTTCTACACTCTTCTCCATACCTCTCTCTTCTGTCTTTTTGGTTCTGACTCTAGTGCTCCCTTTAGTATTTCTTGCAGAGCTGGTCTCTTGGTCACAAATTCTCTCAGTGACTTTTTGTCTGAGAATGTTTTAATTTCTCCCTCATTTTTGAAGGACAATTTTGCTGGATATAGGAGTCTTGGTTGGCAGTTTTTCTCTTTTAGTAATTTAAATGTATCATCCCACTGTCTTCTAGCCTCCATGGTTTCTGCTGAGAAATCTACACATAGTCTTATTGGGTTTCCCTTGTATGTGATGGATTGTTTTTCTCTTGCTGCTTTCAAGATCCTCTCTTTCTCTTTGACCTCTGACATTCTAACTAGTAAGTGTCTTGGAGAACGCCTATTTGGGTCTAATCTCTTTGGGGTGCGCTGCACTTCTTGGATCTGTAATTTTAGGTCTTTCATAAGAGTTGGGAAATTTTCAGTGAAAATTTCTTCCATTAGTTTTTCTCCTCCTTTTCCCTTTTCTTCTCCTTCTGGGACACCCACAACACGTATATTTGTGCGGTTCATATTGTCCTTGAGTTCCCTGATACCCTGTTCAAATTTTTCCATTCTTTTCCCGATAGTTTCTGTTTCTTTTTGGAATTCAGATGTTCCATCCTCCAAATCACTAATTCTATCTTCTGTCTCTTTGAATCTATCATTGTAGGTATCCATTGTTTTTTCTATCTTTTCTACTTTGTCCTTCACTTCCATAAGTTCTGTGATTTGCTTTTTCAGTTTTTCTATTTCTTCTTTATGTTCAGCCCATGTCTTCTTCATGTCCTCCCTCAATTTATCGATTTCGTTTTTGAAGAGGTTTTCCATTACTGTTCGTATATTTAGCATTAGTTGTCTCAGCTCCTGTATCTCATTTGAACTATTGGTTTGTTCCTTTGACTCGGCCATATTTTCAATTATTTGAGCGTGATCCGTTATCTTCTGTTGGTGTCTGCGCATTTAGACAGATTTCCCTGGGTATTGGATCCCAAAAGTTTGGAAGATTTTCCTGTGAAATCTCTGGGTTCTGTTTTTCTTATCCTGCCCAGTAGGTGGCGCTCGTGGCGCACGTTTGTCTGCGGGTCCCACCAGTAAAAGGTGCTGTGGGACCTTAAACTTTGGAAAACTCTCGCTGTCCTGGGGGTTCGCTAGCCGAAGCGGTTTGAGCGGGCCCGGGGTCTGAACGCAGGGAGGGTTGCTGGTCGCCGCAGCCAGGGAAAGAGTCTGTCCGAATTTCCTAGTCGGCCCTGGTCAACAAGCGTGGCGGGAGGGCGCCAGCGGCAGCGGCCCGCCCGAGAGAGTGCATGTTCCCCGGGAGTCATGGGTTTGGAAGGGGCCTCCCGTACCCGTCACCGTTCTCCGCGGCCTGGGGGTTTCTGATCCAATTCTCTCAGTTGGTCCGGGGGCTGCGCGTGGTGTGGGCGCCAGCCGCCTTGGTTTCAGGGGACCACCTTTCCAATTCTCCCAGCCGGCCCGGGAAGGGGGAAGGGAGTAACTCCGGCCGCTTGCCACCCCGCCCGGTAAGGCCCGCGCGCCTCGGCGATCTCACCCGAGCTGCTTCTCTCAGCCAGCCAGCCGTTCCAGGATGGGGTACGCTGTCTTTTTTATCTCTGTTGTGGCCTTGGGTGCTTTCTGTATCGTTTCTACTCCCCTAGTAGGTGTCCTGGAGAAGAAACTGGTCCAGGGACCCATCTGGAGGTTGTAGGTTTCTGGAAAGTCTCTCCCTCATTTTTGAAGGATAATTTTGCTGGATATAGGAGTCTTGGTTGGCAGTTTTTCTCTTTTAGTAGTTTAAATATATCATCCCACTGTCTTCTAGCTTCCATGGTTTCTGCTGAGAAATCTACACATAGTCTTATTGGGTTTCCCTTGTATGTGATGGATTGTTTTTCTCTTGCTGCTTTCAAGATCCTCTCTTTCTCTTTGACCTCTGACATTCTAACTAGTAAGTGTCTTGGAGAACGCCTATTTGGGTCTAATCTCTTTGGGGTGCGCTGCACTTCTTGGATCTGTAATTTTAGGTCTTTCATAAGAGTTGGGAAATTTTCAGTGATAATTTCTTCCATTAGTTTTTCTCCTCCTTTTCCCTTCTCTTCTCCTTCTGGAACACCCACAACACGTATATTTGTGCGGTTCATATTGTCCTTGAGTTCCCTGATCCCCTGCTCAAATTTTTCCATTCTTTTCCCGACAGTTTCTGTTTCTTTTTGGAATTCAGATGTTCCATCCTCCAAATCACTAATTCTATCTTCTATCTCTTTAAATCTATCATTGTAGGTATCCATTGTTTTTTCCATCTTTTCTACTTTATCCTTCACTTCCATAAGCTCTGTGATTTGTTTTTTCAGTTTTTCTATTTCCTCTTTTTGTTCAGCCCATGTCTTCTTCATGTCCTCCCTCAATTTATCGATTTCATTTTTGAAGAGGTTTTCCATTTCTGTTCGTATATTCAGCATTAGTTGTCTCAGCTCCTGTATCTCATTTGAACTATTGGTTTGTTCCTTTGACTGGGCCATATTCTCAATCTTCTGAGTGTGGACCGTTATCTTCTGCTGGAGTCTGGGCATTTAGTCAGATTTCTCTGGGTGTCGGACCCAACAAGGTTGTAAGATTTTTCTGTGAAATCTCTGGGATCCGTTTTTCTTATCCTGCCCAGTAGGTGGCGCTCGTGGCACACGTTTGTCTCACGTGTTTGGAAGGGATCCCTCTGGTCACCGTTCTCCGCGGCCTTGGAATTTCCGATCCAATTCTCTCAGTTGGTCCGGGGGGCCGCGCGTGGTGGGGGCGTCAGCTGCCGCGGCTTGAGGGGACCCTGTGGCTCCTTTATAAATGCCCCTATTGGTGTTTGGTTGGACCCAGTCCCTGCCACTGTCGGAAATTCCCTCCTCTCCCTGGAGGGGCGTCAGTCGCCGGCCGCCGCAGCCCGGAGAACTCTCCACCGGACCAGGAAGCCTCCCACAGGGGAGGGGCGTCGGTCGCCGGCCACCGCGGCCTGGGGAATTGGCCACCGGACCAGGAAGCCGCCCGCAGGGGAGGGGCGCTGGTTGCCGGCCACCGCGGCTTGGGTAGCACTCTGATCCGAGACTCGTAGCCGGTCCAGGAAGCTGCCCACAAAAGAGGGGCACCGGCCACCACGGCTTGGGAACCTTGCCTCTCCGAGGGTGTCAGCCGGCCCGGGAAGGTGGGAGGGAGGTGCTCCGGCCGCCAGCTGCCGCAGCTTGGGGAATCGCGCGCCGCTCGGGGATCTCACCGCTGCAGAGTCTTGCAGTCAGTCTAGCCAGCCCAGACTGGGGTACGCTGTGTGTCCATTCCCTGCCGTGGCCCCGGGAGCTGTTCTGCACTGTTTCTGTTCACGTAGTAGTTGCTCTGGAGGAGGAACTAAGGCACGCGTACCTTACTAACCCGCCATCTTGGCCGCTCTGGTACTGGTTCTTATATTTAGGTCTCTGATCCACTTTGAGTTAATTTTTGTATGGGGCGTAAGGTAAGGAATCTCTTTCATTCTTTTGGCTATTAATATCCAGTTCTCCCATGCCTATTTATTGAAAAGAGTGTTTTGTCCCAGTTTAGTGGATTTGGGGACCTTGTCGAAGATCAGTTGACCATCAATTTAGTAGTCTATTTTTGTACTTTTGATTAGATTCCCTTGGTCAATACTGCTATCTTTCTGCCAGTACCATGCTTTTTAGACCATTGTATCTTTATTGTAAGCTTAAAAATCAGGAAATGTTAATCTTGCCACTCCATTCTTTCTTTTTTAGGAATTGTACAACTTCAGTTTTGCTTTCTTCCTTGACCTATGGTCTATTGTTTAGATGTATATTGGTTAATTTTCAGTTACTTGGGGAATTTTTGGTTATCTTTTTTTTTTCTTACTGATTAGTTGCTTAATTTTTACTGTTAACAGAGAACCTATTCAGAATGATTTTACTATTTGAATTTTGTTGAGGCTTTTTTATATCACCCAGCATATGAGTTGGTAAATGTTCCATGTTGATTTGAAAAGAATGTGATAAGTGTCATTGTTGGATACAAGGTGAGTGTGTGTGTGTGTGTGTATATATATATATGTACATAAACATACACATATACTTAAAATTTGCTGATATTTCTTAGTTTTACCTTTATAATCAGTTATTTTTGATATCTTTAAATGAGACATTATAACAACAGTTTTCAATGTATAATGTCATATATTACAATTCATTAGCAATGCTCAAGTCTATATTATGAAACAAATTCCAAAGAAAATTTTAGGAATAACTGCTAAAACAATTAAGCTGAATAACCACACAGTGCTAAAGCTCTATAATATATGTGTGTAATACATGGAATAGCAACCCAAATATGTGTCCATATGTTCATTTTAATGCTAAAATTTTTATATTCTTTGTACAATCTCTGTGAGTATGATTGTTCTCTGTTCAAAATATAGTTCAATTAAATTATTTTTCAAGTAGATTAAAAAAATTCTTTTCAAGCAAAGAGCTTTTATGGTCGATAAAACTGCAAGGAAAAGAAGTGTAAGACCTTTGTTGATATGTTAAAGAGGATTCATGGAAAAGGAAGGTGAAGAAATAGTAAGGGATTGTGCTGGTTTGAAATGATGTATATATCCTAGAAAAGCCATGTTTTAATCCTAATCCCATTTTGTAAAGGCAGCCATTTCTTCTAATCCCTATTCAGAATTGTATGCCTAAAACTATGATTAGATCATCTCCCTGGAGATTTATTTAATCAAGAGTGGTTGTTAAACTAGATTAGGTGACAGCATGTCTCCACCCATTTGGGTGGGTCTTGATTAGTTTCTGAAGTCCTATAAAAGCGGAAACATTTTGGAGAATGATAGAGATTCAGAGAAAGCAGAGAATGCTGTAGTACCACGAAGTAGAGAGCCCACGAGCCAGCGATCTTTGGAGATAAAGAAGGAAAATGCCTCCCGGGAGCTTCATGAAACCAGAAGCCAGGAGAGAAAGCTAGCAGATGATGCTGTGTTTGCCATGTGCCCTTTCAGATGAGAGAGAAGCCTTGACTATATTCACCAGGTCTCTTCTCACTTGAGAGAGAAACCTTGAACTTCATTGGCCTTCTTGAACCAAGGTATCTTTCTCTGGATGTCTTTGATTGGACAGTTCTATAGACGTGCTTTAATTGGGACACTGTCCTGGCCTCAGTAAACTAGCAACTTATTAAATTCCCCTTTTAAAATGCCATTCTGTTTCTGGTATATTGCATTCTGGCAACTAGCAAACTAGAACAGGGATCAACTGAGGAGCCTTTGAACTCATAATTTCTGATTGGAGAAAGCAGTCTCTAAGCTGGAAGATTGGCAAAGGGGGCTTGAAAAACAAAGCATAGTAATATTCTGACCAACCATGTTTTTTACTTGGCCTCAGAAGGAAAAATTGCAATTGGAGGGGCTTTTTAGAAGTTCAGACAGGGAAGAACCCATGACAGGACAGGAAATAGAGGTAGGTACTACAGCTTGAAGTCAGGTTCAGAGGCCCCCACCGAGAGCACCTGGAAGTGAGGAGAAGCCTGTCACCAGATGCCATGGGCCACTTTGAGGGATATGATCTGGAGCTGGCTCAGAGGAGTCAAAACTATATCAAGATGAGCTTTAACACTGGTATGTTTTCCATCACTGAAACAGATGGCTTTTGCAAGGCATAGGAGCTGGACCAAAAATATTAGCCTGAAGTTCATGAACTCTTCAGGAATTCTTGGATAGACTAGGAAATAAGTGATTTCATAACATTCATTGTTTACAAAACATTTTGTGCATGTATGTTTGTAGATGTTTCATAGCTTAAATCAAATTCTCACAGGGGTCATGGCCTCCAAATGTTAAGATATCCTGTCCTAAGTTCACAGGTTATAAACTGGTGGTCTGTGTACTGCAAGAAGACAGAATTTGTAAGACCATTGTGTTATGGCTGCAGAACATTTAAAAGGCACGTGAGTCTGGCTGGTCTGAGGTCCACGTACAAGCAGCTTAGTACCTATTTTAAATAAACCCACTTTAAGCAATTATATAACCATATCCCTGTCTCCCCACCATCCCGTCCCCCGCCTCCTCTTAGGCATTTGAATTAGTAACCATTGTGCCAACACAGTTCTGGTGGTATTGGAATAATCGCAGTGGTCTTGTTCAAATCACAGGAATGTGGGAATGTCTGGGGTGGTACCTGGGAAATTAATTTTATAAAACTCTCTATCACATTACTACTCAAAGGGTGGTATGCAGACTAGCAACATTGGCATTGCCAGCAGCTTGTAAGAAATACAGAATCTCAGAGCCATCCCTTCAACCATCAAACCTACTAAATAAGAATCTGCATTTTAACAAGATCATCAGATGCTTTGTATGTGCATTGAAGTTTGAAAAATACTGCAGTAGTCTTTAGAAACTACTAGCCTAAAGTTTCTTTCTCTAATTTTCTCTCTGATAAAAGAGAATTCTAATTAAGGTATAAGACCATTTCCCTAGATATACTGAGTTGTTTCAAAACATGTTATACATACTTTCACAGTAAAAAAAAAAAAAACTGTGTCATAGCTTTAAAATAAAGTGGCATTATTGTTTAGCTACTGTCCTTCTGGGAGATGAATATATACATTAAAATATTCAAAGAAGTAAACTTGAGAAAACAGAAACATTTAGATTAACATGCATTTCCTAGGATTAAGTGCTAATCTCTTTTTAAATTTACCTTCAGTTTTTCTTGATTCTCTTAGAAGAGGCAACTTCAAACTTCAAAGAGCATAGCTCTACCGTAGTATCGACTGTGGGCAGCGTTCTTTGCTTAGCTGCTTGAGATGTCAGAGGACCCTGCCTCTCCCCTCACAGCATTGAGTAGATGTTCTTCAATTACCCAATTCAAGGCAAAAACAAAACAAAACTATAGACGGTCAGCATGGGCTTGTCCCAACTCCATTTTTCCCCAACCCCCTCTCTGTCTATCCCCATTTGAAGGGCATGATGGCATTTTGGTTCTCTTCTTTTCCATGATTAGAACAAGACCCCACAGGGATATGAAGCAGATGTTTTCTTGCTATACATCATTCTAATCAGAATATAATTTACTGGTTCCATTATCAGTCAAGAAGCTGCAGTTTTCCCTCTTTTGCTTCTCTAATTCTCTTTGCTCTCTCACTCATTTTTAATGAGCAGCTAATATTAAATGAATTAATTTAACCACCTTTTGTATTTTACAATTTCTGTCTTCTTCCTGCAGCAGGTTCAAGGCTGCTTTTCACAAGGGATTTGTCCTTTCCTTTTCTGAGCATGTGGAAGAGACAATTTTTAAATATAACCTACCACAGTGGTTCCTTCGCAGATGCTCATCCAAGCTGCTCTGTTTGCCAGGGCAATACCAGAGCCAGTGCACCCATGTGCTCTAGAACGTTTCCCACCAGAAGAAAGAAAATCGTTATTTAGTCATGAAAGCAAACTCTGGGACACTGCAAATTAATTGGAAAGTCAACATAGGTGGTTACAGTAAAGGTAGGATTCCTTTTTAAAATTTCTTGTAACTTTAAATATATATATATGTTGATAATTGTGGTGGTAGAAATAATGGTCCTCCAACAGTGTCTACTTTCCTAGTCCCCAGAATCTGTGAATATGTTACCTTATGTGGAGAATGCGACTTTGCTGATGTGATTAAATTGAGGCTCTTGAAATGGGGTTATTATCTTGGATTATCCAGGTGAAACCAATGTAATAATCCCAAGGCTCCCTGATGGATACAAGAGGTTGCAGTAATTGTGAGGAAGGGGTCACAAGCCAGGGAATGCAGGTGGCCTTGAGAAGCTGACAAGGAAAAGAAATAGATTCTCCCCCGGAGCCTCTAGAAGAAAACAGTCCCACCAACACCTTGATTTTAGGCCAGTGGTACTAATTTTGGACTTCAGACTTCCAGAGCTGTTAAAGAATAAATGTCCATTAAGTTTGTGATAATTTGTTACAGCACCAAGAAGAACACGGATACAGGTATTTCATTAACTATTTATATTAAAATTTTATATAGATCATTTTTAATACAAAAAATAGGTGTAAAAATCTTCAGTTTTACTTGACTAAACTACACAATCAAGCTTTTTTTTTGTCTTTCGCCTTTCATTACCTTTATTGACACCATTATCAACATGGTGTGTTTTTAGAAATAATTACTAATCTCTAAGGGCTATAGATTATGATTCAGTCTGAGTTTATGGTGTTTCACCTCCAGTTCTGGAGCACTGCATTGTAATTAGATGGCAATTTCTCAGTAGTGACTGCTTATCTATTTGCTTTTGAGAGTGAAAAGTTGTATGTTGAAATTTTTGTTCTGCCACTTTTTAATTTGCAACTTTAGGCAAGAGCTTAACTTTACTAAGCTTTGAATTACTTATGTGTAAAATAGGGATCATAGGAGCATAATGAAAACTATATGACATAATATACATGAAGTGCTTAGCACAGTTCCCACTACAAAGAAACTGCTACCTACTCAGTAAATGGTAGCCGTAATTGCTTGGTGAAGATTGTAGTGAACTTGGGTATAACACACTGATATTTTTGCATTATGATTACATCTGGGCCACATCTGACATTTTAGCATGTATAAACCTGGACAGCTTTTTCAGTTCCATCAGTCAGCTGAAAATAGTCATCTTATGGGGGAGGACAAATGGTATTTTAAGAGTAAGAGCTCTTATTCTCATTTGAAAACACAGTATTCTCCCAGGAATGAAATGTGTATCCAGCTCTGTTTTACATGAGACAAAAACAACTGCACAATGTACTGAGACATACTCAATGTGTGGGAGGTAATTCTTTCTTATGATTTTATTAATCTCCTTGCAATAGATAGCATTCTGACTGAGTTCTTAGAAAATTGAATGACTCGAAAGTTTTTGATGCAAAAAAAAATGTGTTTTGTGAAAATATTAGATATAACTGTGCTGTGTGCTAACTGAGCTCTGCTTAATTTTAACAGCATTTTTATATTTTCTCTCATTTGAAATATTGCGATAAAACATTCACTTGCCTATAATAAATTCACTTATTGCTCATTTCTGAAACGTGGGCATAAATATTCACCTCCAATCTAGAGAGAGAGAGAGATGTGAGGAGGCTAGGAAAGCAAGAAGCTGAAAGCAAAACACCTGGAAGGGAAGGCAGAGTCAAGCATATGCAGGTGCCTTGCCATGAGGCAGAGGAGCTAAGGATTCTTGATAGCAGTCTTCAGGAAGAAAGCATCGCCTTCATGATGCCTTGATTTAGACATTCTCATGGCCTCAACTGTAAGCTAATAAATTTTCATTGTTTAAGCCAATTGATTTAATGGTATTTGCTGGAGCAGCCTAGGAAACTAAAACAAGCACCAAATTGAGACTTCCTCCTAAATATCATATTATTATGGGATTCAATACTACTTAACGCTTGGCCTGCATATTTCCTAAATCATTTTGTCATCCCTAGTGGCATACATCCTATGCTTTGAGGATCAGTTTGATAATTTCAGGGGCCTCATCTAAGGGTCAACAAAGACATCTCAACCCCCAAATGTTGTCAAGTTACAGTAAAGGCAGATATGCTCATATGGAAAGGAAGTTCTTTCTAAGGGAATTCATGGTGGTGATGGTGACAGTTTCTCTGCCAGGGAAATGCACCATGGGGACTGATACTCCTCATGATGTAATGGAAACAGGAAACATTTCTCTGAGCAGTGGCAATGGCTGGACTCCCGTCTGGGAGTTCAATAGCCAGGAGCCCACTGTTTGAACAAATACGAGAAATGTACAGATACTTTCTATGTGAAAAAGAAATTTTGCAAAGATCCATTGTTGACTTGGCTTAATTTTATTGTAATGTTATTTAAGCATGCAGAAACATATAGTTCTTATGTAAAATTCAAAATTTTGAAAAAAATTTATGAAATATTTATGTCATAGAAAATGGACTAAAATAATTAGCTGGATGATTTTGTTTTGCTGAAATCATTGTTTGCCATAATATTATATATGACTGCTGTGGCACAGGCTATTTTGAATTTGAGGTACCTATAACAGAGGATGTCTTACAATGATTCCTAAATTATACTTAAACATCAAAGATGTGAGAGATGGGGGGGAGAGTTGGGAAAAGAGGAGGAAACCAGTGTGTAGCAAGAAGACCAGTGAGAGTTTGATCAGCAGGCAGGTAAGTTTTAGAGTGTTTTTTAGAAGCAAAGGTGGATGAGATAAGTGATGTAACCCTGGCTGCTCAGCACACTCAGACCTCTTGCTGGAAAGGAGGGAGCTGGCTGGGACCATGTCTAAAGTAGCTACTTGTGAGGGACATGAGGAAATGTATTATGGCAACAGACCAATAGATGGCCTGGTAATTCATAAACAAGTCTGAGAGTTGATGACAAATCACATGTGGGGGTGATAATGACTAATGGAGAAGAGGTACATTTTGAGGGATTAATGTGGCCATGGCTTGGAGGTTTGAAGATGGATGCTCTTAGACATAAGATCTGGCCTCCAGGAAACTAACTGGGTATAGGGAAAACCTTTAGTCTTTGAGATGAACTAGAAGGTGATTGGGATTGGTAACTGGTACAGAAGACAAAGCAGGCAGTCATACATTACAGAAGGATCTGTCAGCCACACAAGCCTGAGCCCTACCTGCTGCTCGTGGTGTGAGGGGATGTGGGTATGAGGTGGTTCCTAATGGACCACCAGGTCTACTTCTCTTTGTCCCAGGGTGTGATGTGATAACGCCAGTAGGAGATACTTATTATTAGAGTTAGCCAAGACTCTGATGGGTTCTGAGAATTCCTGATAGTCAGTAGTATGATTAAAAAATGCAAATAGTTCTGGGAGTACATTTACACTAAGAATCACTTAGATTTACTTGAGCTGTACTATGTGCTAAGTACTGTGCTCACCCCTTCACATGCTTGATTTCATAAAATTATTACAACAGCTTTAGCATGTAACTACAATCATCATTTCCCTTTACAAACTAGGTCTGAAAATCAGAATTCAGACCCAGTTTGTTTCACCTTCATGGCCTGGGTTCTGAAACTACTTGGCTATATTACCTCTACAAGTCCTGAAGCTCTCAGAATCGATCTCAGTAGTTGTGGTAGACAGTAATTAGGGAGAGGCAGACTTGGGGCTTGGCTGCCTCCCACTGATAAATGCTCTTTCTTGGCCCTAGCACTGAGCAGATTTGTGGGTATCCACATTGTTAGGGACCAGGGATGATTTTTGTATTCCTTTCCTGTATCTTTACCATAGCTCATTTGGCATATGTCAGGCTGCTTCCCTTTTGTCACTGGGCTGTGATGACCACGGACATAGGAATCTATTGCCTCAGTGAGGAGTCCCTGAAATGTTATCACAATGCAATAAGCAAGCTGTACAGTGTTACACATTCCTTTAAAAAATTGGTGACAAACTCAGGGGAGAGGACTGAGCAAGTAGATTAGACATTGAAATTCAAAAGTGTCATTGAGAAGGGATGGCAGCACCAGGACAGAAGAACATTTCGAGATGGAATCATTCTAGCAAGAGACTATCACAAATGCACAAGCTACAGAATTCCAAACTGATGCTAGTTGTTAATATTGACACTGGGCTGATTTTCCACTGACCCACTGGATACCTTAATAGAACCAGGTGTTCGTTAACCTAACTAGGACTGCATTTCTCATCCTTGCCATATTTCTGTCCAGCAACAAATCAGAGTAATCCATACATTACTTTCGACAGGTGAGCAGTTGAATAATTATGATCACGAGCACAACCTGCATACCAGAGTAGGCTTGTGTAGATCAGTGATTCTCAATCCTGGCTACACATTAGAATCACCTTGGGAGCTTTTGGAAACTATAAATACTTTGGCTGCACCCCCAGATGTTCTGATTTAATTGGAGCCCAGGCATAAGTAGATTTTTAAAGCTCCCCAGGTGATTTTAAAAGTACAGCCAAGGTTGAGAACCTTTGTGTGAATCATTCTAAGCATTCCTTTCTTTGATTTTTCAGGGAAGAGTTTCTTTAGCAACATGGCCTTGAATTAGAAACTTGGGTGGAAAATTCTGGTTGGGAGGTTGGGCTGGAACATTTTCATTCTGACCATTTCTAGATTATGCCTTTGCTGCCTGAGCTCACGAGTCCCTTCTACCACAGAGGGTCCATCGCCTTGGCAGGGAAAACCATTAGGCCCTGCAAGATATAAAAGAGATGGAGGTTAGATCCCATAATGCCTGTCACATGGTAGATGCTTATTACATGTTTGTAATGTTACATGTAATTATTACATGAATGCAAGAGGAGAGTTTATTCACTTTGTAATTTTTTTATGCTTAATTCTCCCTTCTGTCTATGAAAAACCAAAAAATTTTCTTATTCTTTTTGTATCTGTATTAATTAATGTAATAACTAGTGACTATTACTTTATTTTTGCAACTTTTTCTGGAATGAACTTATGATGTAAATATATTCAATCCAACAAATATTTATCGAAGAACCATTGTGTGTCATACAGTATGGTGAATACTGTGGACATTATCTATCCTCTCCAGAACGGTTCACTGTCTTATAGAGGGAGATAAATAGTATTAATAAAATGTGCCAAAGGTTATGGGCATTATCATAGAAGTGTATAAACATTACAGTCAGGTGAAGGAAGGAAGTAGTTATTCCATTATGGCAGACTTGAGGAACCATCATTGTGCAGGGTGAAATCTCAATGTCAAATAGCCACTCCAGAAATCACTGTACTGCTGAGCAGAGTATTTGAGACTATAGAGCTAGACATGGAGATTTTATATACACTCACAAACTGTTTTTTTTTCCTTGAGTGAAGCCACTTAGCTGGTGTCTGACTTTGTGTAAAACAAGGTCTGCGCACTAATCATTCAAATCATTTTGTTCTTAGCACAAAGTGGCTGTAATTTCATGCAGAGCTGTCTCCTTTCACAGCCACAAGCAAGCAGTTGCCTTGGTAACAGCATTTGGAAAGGACAAAGGCCTGGAGAACTTTCCTCAAGACAGTTAAACTGTGTGGAGGGGCTCTCCCTCAACTGTGCTTACCCCTTTATCTGCCTCAATCTCTCATCTTAGAGGTAGAGTGGGACAGAGGGTGGTAAATTGGTGCCATGACTGAGCCACGCAATGGAGAAGAGGAATTGGAAGGAACCTTAGAGGAGATTTGATTCAAGGAACCTTTTTTCTGAGATTCTTGAGAGATGGCATGAACAATGATAGGCAGCTCACTACTTAGCGAGCAGTCTTACATTTTGGCTGGTTCTGACGGTTAGAGTTCTTTCATGAAGTACAGAAACAAATTTTACTTTGAGATGACAATTCTATGAAATCAGCTTCCTTTGAAACATCTGCTCTCTGGTCTTAACTCTGCCTATTGCAGTAACAGAGTATACCTGGTCTCTTTTCTCTAGGACAATCCATCAACTATTTGGAGACAGGAGCCACATTCCTTCTGAGGCTTCTCTTTTTTCCTCTCTAGTTGCTTTATTATTCATTATGTGTGATGTGGCTTAAAGATCATTCAGCATCTTCTGTGCTTCTTACTAGATTTTTTTCCTCAGTTTTTCCATCTCTTTCTTATTATGGGATTCCCAGGACTGGACACATTACATATGTGGTCTGGTCGTGCAGGATATAGAATAATCATCACTTCTCTGGATTGGAATATTAATAGTCTATATTTTGTCTAAGAATTAATAAACCCCTCCAAAATCACATCACATAGCTTGCTGTATCAGAAGAAAGGAGTAGATTGGAATATTTTACTCATTTGTGACCAGGAAATCATATCTTCTACATTATTGGAAAGAGGTAGGCAGATGATTTTGTAAAAAACATAAATTCATGTGACATTATTGCTCACAGTTTTCAGTGTATTTTACGTGGAATGCCTTGATATATGTACTAAATAGTATGCTTGATGGTTAAAGCATCTTAGCCTTGTTTTTCTGATAAATATAGTCCTTCAATTGTTGACCATAAGGAGTCTGTCTGCTCTGTGACTTATTGATAGAATGTCAATAAGGGATTTGCGACAAGATACAAAGCAGAGTAATACTTAACTTCTAATTCCATGGTCAGTAGGGTTACTTTCTCTTTAAAAAGAAATCAAGGAAGTGAACTGGGAGAGGAGTGACATGGGGTTTCCTCTCCATACTCAAGTTGAAGACCAGGATGGGGAAATGGAGCCATTTTTCTCTTCCTCAACTTGTACCTCTTCAATATGGGAGATAGTGAAGATGGGGAAAGAACTTGGAATTTAGAATTAGATACACCTGAGACTGAAGTCTGACTCCAGGAGGTGCCAGTTATTATCTCTCTTAAGAAAGCTAATTCCCACATGTAGAGTGTTGATGATGACCCCTGATATATTTTAGTTGAAGTTGAAATGAGATAATATATATAGAACAACTAGTTTAGTGACTGGCCTGAGTGGACACTCAAATATTAGCTTCCCTTTCTTTAAGGATTTCTGTGAGATAAGTCAAGCACCAAATTGCCAATTGAGGCTATTTTTGAAGAATCTGATTTGCCTTATCTACTAGTGAGCATAAGAATACATTTGCTTTCCTGAATATAATAAGCTTAAAATCCAGTGAGGGGGACAAAAATCTCATAAAAGATGTATCCAAAATACCAGAAGAATGTAGAATAAGGAATATTATTCTATTAGTAGTTTAATGTATGGGAGGGTGTTTTTGAAGAAAATCTTGTCTAAGTTAGTCCTTGAAGAGCAAGTAGAAGTTTGATTGACAGAAATCGTAGGAAAATCCATAATCCAAGTGGAAGAAGTGACAGGACATAAGGAGATATAGTGGCTGTGAGAGAATAGGGAACCCTTTGGGCCTGTCAGGAATAGGTCTCCAGGCATTTATATGATATTATTGAATCCTCATACCAGCTACTGAGAAAGTTATTTTCTTCTGTTTCTGTGCTGCTGGCTATCGTTTACTGAGAACTTCCTTTGTGCCAGACATGCATTAATGTATTTACAGGTGGTCTCAGCCCTCAGGCAGCCAGGTGAAGTAGATGCTATTATTAGCCTCATTTCACAGATGAAAGAAATTAAGTTTAAAGCCATTAAGCAATTTGTCAAAGGTCAAAGAGCTAGTACGAGAAGCTAAAGTTTGAATCCGGGCAGCCTGGTCTCTGACCCTGCGTATTAAATAACATGGCTAAGTTGTATAGCTAACAAAAAGTAGAATCAGTTTTTCAAGCTAAATCACTCTGGCTCAAAAACCCGTGTTTATTCAACTGTAGAAGCCTAGCTTACAGCCTGGAACAGAAGACCCTCAGTGAGTATTTGTGGAATGACTGGGAAATGAACAGACTGCTTTCAGTAAAAGTAAGTAGACAGCTTGATGTTTCACCATTTGTATTTGTTTTCCAAAATGTAATTTGCTCTCAACAACTTACATTTCATTAGCGGCAAATTAGCGGCAAAAATTGTATATTCATTATTAATATTTCAGAAGAATAACCTCTTTAATTGGAATTAAACATAGATTCATTTGCTTGGAATATGACACAGGGTACTTTTTATTTAAATGATGCATATGATAATAATTATGAACACTTACATAGTGCTTCCTACTTGCTAAATTCTAAATTCATTATACAGATTAATTTAAGTTACCCTATTCTTTTTTTGCATTTTTACCAAATTATGCTTAATGAAAATTATACAATTATGTGAAAGAATATCTGCACTGAAAAAAATCCTACAGGGTTTTTATTGAGAATTTAACTGAAGAGATTTGTTGCCATAGCCATTTCTTTGGAGACAAGAACCTGAAAGAGACTACAGGGGGCTGAGAGTTGTGAAGAGGAGAGGAAACAAACAAGGATATGGCTTGAGACAGAAGAGTGAATCTGGAGGCTTATCTGAAGGTTTCCTGTGATGTACCAAAACACACACACAAAACAAAATCTTAGTAAAATTTTCATTGCAAACCTTGATTTAAAGAGGTCTTGATAGGCAGTTTTTCTTAAATTCCCAAAGGGCTTTTGAATAACAAAGACTCTGGTTTTTTGGGCCAAATCTTGTTATGCGTCATGGATTGTGGTGGTAGCCTGGTTTGGGAAAGGCTTCAAGTATCAATTTTCTCTATTATGTATTTTTTCTTAAGCCAGTCTGCATGCTGAACTCTTCTATTACCTCCACTGTAAACACGAGGAAGCCCAGAAACAGAGAGGTTAAGTAACTTGCTGAAGCCTTACGGTGGTGGAGCCAGGCCCTTAACCACTATGCTAACTGTCTTTATGAAAGGTAACGCCGTTACCCGACAAAGGTTGTGGATTCTTTTGCCCAACGTGCTCAATAACCAATTTCTGAGACATTGGGGTTTCAAAGAGAGAAACAGTTTATTACTAGGCACGTAGTAGGAGAACAGATGGCCTACTGGCCAAAATCTGTTTCCCTGAACTATAATAATTCTGACAGGTTTATTAGAGAAAAAAGATGGGCAGGTTTTAGAATGAGAAGCACAGTGGCCCCAGATGATGTAATTAGAGGTGATCTAATTATTGAGCATGTGCTGGTTGATTACATGTTTACTCACAGAATATATGTAAGCAAATGGTGGAACGAGGTATAAGTGACTTGTAGGTTAAAGTCTAAGCTATTACACATGTCAGGTGGGCCTATTTTGGTTAGATCCAGTCTCAGTTATCAAGATTATTTTGGATCTGTGGTGGATTTGTTCTCAGCAGACCTAAAACTCTTCATTAATAAACATTAGGGGCTGTTTTTAGTGATTACAAGACTCTAAAGCTGAAAAGCTGGAAAACTGAGTACAAATGAAGGTTAATTACCAGGTTTTTACAATCACTTATCCTCTATAAGGGCTGCACAGCTATTATCAGAGATCAAGACAACTAGATTACAATTTAGAGATTTCAGGAATTTCCCTCTGTCTACTCCAATATATCAGAAAGCAAAAAGGAATATCTATATAATGATTCATTAACAAAAATCATCCCTTAAATCCTGATTTCTTGATTACAATGGTACATATTGACAGAGGTTTAACTTTTTCATTGTTGACTTGTTTGGTTTGACTTCTTGAAGATGGAAATAGTGTTGATAATTTGAACACCTTTGGTTTGTCTCTCAATTTTTCTGGTTTTTTGACTAAACTGATCTTGGTGAGTTGGAATCAAGCTCAGCACTCACTATTGTTTTAGAGTATGGTTCCGTCTCTCTGTCCCTGTCAAATAAACTATGAAAATATTCATAACTCTGAAATTTGGGAGCACAGTCCCAAGGTTAAAAAAGAAATCGGTGGCAGAGATTTGCCCTGTATGGTATGGGCATACGTTTTGATCCTGCGCAATTGAGTGAATCTATTTTCCGGAAAGGACAGAAACTTGGTGAAAAGTACTACTTTGGTTCTTTAAAGAATGGATTCTGAGCCAGATAGTCTCTTAATTTTTATTGAGCTTTAGTTTAGAAGTAACAAATATTTGGGGAAATAATGGAATTCTGAGCTTTTTTTTTTAAATGGAAAAAATATTTTGAAGTCATAAGTAGTAAAATATGCAATTGGGAATGCTATTTTTGGGGGTCATTCCTATTAGTTTATCTCTTACACATTTGATTTTTGACCCAAGCAAAGATACATTGGTATATGAGGTGAAGATGCCTCAGAATAGAAAGTCAATATTAGTTTTTGGGCTTGGTGCCTTAGGCAACAGACATTTCCTGTTGAAGGCAGTTCACCTACTCTGGTGAAAGCTCTAAAGGAAGTGAAATTCTGCCACATGTTGCCTGTGGTTGATGAATATTTTATTGCCATTAGGGACAAATTAGTATTGTAAAGCACAGGTCTGTCTGCAACTCCAAGTTCCAGCTCCTTCAGGCTGGGGAATGTGGACAGTAGCTGAAGAGGATATTTGTGTAATATTCTATAGGCTGTTTCTTTGTAGACTTTACATAACAGATTCCAGTGGGTTTGAGGCAGGTGAAGTTTGATCCTTACTGAAACAAGGCTGGTCTGATGAATAGGCCACTCCCTTTCCTGTGGCAATTGGGGCTTGTGGCCAGGGACTTTCTTATAGATGTTCTACATATGGGGCTGGTCTTGGTCTTTCATTCCCATAGCCACAGGGATATGTCCAGAGTCATGTGACTCAGTCCAGGCCCATCTCTGTGATGAGGGAACAAAGTTCTATGGATGGCAGCCCCAATCCAGCATGCCTGGCTTAAATGAGAGAGGAACATTTTCTAAGGGAAACGATGGTGCTAGAGAGATGTAAACAGCAGATACTCACTATAGGTCCAAAGTGTGATAACCGAGTTTGAGCAGGAAAGTGGAAGAGAGAACAAACAAGATTTCTGTTAGAACAAGAAGTGGAAGGTCCCAGTATGCAAATTAAGAATAATTTACCCAACTGTTAATTGTGCTTGTCTTATAGGGATGAAGGACAAAAAAAAAAAAAAGGAAAAAACGGAGGAAATTATCACTTTTTAGGAGATATAACCCTGTGGTGTTTAAATTTCCTACTATATTAATTTATTTTTCAATTGGAAAAAATATCCATTTAAAAAATATTTATTTAGCACCTACTTAGTGTCTAGCACTGAGAATTTAATGGTAAACAGGACAAATATATCCCTAAGGAACTTACTGCAGAATACCTAGAGGAATTCGTGCTGGTGGGTACCCAAACAGCTTTCTGCTCTTCTGTGAAATGTCTAAGATGTATGCAGTTTAGCTTGACAAAAAAAGAATTACTAAATACACTGTGTGTGTATATCCAAAAGAAATGCAGTGTGCATAGATCCAAAAGTTACACATAAATGTTAGCGTCCTTCCCTTTTTCTTATTTTACAAAATTCTTAGAACATTAGTCGTTCCTGAATTAAAATACTAGTACTGAATTATCGTGAAAATGATCTTTTGGAGGATTAGTGGCATGTCCTTTAGCACATAACCATTAAATACATCTAAGAAATGACTTATGCAGAATCAGCAGGTATTTTCTTCCTTAGGGGCCTATGGAGTTGGAGAATAGCAAAAGTAGAAAAAGGAAAGAGGTTGGATTGTCCTGAATATGGACAAGAGGGAGAGTCTGAGGACCTCGGCATCCAAATGTGAGATTTTTGTGGTATGTTACTGATCTGGTATTTTAGGGGTAGATGATAAGTAATTTCTGTACATAGTTAAAATTGCTTTTTTGCACTGAAAACTGTTATTGAAGGCAATAAAAAGCATCACAAGGCAAGTCTAAGGTTAAAGAGAGGTTGGAAATGAGAGTTGATAATTCTGAGGTCAATCCATTAGAATGACTGAGGCAAGAAGTTGAACTCTGAGGGACTGCAAAGGTTCCAGAGAATGTCCAAGGTGGCTCAAAGCCTCACTGTCCAATCAGTGCCTGGGTAGTGAAAAAGGCATGGGAGCAGTGGTTGAAGAATTTTATGTTTGTAGAGAAATTTAGCAAGATGATTAAAAAGGAGTTGCATTTTGTTTTAGAACAAACATACCCGTGCTGCAGTTTAGAATATGGATTGGACTAGAGGTATATCAAGAAGTGGCCTTCTTTCCTATTTGTTATAGGAAAGAAAATTCTACCACTTTTATCCCTGCCTTCCAGACTTGAGGACCTTAAGAACTTCTCTTTAAGAGTGTCCCAGTTGTTTCCCCACAAAGTTTCTATCAACTGCCAGATTTTGGGATTGTTTGGAAAATGCTGGGAAGCAACGTGTTTACTTTGTGAACCATGTATTCCCAATCCCAGTCCCAGGATAATGCCTGAACATTCCTCTGTTTTATTTCCAACATAATGTTTCTATTACACAAACATGTTTTGGGGCCCCGTTTTACATGCCACCATGACAAAGGTACTGGAAGTGAAACATGACATTTCATAGTCTCTTTTTCTCAAAGATCTTCTCTCAGTGTCTCTAATTCTAGCTTTTACAAGTCTATATACTTGTGAGTGTTAAATCATATATATATATATATAAACACATGTATGAAGCACTCAATAGATACACTAATGTTAGCTGTTATTGGTTATAATCATCAACCTCATCATTATCACTTTCTCATTGCAAATCTAGTGTTTAATTATCATGGCAGTCAGAAGAGTATTTCTTGAACCCACAGGACTGCTCAGTGAAAATACCCCTTGAACTGGCAAGCCAGAAAACTCTGACATTGCTGCCTTTGACTGTGCACTTGGGTTTGTTATCAAAGGTGGATTGTCTTCTGTTCCAAGGGCCAAAATGGAGTGGTACATGAACTTTAGATAGTGTTTGGTTGTGATTGATTTATCTACGGTCTCATTTCAAATCGTTCTTTCTCACTTTACCCTGATTCAGGTACACTGGCCTCCTTTGAGATTTTTTAGTCTACAAAGCATTTCCTCCCCAGGATACCACCTATGCTATGCTCTATCTCTGAAATGTCTTGTCTCCAGCTCTTCACATGGCCAACTGGTGCTTTTCAGATATTAGTTTATCTTTCCCCTTGTCCATGCCTTCCCTAAGAATCTTAACTAAGTTGGTCTCTACCTTCATTCTGTATCACAGGACTCTCTTCACCACCTTAACAGTACTTTTCTCAATTTGTAATTAAATGTCCGCGACTTCTCGCTCAGCTTCTGGTCCCCGGCCGGCGGAGGGAACAGGAGGGAGAGAGAGACAGACGCAGACAAATCCGCGCTGGTGAGAAACACAGATCCAAGACACGTAGCAGTTGTAAGCACAGACCTTTACTGGAGTTAAGCTTGCATTCTCTGTTACAGGTTCCGCGCGGGCTAAGATGCCCCGCGGGGGAGCAACCTCTATGCGGCCGTCAGGCACGGCTCCCTGTGGGTCGTCTCCACCCACCCCGTCCGGGTAACCTCTTATATACTGTGCCCAAACCCAATAGGTTAGTGCCACGTATACAGAGGTGATTGGAAGATAGGGTTGGTGGGCGTGTGCGTCATTTGCAAAAGCAGGATGTGAGCGCCATCTTAGCTCACTCGATGGGCGGGGGGAACTCTAGAGCAGGCTGCAGCGTGTCCACTAGGCCAAACCCGGAAAGCGGCTCTCTACAATTAAATACTTATATTGTTAATTCTGTATGAATATACCCTATATTGTTTACCCTGTATGAGGCCATTCACCATCTGATGCCTTCTGGGTTTTCATGTGTTGTGTGCTAGTGTTTGAGAAGAACTTAGAAATGGGCTGGATTTGGGAAATGTCACATGGCATGGATTTGGGAAATGCCCCATGACACAGATTAAAGAAAAATCTTTATTAGGGAAAGGGAAAACTTCAAGGCCAGAATGCAGTAGTAAAACAGAAGCATCTGCTACATGATCCCATAGAGAAGTATGTTGAGGGTAGGAAACGGATGGGCAAGTTTATGTTCTAGTAGAGAGACTCTTTCCCACTAGTCTTTTGAGGATAACAATGAGAGCAACCTCTTCAGTGGGGGAATAATTAAATATTTTGCCACAAGGCAGTCTGAATTTAAATGTCAACTATTTAAAGGAGTGTCTGGGAAAGACTGTTTCCTGAGTACCTTGAGGCTCATGGAAAGTCATAGCATTCTCTGTCCCTGGTTACATAGGGAGCAGGATTTAGGTAAGTCCCTTTGGCTGGGGAAGAGGAATCCTTTTTTTCAATTGGCTCCTTGTCCAGATAACCTAGAGTGATCTCCTCAGGTCACTTTTGGACAATTCTGCTCATTGAGTTGAACCAACATCTGATAATAACTGGAATATAGTAGGTGTTCAATAAATATTTCCTCATTATATAGAAGAACGAACATGAAACAACAATGAAGGAGGCTGAGGATTCTCTGGAAATTAGGGTTTGGGATTACATAGGTTCTAAGAACATATTCTTCTGGGTTATCCACTCATACCTGAAGATCCTAGTTTATATCTCTATTGGGTGAATTTCTTGTATAGCCTAAATACTCATAAAAGAGTTTCCTGGAAACTCATGTGGTTCAGTTCTCTTCCTCTGGGAACTATCCTGGATGCCTTGGTTAAGTTCTACTGGGAGTGATGCCACCACCGTTCTCTAAATACTGTCAGCATAAAACAGACTTCCAGATAGGCGTAACGCCTTGCGATATTTGACAAAAAGTATTGACACTTTCTGGAGCATATACAGTTGCCAAGTATGTATGGAAGCCATTTTTTAGTTTCTGAATATTGTCTGTTTGGATCTGTCCTTCGCAAGCTTCCAAATCCTCCCAGAGATAGCAGAGTTAGTAGGCAACGCAAATTTTACATAAAAGTACTTCAAATTGTTCTTGTACTGTGGCTCATCTAACCAATACTTAAGATAGCTTAAGGCTCACTGGAAACTTGGATATGAATAGCTTGTTTCTACCACCCCCAAGCCTTTTAATGACAGTAAAACACTAGAGCTTTCTAGAGCCAATGACAGGACAGTGTTGAGCCAGCAGTTTGGCAAATAGGAGGTAGGGAATCCTGGAACTAGAAAGACAAAATGGAGAAAAGTGTCCATTGTGAGAAAAAGAGGGAGAGAGAGGGAAAAGAATAGCGAATTTTGTCACAAAGAAGTGTTTTAAAAGGAGGAGACAACAATTCTAGCCAACGTAAACAAAGAGAGACTTTTGTATAAAGATAACAGGTTGTTTCATGGCCAGCAATGGATTGAAACCAGGAATTAGTAACTCAATTGAGACTTTCTCTAGTTTGTTTCTCTGTACACATTTCTTTCTTCTTTCTCTATCCTTTTCAGCTTTCTCTGCTTTCTCGTCAATATGAAGGATAATAGTCATCCATGATAACTTAGTTTTAAATTTATATATTCAAGCCACAGCAGAGACTACCCAGCTCTCTGATATGTACTTCTAAATTCCTACAGGAGGAAATATGACATCTCAGCTTGGGTTATTTTTCCACCTCCAGTCTCATCACAAAGGGTTGAAGATATGGCTCCTACAATAAATATAACTTGCTATGGGTTGGCAGAAAAGAGGAGAAGGGGGCTGTTTGAAACCCATCAAGTATTGGTCATTCACTTCCAGAGGTATAATTTCAGGGAATGGATAGACTTCTGCATGTGGGGAGTATAGCAAGAGGAGAATTAAGAGGAGAACTTGATAGATGAGCTGGTGTGCTCCCCAAACTCTAGTTGCCTTTATTTATCACCTGTGTTTTTTTTTAAAATAAGAGTTAGACTTTAGATTTTAAATCTGTATAGGTTTAGAGGAGGAAGCAATTGGAAATGGCTGGCTAGAGTGAAAAATTTGGGGTGGGGACCGGATAGCAATATCTGACATGGATTCTTGTTCTGGTTTAGGCTAGGAGATGGTCCTAAATTATTCTCTGTACCACCCTCTTTCATTCTTCTCTACCCTCTGTGACCAAGGTTCACATTTTAAGACAGCTTAGGTGGAATTAGGGGTGTCTTCCCAGAGATAGTCATTGTTTCTTAAAGGGCTTGATTCTGATCTTCCTCCGGGTCTCATTAGAAGCAGGCTTAGCCAGCCTCATTAGCTAGACCCTGGAGTTGCTTGGGACCTGCTATAATTTCTTGGCCCTGGAACTTTTCTACACAAAATTTTTATTTTATCCTTTATCCTGTGACATTCGCTTTGGCTATTATCTCCAGAAGTTAAACTCTGTCAAAAGGTTTTTGAAAAAAATATAAGTATATTGTGCTTCCCGATTCATTGTCATGTGAATAAAAAGAGACAACTTCAAAGGCCAAAGCAGGTATTAAGAACAGAGTTTCTTTGCTGAATCTAGGCTGGTAAATCTTAATCAAAATGTTCTTTCTCAAAATCTCTACCCATGTTTCTGAAGTATCCTTCAAACAATTTATTTTAGAATCTTCGTGTTTCATTTGGGTCTCTGTGGACACCACCCATTAAATTCAGAGAAGTACTGTTTATACTCTTGCCAGGGCAGTCCCCATTCCTCTTCTTGTATTCACATTTCCAGAACACAGTTTTCTCCATTCCTTTATTTAGTGTTGGTTTCCTCTTAGTCGTTAAGAAGATGAAGTAGGTGGCGCTTCTGGTTTGTCCTTGGTAAGGGGTAAAGAGTTCCCTAATAGGCTTATTTTCCTCTTAAACCATCAGGGCTTGGCTCCCTTACCTCCCTTAATGAGAGAAAGGGGGATTTTTTTTATCAGAATAAAAAAGATATAATAAGAAAGAAATAGAAACTAAGTAAACTGATCAAGGTAACATTTCAATGCAGCTGGTGCTCATCCTCCTGACCTGACTAGGAGACCCTTTCTTGCCATTGAAGTCTGTTATCTGTTCTTGGGATTCAGTCAAAGATAGGAACAGAAACTAAGTTTCTATTGAGCAAAGTGAATATGTCAGTTTTCCAACCAGGTATTTTTGACTGAGGAATTTGTGGGGCATTAAAAAAAAAAAATTCTAGTAACACATGCAACCTAAAATTTCTCCTTTTAACAACATCCAAGTATATAATTCAGTGCTGTTAATTACATTCACAATGTTTTGCTACCATCACCACCATCCACTAAAAGACTTTTTTATCATCCCAAATGGAAATTCTGTACCAAATAAGCATTAGCTCCCAATTCCCTACCCTCACCCTAGCCCCTGATAACCTGCATTCTAATATCTGGCTTTATGAATTTGCCTATTCTAATTATCTCATATCAATGAGATCATACAATATATGTCCTTTTGTGCTGACTTATTTCACTCAATGTGATGTTTTCAAGGTTTCTCCATGTTGTCACGTGTATCAGAATGTCATTTTTTTTTTATTTAACATGGGCAGGCACTGGGAATTGAACCCGGGTCCTCTGGCATGGCAGGCAAGCATTCTTGCCTGCTGAGCCACCGTGGCCCGCCCAGAACATCATTCTTATTCAGCTGAATATTCTATGTATATATCGCATTTTGTTTATCCATTCATCAGTTGATGGACACAACTTGGTTTGCTTTCATCTTTTGGCAATTGTGAATAATGCGGCTATGAATATTGGTGTGCAAATAATTGTTGGATTGTTTGAGTACCTGCTTTCAATTCTGTTAGGTATATATCTAGGGAAGGATTTCAAGATAGAGCCTGGAGTATGTCTCTTCTCAGACACCTGTTTATCTTTTAAGTTGAGCACTAGTTTTTCTGATTTGTTCTGGGATAAAGAGAGATGTAATGTATTTATTAAGGGAGCATACAAAATAGAAATGTTCTGCTTTTAAAAATAACACTTTGGATTTCCTTAGATGCTTTCTATCTCCTCTTCCTCTCCTTTTATACTCCCCTCCCACAAATCATGGAGGTCTCTTATTTCTCTACCATCTCTATCAAAATGTAATATCAAGGATAGAGCTTATAAAGTTGGTTTTACTGAAGTGGAAAGACTTACTGCCCACCCTCACTCCCCTTCTTCCTCCCTCAGCTCCCCCTCTGCCCCCCAAGCATTTGCCATTTAATAGAAAGTATTGAGCTAGAGAACCATAGAACTTTAGAATTTGTATTTCAAGTTTTTTTTGGCTATCTGCTTTTTTATCTTTTTCATGTGCCATTGACATCTCCTGTTCAAAGTTTAGGTTTCTTTTTTTTTTTTTCCCCTGAAAATTAACTTCTGTTAATTTGCCTTTTTTATCCCATGAAATTGCAACTGAACAGTTTAATTAAAACAGACTGTACAAGGTTAGAGTTTGATAAGTAACCACTGAAGCCTGTTATCGCATATAAGTAATTACTCTACACAGCTGCCATCTCAAAGGCAATGAGTTCCTGTTCACATCCCTTTCAGTGCCACCTTGCTCCCTTTCAGTACCACCATGTCGGCATGCTCATGTCTGTCGAGGAGCCTCAGCATTTCCTGTGCTATGGGGTCAGCACCATCTCCTAACACCAATCCTATCTCAGAGTGGCCATGTATTAGTTTGCTAATGTCACTGGAAAACATATACCAGAAGTGGAATGGCTTCTTTTTTTTTTGCATGGGAAGGCACTGGAATTGAACCTGAGTCTTTGGCATGGCAGGTGAGAATTTTTCCTGCTGAGCTACCATCACACCACCCTGGAATGGCTTTTAAAAAGAGAATTTAATAAGTTACAAGTTTAAAGTTCTAGTGCTGAGAAAATGTCCAAAACTAAGGCACTAAAAAGAGGTTACCTTCATTCAAGAAAGGTTGATGCCATCTGAAACACTTCTGTTAGCTGGAAAGGCACTTGGTTGGCACCTGCTGGTTCCTTGCTCCAGGGCTCCATTGCTTTCTTCCTGTTTCCTGTGGGGGTTCCTTTTTTGGCACCTGTAGGCCTTCACTTTAGCTCCTCCAGGATACAACTCTGGTTTCTGGCTTGCTTAGCATCTCATGGGCAGACACATGGCAATGTCTGCTGAGCCCTGCATCCTTCAATGTCTGGGTCTCGTATTGCTTTATCAGTTCTGAAGCAGTTTTTCTCCAAACATGTGAATCTGCATTCTCTTTCAGGACTTCAAGCACCTAAGGTTTCTTCAAAATGTTTTCCCTTTTAAAGGACTCCAATAAACTAATCAACACCCATCTTGAATGGGTAGGGTCACATCTCCATCTAACCAAAAGACCACAACTACAATTGCGTGTGTCACATGTTCATGGAAATAATCTAATCAAAAGGGTTTCCACCTTACAATAGTGAATTTTCTGAAGTACATAACAGCTTCAAACTGGAATGGCCATAATGCACTCAGGGTTTTGACGTAGGGGAATGTCAAAATAGGGCAGTGATCTTTACAGGTAAACATTGAAAGATTCTCTGTTCTAGAAGTGATTACATGGTTCTTTGTTGTAAAAGTACTGATACCAAAGAGAAGACCAGTATCCAAGATGAGAGGAGGTTGAACAATTGTTTGAGGAAGAGATAGTGAGGTGATTATATACTAATGGAATTGTAAAAGGAATAATATAATTATCCAGTAGTTGAGGGAGTAAAATATAAACCAGAGGTTCTTACCTCTGAGTTCCCTAAAGAGAGAGAATTATGAGAAGATGGCAAAGTAGGAAGCTCCAGGAATTTTCACAGGAATCCTGTGACACAGGCAGGAACTGTCTAAAATGATGATTTTGAAACTCTCAAGTCCACTAGAACACTTTATGGCTTCCAGGAAAGAGCAGGAGGGAAAGGCTAGTAAATTATGGCAGATCCCACAAATTGCTCTTTATCACACAATGGTTACTGGCATCCAACTTCCATTCTGGTGGCAAGCTGTAGTATGATCCAGCCCATGGTGTAGCTTGCTGGTGCTGGAAAGGGACATAATAATCCATTTCCCCAAGATCTATGCTGACTGCTGATGATGACATTTGATTAGTGACTTTGGATCTCTGGGGACACAGCTCTAAGAGTATCCTTTATTCTATTCCACCCTGGACAAAGGCAGTAGAGGAAACTTAAAGATGGTACTCTTCCTCAGAATTGCAGAGGATGGTTGAAGGGGTACATTTGCAAAGTAGGAAAATGCAGCCTTGGGGAGCCATGGATGAATCTCCTGAATCTCCCCTCACCCGTTCCCCAGGGCAGTTTGGAGCTGGCCAGTGCTTCCTTTGTGGGTCCCTGGCCTTGTTCCAACTGGGAGAGACCAATTTGGGAAATACCTCTCAGGCATGCCCCCACTCCCAGAATTTAACCTACTGGCAAAGAGCAACTTGAGACAATGAAAGCAGTGTAAGAAACAGTTGAGCTGGATAGCCTGGGCAAAAGTTTACCTTCTTTAAGTCTGGTAGTAGAAAACCCAGGTGAGAGAAAAAAATCTGTCTCCTGGAAAGTAGAGGGGACATTCAAATTCCTATAAATGGGAGAACTTCTAAGCCAATAGCAAGCACAAGCCCAGGAAAAGGCACGAGCCTAAAAAAAGACAGGGAAGACCCTGCACTTTACAATGTCTTGGACGGATGTTTCTGGTGGGAGGACTGACATTCAAAAAAATCTGTCGTGTCATTAGCTGCTTATAAGCTCAAGATATGGACATCTCAGTGAGTAAATCCCAAAGTTAGCATTTTCTTTTTTTTTCCATAGAGAGAGTTTATTGCTAGGCATGAAGCAAGAGATCAGATAGCCTATCAGCCCAAAGATCTGTCTCCCCCTAACTGCAGTAATTGATTTTTATTTTTTTATTGTGAAATATAACATATATTCAAAAAGCAATAAATTTCCAAGTACATGTTAACAAGTAGTTATAGAACAGATTTTAGAATTTGTTACCAGTTACAGTTCTGATTTTTTTTTCTTCTAGCTATTCTAAGACACTGGAGACCAAAAGGAACATCAGTATAATGATTCAGCAGTCATATTCATTTGCTAAATCCTATCTTCTCTATTATACTCCTCCTCCTCTTTTTTTTTTCCTTTTTTTGTGGAAAATAACATATACAAAAAAGCAATACATATCAAAGTACATAGCAACAATTAGTTGTAGAACAGATTTTAGAGTTTGGTATGGGTTACAATTCTACAATTATGGTTTTTACTTTTAGCTGCTCTAAGGTACTGGAGACGAAAAGAAATATCGATATAATGATTGAGCACTCATACTCATTTTTTTGAGCCCTACCTTCTCTGTATAACTCCACCATCACCTTTGATCTTTCTCCCACTCTTTAGGGGTATTTAAGCTATGCTCATTCTAACTTTTTGATGTTGTAAGGGCCTGTTGATAATATGGGGTAAGGGGAGGGAACTAGTTGATGTTTTGGAAGGGTTGGCCCCTCTACATTTCAGGACTTACCAGATCCAGGGAAATATCTGGAGGTTTTAGGTTTCTGGAAAGTTACCCTAGTGCATGGAACCTTTGTAGACTCTTAGATAACACCTTAGGTATTCTTTAGGATTGGCAGGAATGGTATTGGTTAGTGTTTGGCAAGTTATGATAGGTAGCAATGTCTAATTGAAGCTTGTATAACAGTGACCTCCAGAGTAGCCTCTCTACTCTATCTGAACTCTCTCAGCCACTGATATCTTATTTTTTATGCTTCTTTTCCCCATTTTGGTCAGGATGGCATTGTTGATCCCACGTGCTAGGGCCAGTTCATCTCTGGGTGTCATCTACCATGCTACCTGAGAGACTCTCACCCCTGGATGTCATGTCCCACTTAATGGGAGGGCACTGGTTTCACATGCAGAGTTGGGTTTAGAGAGAGAGAGAGAGGCCACATCTGAGCAGCAAAAGAGGTCCTCTGGAGGTGACTTTTGGTATATCTATAAGTAGTCTAAGTGTCTCTGCTACATACATAAGCGTCACAAGAGCAAGCCTTAAGAGCAAGGGCTTGGCCTATTGTTTTAGGTATTTTTTTAAACATTTTTATTGTGAAATATATATATATATGAAAAAGTGATATATTACAAAGAACATTTTAACAAGTTGTTTTAGAACAAATTTCAAAGTATGGTAAGGGTTACATTTCTACCATTTCAGGTGTTTCCTTATGTTCTAGTTTGCTAGCTGCCGGGATGCAATATACCAGAAATGGAATGGCCTTTAAAAAGGGGAATTGAATAAGTTGCTAGTTTACAGTTCTAAGGCCAAGAAAATGTACCAATTACAACACATCTATAGAAATGTCCAATCAAAGGCATCCAGGGAAAGATAACTTGGTTCAAGAAGGCCGATGAAGTTCAGGGTTTCTCTCTCGAGTGAGAAAACACATGGTAAACACAGTCAGGGCTTCTCTCTCAGCTGGAAGGGCACATGGCAAACATGGCATCATCTGCTAACTTTCTCTCCTGGCTTCCGGTTTCATGAAGCTCCCCGGGAAGCGTTTTCCTTCTTTATCTCCAAAGGTGGCTGGCTCATGGACTCTCTGCTTCGTGGTGCTGCAGCATTTCCTGCTCTCTCTGAATCTCCTCTTTCCCCAAACATTTCTTCTTTTATAGGACATGTCTTCACCTAATCCAGCTTAACAACCACTCTTGATTCAGTTACGTCTCCAGGGAGATCTAATTACAGATTCAAACATACAGTATTGAATAGGGATTATTCTGCCATTACAAAATGGGATTTAGATTAAAACATGGTTTTTCTAGGGGACATACATTCTTTCAAACCAGCACACCTTCTACCTACTCTAAGACACTGGAGACTAAAGAGAAATATCAGTATATTGATTCAGTAGTCATACTCATTTGTTAAATCCTATATTCTCTGATACAACTCCTCCTTCTCCTTAGATTCTTCTCCCACTCTTTAGGGATATTTGGGCAATGACCATTCTAACTTCTCAATGTTGAAAAGGAGTGTTGACATGGGGTAGAGGGTTGCAGCTGGTGGTGCTCTTGGAGAGACTGGCAACTCTGGGTTTCAGGGCTTATCTGCTCTAGAAGCCATCTGGAGGTTAAAGGTTTCTGAGAAATAAACTTAGTGAGTGAAACTTGCATAAAGTCATAGATAGACCTCTGGGTATTCCTTAGTGTTTACGGAAATACTGTTGGTTGGGGCTTGGCATATACCATGGCAATTAGCAGTGTCTAGCTGAAGCTTGTATAAGAGTAACCTCCAGAATAGACTCTTAACTCTATTTGAGATCTCTTAGTCACTGATACTTTATTTTGTTACATTTCTTTCCTCCTTTTTGGTCAAGTAGGCATTATCAATCCCATGATGCCAGGGCCAGGTTCATCCCTGGGAGTCATGTCCCATGTTGTCAAGGAGACTCACACTCCTGGATATCCTGTCCCATGTAATGGAAGGACACTGGTGTCACTTGCAGAGTTGGGCTTAGAGAGAGAGGCCATATCTGAGCAAAAAAAAGAGGTTCTCTGGAAGTAACGCATATTATTATAGATAGGGTTAGCTTCTCCATTGCAACTATAAGTTTCCTAAGAGCAAGCCTCATGGACAAGGGTTTGACCTATTAACTTAGGAGTGCATAATGTTTGAGAGAATATCAGGGATTTCCCAGGTGTACAGTTCAATAGTTCTATATTTTTTTCTCCAGTCCTTCAAGGGACTTTGTCAATATTCTTTAAGTATCTGCTCAACATACAGAGTTAACATTTTAATATTTTAAAATATATAGTGTGCAAGAAAAGATTATAAGAAAAAGAAACAAGAAACTTGGGTTTTCCAAAGGAAGTAGATAAGAATACAGAAAACACCAATGAAGAAGACCAAGTTGTGGACATACTGGACCAAGACTTCTAAAAAATGATCCTCAATATACTCAAGGAAATTAAAAAAATACAGAGGAAGAACTAAAGGATATCAGGAAGATAATAAATGAAGAAAATGAGAATCTCAGTAAAGAGATTGAATTTTTAAAAAGGAAACAAAACTACTGGGGTTGAAGACCATAATAACTGAAATGAAAATTCCCAGTAGGGTTTCTAGAACAGATTGGAGTCAGCAGAAGAAAGAATCAGCAAACCTGGAGAAGACAATGGAAATGAGCAATTCTGAGGGCCAGAAAAAAAAAAGAACTGTATAAAGCAAAAAATAGCCTGAGACCTCTGGGACATGTATTAGTCAGGGTTCTCTAGGAAAACAGAACAGGAGATATCTGTAAATAAGAATTTTTATAAAAATGTCTCATCTCATACTACTGTTGGGATGCGTGAGTCCAAATTCCATAGAGCAGGCTGCAAAGTGGCAATTCAGATAAAAGTTTGGATTAATTCCCCAGGAGAGGCTGCTGGCTGAAATAGAGATGAAAATTTTCTTTTCTGACTACTGAAGAAATCACTTCTCCTTTTAAAGCCTTCAACTGATTGCATTAAACATATCGAATTTTTGACTGTAGATGTAGTCAGCCATAGATGCAATAAACTGACTGATGACTTAAGTCCACAAAATGTCCTTACAGGAGTAGTTAGGCCAGTGCTTGCTTGACTAGGTGACTGGTCATCATCTCTTGGCCAATTTGACACATGAACCTAACCATCATAGACACCATCAAGTATTATGGGAGTTTCAGAAGGAGATGAAAGAGAGAACGGGACAGAAAGAATTTTCAAATAAATAATGACAGAGAACTCAAATTTGGCAAAACACATGAATATACAAATCCAAGAGGCTAGAGAACAGCAAACAGGATAAACTTGAAGAAAAACACACCCTGTCCCATATTGATGAAACTGTTGAATGCAAAAGCAAAGGAGAAAATTTTGAAAGCTGCAAGGGAAAAGCAATGTGTTATGTAAAAGGGAGTCCCAATTAGTTTGAGTTCTGATTTCTCATCAGAAATCATGGGTGCAAGAAGGCTGTGTGTTGAAATACTTAGCATGTTGAGAGAAAACAATTGCCAACCAAGAATTTCATGCCCAGCAAGACTTTTTTTTTTTTTTCAAAAATGAAAGATTAAGATATGCCCAGATAAACAAAAGCTGAGGGAATTCATCATCACTAGAATTGCCCTACAAGCAATGTTAAAGGGAGTTCTTCAGACAGAAAGGAAAGGACACTAGACAGTGATTCAAAGTGACATAAAGAAATGAAGGTCTCCAGTAAAGATAACCATTTGGGTAATCATAAATACCAGTACTATTTATTGTATTTTGTTTGGCATGTAATAGCGCTCCTTATTTCCTACAATTGCTATAGTGCAAACACATTAAAAAGTAGTGATATGTCTATTTTTTTGGATATACAGGTATAATTGTATATAAAAATATACAAAATATAAAAAGGTATAATTGTTACAAGTACAGAGAAATGTTGAGGTCAGTAGGGTATAGGAACAGTGTACATCTATGCTATTGAACTCATTAATATCGAATCAAATATGATTGCTACAGATTTAGGATGTTAAATTTTAACCCCATGGTAACCATGGAGGAAATATATGAAAAATAAATCCAGATAGAAATGATAAGTGATTTTATATAGTACAATACAAAAAAAAATCAAATAAATATGAGTGAACTATAGAATTACCTGGTATTTCTTGCATAACTGATACACAGGGATTCTGATTTAATTAGTTTGAGGTGGGGCTTGAGTTTCGGTATTATGAAAAGCTCCCTAGGTGAATCTCTTGTGTAGCCAAAGTTGAGAATCACCTCTCAAAAAGCAAAAGAAACTTCAAATTTTTTTAGACTTATTCAGGACACAGGCAGAAAGTAAAATTGTCTTGCATTGAACAAATCTAGACTCTGAATCTCTTTGGAGCAGGGTCATAGAATCTGTTTTTATCTAAGCGTCTCAGGTGATGTCAATTCACATGGACCATGGAGTTCACTTTGAAAAATGCTGTAGCTTGGAAAGAAGAGAGAACATGACCTTTCTATGTATTTAATTGTTTTTGAGGAACATGTTATTTTATTTAAGCCTCAAAATGACCCCTATGAGAAAAGAGGTTATCCCATTTTATAATTAAGGTTAACTACAATAAAGGACATTTTTAAAACTTGCCCAAAAACATGCAGCTGGTAAATAGCAGAGCCTGATTATCACACACGAACATTAGTTAAGTACTAGGGACAAGGAAAGCTTTAACCACAAACTCTTTTTCCTAAGCCTTTCCATGTTGATCGTACAAAGGTTGTTAGTTCTTGGCTGGAAAGAGCAGAATGAGAGGACCTAGCAGTCAGAAACACAGCTGCTGACAAGTCTGGTCTTGGCGAGGAGAAATTCTCTGGGAGATATAGTCAGAAGGCTTCCCCAATGCTGCAAATTCTGAGGGCTTATAAGGTCAGTCATCCGTTCTTGTGTTTTTATTTTTATTTTTAAAAAAAAACAACAATTTTAGAGCAAATTAGAAAGACTTGCTGCTTTAATTCTAGTTTATCTTGCTGTCTGTCACATGTTAATCTTTGTTGTTCTGATTAGGAAATATGCCTTCTACCAGTAAGAAGGATCTGAAAGCCCATACACATCTATGTGTGACTTAAAATGCAACCCAGGGAAGGGCAGCTTTGTCAGAGCAGTTTAGGTTTAGTGAATGGAGAAGGGCAGCAACTTCATGGTAGTGATCTTGTCTTGAATGTGTCTTGCTTCTGAGAGGGAAAGAAGCCCATTTCCTGTTGGTCATTTCCTCTTGTTATCTCCCCATTAGGAGGGACTATATCCTTGAGTTTTATATTTATTTAGCCTAAAAACAAATACAACTCAGTTTTGTTTCAAGGTTCTTTGTATTCTGGAACTACAGTCCATTGCTTACTTGACATTTCCGCTTGAATGCGTTAGGATCATCTAAACATGCTCAACCTCTAGAACGTTTTCTATGTCAGAGACTAACTCCGTTGTCCTCCCACTTGCTCCAGGCAGTGACAGAGTAGCCAGCCTTGGCATCTCCCTCTTCCACAGCATATACAATTCAGCACCAAGTTCTGTTGCTGTTTTCTCACAAATATTTCTTGAATCTGTTCACTTCTCTCTATCCTTGTCTCCATCTGTTGGGGATTGAATCATGTTCTCCATAAAAGACACATTCAGATCTTAATCCACATTTCTGTGGGTGTGTTTTGTAAATAGGACTTTTTGAACATGTTGCTATTGGTTAAGGTGTGTGAAAAGACTATAATCAAAGAATGGTGATTTGATGTTTACAAAACACTCGACTATTTTACTTCATTTGCTTGTCTTAAGGACTTCTATATGATTGTATTATTGTTCCAGAAGAGGAACTTGAAGCTTTGTGAAGTTAGAGAGATGAAGCATAAAAGGAAGAGACCTCATAATATGAGTTCTGTCTACCTCAGAATAAGGCAATATCAATAATGGCTAACTGAATGTTTGAAGTATATTAGATGCTGTGCTCATATGTACTGTGAAACCTCATGAGGTAGTACCAGTTACTACCTTTTCTTACAGATGGGGAAGAAATTAAATAACCTGCAAAACATGGTAGATACAGGAGTAAAACCCAGGTCCTCTGGCATCCATCCTTCCTCTTAACAGCTTGCTAGTCCACCTCACCTATGTTTATAGGAGCTCCTAACTTCTTAGACATGTCTGATATTTTCAGTGAAGAAGCATATCTCAGAAGAAAAATAGAAATATATGTTTCCTTTTTTTTTGTTGTTGCTCATTTATCTTTCTTTATGGTTCCCCTCTTTCTTGCCACATTCCTTCCTGTTTTTCCCAGGGATCTCCATTCTTCATGGAATCCAACAAATTGGTTGCAGCAACAATACAGAAACTCAAACTTTGCTGAAAGCATGTCTGGAATCTA
Source organism: Tamandua tetradactyla (assembly GCF_023851605.1). Lineage (NCBI taxonomy): Eukaryota > Metazoa > Chordata > Mammalia > Pilosa > Myrmecophagidae > Tamandua > Tamandua tetradactyla. Next base: position 54,756,104 of record NC_135339.1, read on the forward strand.
TATCCACATATTTTTCTTGTTGAGAATGTGATGGCCTTCTCCAATGGGTGCTCAGCTTGTCTTCCAATCTTTGATGAACTGTATGGCCAGAGATTATATTAATTGTTCTGGGTTTAAGCCATCTTAGTTGTTCATGTAAGCTCATTGGTGTAGTAGGAAATTATCTGAACTGAAATTCAGAAGACCTGGCTTTTCTACCTAACTTCAACACTTAACCTCTCTGAACTCGGGTCTCCTCATCTATAAAATGAGATAATAGCTTTGTTTTGTGAATGATCATCTTTAATTATGAAGCATTATTCTATCAAAAGGGAGTTATATTGTACTTCTTTTAAGAAAAAGAATGCAAAATGGTACATTTTCATGAATACTTTCAAGGAGAATGGTAAAGATACATACTCTTCTAATTAGCCAGCTGGTGCCATTGTGTAAGTTTCCAAATGGCCAATGTGTGATGGAGCCCAGTTTGGGATGGGAAGATGGAAGAAGGAAAAAGTGATTAATTCTTTTCCTTCAGATGTTGGGTTGAACATAATTGACATGGCAAGAGTGTGGGGGACACCATATGAAACTTGTTAGTCTCTCTTCTCAACAAGCCTTAGGGATAGGAAATTGTTTTGTTTCTGCTGTGTTTCAACTTAAACTTACTGGCAGTGTGTGCTAGGAACATGTTGTTGAGGTCATGCTGGGGCTTACTGGAAAATAGACCATGATCTTCCATGGCTTAAGAGGGCAAGGTGGCCTCATTTAACTTGCCATCCTTTGTCTAGACCTAGGATATAGTGATAGGAAAGAATCCAGAATAAGGAGAATTTAGAAATCCCGGCTTGGGCACCCTTCCCCTACTACCCCCCAGCATTGACCTCCTGTGTTTCCACAATGCAAAGAATCAGAGTTGAAAGCTGACTTTTTGGTTAGAGTTAAATTTATAATCAGTCAATTCACAAGCATACTCACCTGCTAATTTTAGATATGTAATTTGTAAAACAAAATTCTATTATTCACAATACTTTTATATATACTTTGCTGGATATCATTGATCTTGAACCCCAGAAGTTCCAAGGACTTTAGACTTTTTGACTGTCAGAGAACATTAAACATCTGGCCCACTTGGTCACCTTGAACACATTACTGCTTAGGAGAAATGCTAAGACCAGGAAAGGTCTTTAGGACTGAGAAGTTACCTGTTAGTAAATTCTCTAGTCCATTAACACAGATTTGTTTTCAATTTTCAGAAGTACTTGCATCAGTGCTTTGGTTATCTTCACTGGTAACTGATTTTTTCTGGATATTTCTGTCCATAATCTAGTACTGGGAACCTGTCTCATACTCTATGTCTTAGATTTAGCTGCTCTGGAGACCAGACTGATATTAATCTAACATTTCTGAGCCTTTACTAGTGGTCCAGGTACATGTGTTTATTATACCCAGATGGGTGACAGTCTGATATTCATTAAAATTATTTCACATAAGCTGCAGGGTACCTTCATTTGCCAGGTCAGAAAACTGAGACATAGAAGGATATGCTAACTTGCCTAAATCATATAACTTGTGACAGGCTGAGCAGAGATTATGCCTGGAATTTCTCAGGCAAATTCTTGCACTCTCTCCTTAAATCACAACTGCCTAGTGTCTGACTCTGCTAAGCTTTTTGTTGATTTGTCTTATTTGATTTAACCTCGTGGAGCAGAAGACAGAGAGTATTAGACATTCACCTGAGTTCTTTTTTAGGGTTTTTTTTTTGACTGCAAGGTGACCTTGATGCCATCAGCTCCTATAGCCTGTTAAGTGCTGGCCCATTTAACATGTTATTCCTGTGACAAATCATTTGACAAAAGTCTGTTACATACTTACTGAGTGCCAAGCATTATACTAAGCACGAAGGATAGAGCAGTAAACAAAAGACAAAGTCTCTGGTCTCATGGAGCTGTTTCTAGTATAGGAGGCAAGCATTTATCAAACAAATAAAAAAAAAAATCAGGTGATAATAATATCTCTGAGGATAAACATACCAGAATGTGAGGATGATTAATGATGGGGGTATTATTTTAGGTGGAGAGAACATAGGGACACTTCTCAGAAAAGGTAGTAATTTGAGCCTAAATTTGAATAACGTGAGCAGTGAGTCTTGTGGGTATCCAAAGGGAAAATGTCAGAGGAAACTGCTAGTGCAAAGGCCCTGAAGTAGAAACATACTGGATGTAACGAATGAATGGCAAAATGGCCAATCTAGCTGCCTGGGATGGGTGAAGGGAAGATTGAAAAGAAATGGGGTGGGGTTGGTAGCCAGAAGAAGTAGGCAGAACCATATGGGACTTTTTAAGCTATGATTGGTGTTTTGGATTTTATTTTAATTGTTATAGGGAGCCATTGGAAAGTTTTGAGTTGGGGCATGATATAATGTATTTTTATAAGGCCTTCTCTGGCAGCTGTATCAATATTAGGCTGTGCAATTGGGCACAGTGAAAACAGACTATAATGAGAAGGGATTGGATTCAAAATATCATTTGAAGGTAGAGCTGATAGGATTATCTGCTTGTGAATAAGATATAGGATGTTATCAAGATTAGTTCACCCATCCTAGCCCTGGGCCAACACTGTCATTTGTGTATTTGTAACTCTTGGCTGTGACCCTGAGAACTGACTCAAAAGGCAAACCTGAGGGTAAGCACTCATTCTCTTCTGAGAATGAGGGTAAGCACTCATTCTCTTCTGAGAATGAGGGTAAGCACTCATTCTCTTCTGAGAATGAGGGTAAGCACTCATTCTCTTCTGAGAATGAGGGTAAGCACTCATTCTCTTCTGAGAATGAGGGTAAGCACTCATTCTCAGAAGAGGAGACAGCTTCTTCATCCTGGTCTCCTCTAGCCTTTTATTGTTGAAGGTTGCTCCCCTCCTCCTCAGATGGCTGTCACTCTGATAATTTTTGTTTTGTTATGCATCAATGTCTCCCATGTGTGGAAAGCTGAGGTTATTAAAATATGCATCACCTGTTCACTGCCTTCATGGCGCTCTTAATCCAATGAGAGTGTATCACCAAGTAGATTGAAAGAAATGCTATAACTGGGGTAAAGTGCTCTGAGGGAAAAGAGAAGTGAATGGGTGATTCTAACTTGGGATGAAAGACTGAAAACCAGGGTTTGATAGGGGAAGTGGCATTTGATCTGAGCCTTAAAAGAGACCCTCCAATTTCATGTCCCTTCATGGTTGGTTTCCTCATTTCTTGCCTGTGCCCTTTCTCTCCCTGTGGCTATCAGCTCCCTTTATTTATTGTTCCGTAAATGAGTAATCCTTCTTTTTAGTCTAGGGGTGGGAGGTGAGGGGTTGGGTAGAAGAAGGTTGTATTTATCTCAGTGACTAAGACTGCATATAAAATTAGAAAGATACCCAAGGCTATTCTTTTGTCCTGTGGCCCTATCCTTTAGAGCTCAGAGTGAGGCTTCATTTTTTAGAGACCCATCAAAACCAGAATCGTGAGGGAGCCTTTTAGGACATCATAAAGTGATCCTTGTGAAATCTAACCCAGGAAGCTCAGGCCTTAGGGCCTACAATGGGGCTCTGTTACCCTTGCTCTGTGGGCTGCCTTATAGATTTTTCACCTGCTGGGGGAGAGCTTTTCCCATTATTCCTCTCAGAATCTGAGGCAAGTTCTAGGAGTATTCGCTTAAGTCCTGAGGGGCTTGCTTTGCCTGGTTCATTGTTTCTCAGGCTTGACCAAATATTTCTACATAATATACATGCAGATTTGCCAGGATGAAAGTGCTAAGGTACCAGATACTGTCAAGGTTTTGATAAATTTTCATGCAGAGCTATTATATATCTGTTTACAAATAAATATGTTCCTACATTATTAAGTGTCATTAGCTGATTTATATACGAGGGTAGTTTGAGTGGATCTTCTTTGGGGGCACTTGCCAACTAGTTCTGTTACAAATTGCATAAATATTTGTTTCCTCTATTAGATTCCAGGCTCCTTGAGGGTAGAGAATGTGTTTTACTCCATTTTATTTGCCTTCTAGGCTTAAAGTAGTAGTAAGTAGTAAAGAATCAGACCATGCTTCAAATGGAATCTTGGTCAAATTGTTTAACTCCACTGTGCCTCAGTTTCCTCAAATGTAAAGCAGAAAAATGCATATATTATAAGGTCATTGGGAGTTTTAAACGAGATAGTAACTGTGTAAAAGCATGTAGTGTTATGCCTGAATTCACAGTTGAGCACTCAGGAAACAGGGCCCATTATTATAGCATGGTAAATGCTTGGTCACTTCAGGTTGAATGGATAAGATTGCTGGACACTAGAAGTCTGTTGTGGGATATGGTGTCCTATGATTGGCATGAGGAAACTAGGCAAGAACTAGCTGCCTTCATTCCAGGCATTATCCTTTCCTAATAGGTGATGGTTGGAGATGCCTTGAAAGATGTTGGTTTGTGTTGGGTATGCCACAATAGACCATGTAATTAGCTACAAGAGGCATTTACTGCTGGTTCAGCAGCTCCACAGTACATGAGAAATATCAAAGGCTAGAACTCAGCTAACTTTTTTTTTTTTTTCTCAGCTAACTTTTGAACTCCTTTCTTGGGAGGCTCTCTCTCATCAACCCAAGTCCAATAATTAAGTAGAATAGACTAACACCCCATCTTCATTTATTTCACATCTCACTTACTCCTTTTCTTTTATGTGGCTTTTGGTTGCTGAGTAGCATTTGCTTAATGACTGACATGAACTGGCGTGAACAACCATGGTGGATGGAATACGTCTCCCTTGGTATGAACCACTTTAAGGTTGGATGGGAATGGGAATTCTGGGTCAAAATAAACCAACTCCTGTGGCTGCCTCTCTATGTATATATTTTTAATATCTACCTCTTATGACAGGGACAGAATCCAAGAGTTCTCGGGCAGTTCCCCATGTCGGCTTTATTTATGAAAAAATGAGGGCACAATTTAATTGAAGATATAGAGTACCTGCTGTATACCTTATTTTGTCTTAACCTCACTGCAAGCCTGAAAATAAGTATAAAAAGAACTGAGGTTCAAGTAATGTTCTCAAGTTCAAACTATAAGAAGGAAAAATAGTATAGTTAATTTCAGAACATCAGTTCTTCTGGTTAAAAAAGGGTATTTTGCCTTTTGTACCATAGGTTACTGGAATGTTCTCCAGTTGATAAGGTACATATAGAAATATTTTATAAAAATTCAATGTCTTTCACCCTTTGTGAGAAGCTGTGATATTATTTATACAGAAAAACGTGTTGTAAAAATATGTCCTTTAAAGTATTCACTGTAGGATGTCACATATTTAATTCAATACCTACAGTCATTGGTCCTTCATTTGGGGAATTATTTTCAGACCTAGTTCACAAGCTGTGAAAGAAAAATCTGTCCCATTAAAAAAATTTTTTTTCTACTGAGTTTTCAAATACATGTATAACATTGTCTAAATTAAAGATCTGTTGTCTGGCTCATTTATATTCAAGATCAGATGCTTTAGAGGTGATGTGGGAAACTGAGATAATTTGGTTCAAGTGTCTCCATTTGTTGCACATTGCATGCCTAATTAAAAATTGGAGATATTTTTATCCATTAAAACTTGCCCACTTTCCTCCATTTCAGATGACATTGGCAAGAATGTTCACCTTCAGACAAGTCTAAACATAGTTTAATTGGACCCAGTGTGGAAATTTACAATTGGCACTACAGTTTATGATAAGTGCTCCAAATCCTACTTCTGGATTTTTGTAAACATTAGATCAGTTTCAGATTTGCTGAAAGGTACACCTTTGTTTTCCCCCACAATTTTAGTTCTTGAATTATTGGAAGAAATAAGCTTATTTTTATTTTGTTTTGTTTTAAATAAACATGGAAGCATGAGAAAGAAACTGCTGTCCAGGGTATTATCCAGAGGGGACACTGTAGTGTTTGAGAATGTAGGCTTTAGAGTCAGACCACCTTATTAAATCCTGACTCTTTTAACTGATTATCTGTCCTCAGTCTCAATTTTCTCATCTCTTTTCTGACTCCTAATTTGCTATTGATAATACTGCTATAAGTTTATTCCTTTGTTAGGTATTCTGTCATTCCTCCTCTCCTTTTAAGTTATAATTTTCAATGTCTTTGATATTCTTTTATTTCCCTGTGAGGATAGATGCCGCTGTCTTATTTCTCTCAGTCATGTATTTTATTAATTCTGTAAATTATACAGGCATTGTCTCTTTGAATATTCTCTCATTGTTTTCTAGGATTCTTAATAGACATATGTTGGACCTTCTCCTATTCTCCAAATCTCTTAAACTTTCCTGCATTCCTGTTGCTTTATCACTCAGTGCTATATCTCAGGTTATTTCTTCAGCTCTGTTTGTTAACTGATTTTCCCTTTGAATATTTTGAATCTGCTATTTATTCCAACCATTGAATTTTAAATATCAGTGAATATATATTTTTATTTCTACAAGTTCTTTTGGACTTTTTTCCCCTCCAGATTTCCTGTATTTGTTGTATGGCTTCTTATTCTTATGATTTGCATTATTTCTTTTTTTATCTTTAAGCATTTAAAATATTATTTTCTTGGCTCTTAAGTATTATTTTATTGTTATGGACTCTAATCTTATTTATTCTTTCTCTTGAATCTTCATGATTATTTTTCCTCATGTTAATTTTGTAATTTTTGATTGGGAAATTTCTGAATATTGATTATTGTTTTGTTTCTTTTTTTTTTTCCCTGTAGGAATTTCATATGACATTGGCCCAGAGCGATTTTTCATTTTCTCCTTCAATGTATCTCAATGATGTCAGTGGGGTTTCTTCAACACACATGGACATTATAAGTTGGACTCCAGATTATGTAGGATTGAAATTTTGATTTCTCATGGGAAATCTTTTACTCATCCAGAAGCCATGATAGAGAAAATACTACAGTTATCTCCCTGAGCCAGTGGGCAGACTTTGTCTAGCTCCCTGTTTCTCTGAGGGTATAGGGATTTGAGGGTCCTGTTTATACTGGTATTTCCATTTTGATTCCTAACCTCACTGGTAAAATTTCCCTGCATAAACATTAAGACCCAAGACACTAGCAATTAGAGACCTTCTGGTTCTATTACATTCACTTCTTATACCTACTCTTGGCCACTGTAGGATAAGTGTGTGCATTTACCATTCTTTTAGTTCCTGCCACCCAGAACTTTTACTTTTTTCCTCACTGCATGTATTTTTTAAATGTTTTCATTTTTATTTTGTCCAGAACTTCTAAGTATTTGCAGTGGGAGGAGATACTCATTAATGCAGTCCATCATGTTGATGGAATCATATTTTATTTTTATCTTGAAGATTAAATGAGATTTTGCCAATATGGAGTTTAGCACAGTGCCTGACACTTACTAAGGGTGATGACATTTTCAGTATTAGCCATTATTATAAATCAATCTGCTTGGGTCACAATGAAACTCAAGCTGCTGTGAAGAATAGGAAGAAGTGGCCTGAGCATATATGTTCTTTTTTTGTGTTCAAAGCTACAAAATGTACTTTGATAAGTCATAGTTTTAGGTACTGATAAGCTTATGTCAAATTCCTAGCACCATTCCTGGAAGATCTTAATTTCCTCATTATATCCTATAATTGTCTTTGGATATTGCCACTAGTTTCTTTCTTTGTCAAAACCTACAAATCATTCCACCATCTTGTCCATCTTTTATAGAGGACATGGTCAGATTCTCTGCCTACATGATGATACGTGATGTCAACTATAACTTTCACATTCTTCCAGTAAAATCAGTGTAATTTTCAAAGATGACAGGAGAGATGTTCTCCAATAAAATGAAGCCCTAAGACTATCTCAGGTCAATTAACCCACAAAAGCATTAATATTAGCCCTTGTTTAACTGTGCCTTTTGTCTACCATGATTAGTATTGCTGGTCATTGACTCTAAGTTGGTGGTGATGCTTTCCTTTGGCAAGTAATAAAAACATGTTTCAGCATTATGAAAATACACAGTGGTATGACTTAATTTAAAGGCTAAGGAATACTGAGAAGAGATACTCTAGCTTCTGTAGAGGAAAGTGTATCGTTAACTTTTATGAATTTTTCAAAATTTTATAATGAATACATATATTATCTCAAGAAAAATAGTGTTTTAAATAAACTAGTTATTTATAATTACCAAAAAAATGGAACTAACCTCCAAGCAGACAATGAGAGAATAGTTAAATATTTGACAGTTTTTAAAGCCATAGAATATTTCATCATCATAAAAATGTTTATGAAAACAATAATAACACAATATTAGTAAGCTATATTCAGAACAAAATATTTAGCTATGAATATTTTTAATAACAAAAAAGAATACAAATAATAAAGAATCTAGAAAACAATACAAAATTAAGCTAAGGAAAACAGGAAATGAAATTAATAAGGATGAAAGCAGAAAAAAATATCATGAATGGATTTTTTGAAAAGATGAATAAATAGCCAATGTTTTGGCATTGTTCATGAGGGAGAGAGAACACAAATCACAAATACACAATATGTGAAATGAGGGAAAGGATATAACCAGAAACATTAAAGCAATAAGAAGCCAGAATACTAATAAAATGGAAAATCTCAATGAAAGTGATTATTTTGAAAATATAAGTTAATTAAAAAGTCACTCAAAATAGGAAATGTAAGTTATTTAATAATTATGTTGCTGTTTATAATTTACTAAGAATTTAACACTTACCCAGTTTTAGCCTGAAGCAGTTCATATGTTCTTTCAGGCCTCAGAGCAGATAATTCTTAAGCTGTTAAAACTATTCCAGATTTCTGGTATGGAATCTTAATTAAGGGATATTTTATCCCCCCCCCCTTTTTTTTTTGATACCTACAAGAATCAGCAAGCAGAAATAGAGTGGGGAACCCACCATCTACAATGAGACAAGGAGATGATGTCTGCTACATCCTTGAAGTGTGACGCACTATGGCCAAGGCCAACTATCAGATATCTCCACTGAGAAGAGGGAGTTTGCTGAGAGCTAGTGCTTCTGACCTTCTTCAGGATATAGATTTATCCTAAAATAAGGGTTATCATCTTAAAGCAAAAGCCATTGAGTTACCAACTGCAGCTAGAGGAATAGATCAGTATAGGGAGCTGTGGGGATGTCCTTATCGAGGCTTAAACACAGGAAGTCATGGAGCTGCAAGTTAAGGAGAGACACATTGCTACATATTTCTTTTGTTTATAACTGATGCTCCTAGTTGAGAGGGGTGCCTGGAGAAAGGAGAGTGACCTTAAAGTAGCCGTTGAAGATTGCTACAGAAAGCTCCCAGGGCAATGACAGCTAACAGTAATGTTAATCATTAACAACTAGTTTGCAGGAACTGTTCTAGGTAAATGTTGTATTAGAGTTCTTGAGGAAAACAGAACCAACAGGAGAGAACTGTATATACGAGATTTTATAAAAATGTCTTACACACCTGTAGGCATGCATCAGTCCAAATTCCATAGGGCAGGCCACAAGCTGGAAACTCCAATGAAGGTCTTCAGTGAAGTCCCCAGGAGAGACTGCCTGGCTGAAGTAGAGACAAAATTTCTCTCTTCTGACTGCTGAATTCATCACCTTTCCTGTGAAAGCCTTCAAATAATTTGATTAAACATTTCTCATTATGGAAGATATGCCCCTTAGATGACTGTAGATGCAGTCAGCCATAGATGCCATCAACTCACTGATCATTAAAGTCCATGAAATGTCCTCCCAATAATGATTAGGTCAATATTTGCCTGATCAGACAACTAGGCCATCACCTGGCCAAGTTGACAAATTAACCTAACCATTACAGTCCGCCCATTATCAACTCGGCAGCTATATACATCATCTTGAACCATACTTAATCTAAATAAAACAATAAAAGCACTTTTTTTTGCCTAACAATACTCAACTGTACTGTGTACAACTGGAAATACAAGTTTTTCCAGAATAGGCTACAAGTCCTTGGGTAATAGTCACTCTTAAACATGATATCCTGTAACTAAAATATGATGTGAACAATACAACTTATGTGATAAGGGGATAAGATAAAGAAGAAAACAAAGATATTTGCTTTATGTACAGATATAAATGTACCCAAAGCAAGGAAGGAATATTCATATCATCACAGTTCTTATTTCTGTAACTGGGCACATGGTTGTAGTTCATATTTGTCACTACCTTCTTCCACTACCCATTCCATGTTACCTTAACCCTTGACAAATGATTCAACTAGTTGTTGTTCTTTTCCTGGTGAGGTGGCCCAAATCCTTCATTCCTAAAGTTTCTGGGCCATTAGTAGTCCTGCCTGGATAGGGTTGTTGCAGTTTTCCATTGACTTTCATCAGAGGGCATGATAGTACTAAGAGATGTCCTAGGGAATCTCTTGTGTTCCAGGCAAACTCTTCTTTACATGCATTGTGTAGTTGCAGTCCTATTTCCCTTTGTTAGTCATGATCAGTCATCTCAGGCAATACAGTAATCCCCTTATTTGTCTATTGATTCAGATGCATGAGAAGCCTAACGTGGCCAGGTGGCAGTTTAAATTTCCAGTTCAGTGGAATCAATATTGTTTCTCCAGGTGGAGGCACTCTTCCTTTTGGAACTAAGATCTGTAGACCAGCAGGACTTAAGGTTGTAGGGACAGGAAGCAAAAATTTTTCTTATGGATCACTAGGGTTACAGTGAGTAGTGCCCCTCCCATTTCTACCTCCTGATTCCCACTACCAAATCTCTAAGAAAACAATACTAATGGGAGATGTCTGTAAATATAAGGTTTAATAAAAGTGTGTCTTACAACTGTGAGGATGCAAATCCCACAAGGAAGGCTGCAAGCTGGCAACTCTGATACAGGTTTTTGATGAATTCCCCAAGAGAGTAATAGAGACAAAAGTTCTCTCTTCTGACTGCTGGAGCCATCACCTCTCCATCAAAAGCCTTCAACTGATTGTATTAAACACTTCTCATTGCAGAGGACACTCCCTTTAGTTGATCATAGTTTTAATCAGCCATCGATGCAATCAGCTGACTTATGATTTAAGTCCATGAAATGTCCTCACAGTAATGGCTAGGCCAGTGATTATTTGGCCAACTGGATACCATCACCTGGCTGACCCATGAACCTAACCATCACAAATATTTACTCTTCTATGAAAAAGCTATTACTATATTGTACAAATGAAGAGGTGGAGACACAGAATTAAAAATTCTAGCTCAAGGTAAAAGAACTAGTAAGTGGCTGCATAGGGACTTGAATTCAGTTGATAAATATGGAGTCTAAGTTTTTAACTACTATTCTCTATGTACCTGCCCTCCTTCTGAACTCTATTTTGTTTTTCCATAGGGCACTAAAATGTTTAGGGAGAGGGCAAAAGAGCCAAAAAACTGAAAGGGAGTCTGCAGATTGCCAGCTGACACCTCTCTTTCTACTTCATTCACAGAATATCCTTTTCAACCAGAATCTGACAGAACAGTCAAAGACGAGCAAAATCATTAACAAAAGCAATGAGCAATATATATTGCAAAATGAATTACCCAAAGAAATGTAGGAAGGATTCAGTTCAGTAGCTCTCCATATCCTCATAAAAATCATAATGTCATATTTGTAAAAATAAGAGTTCAGGGAGAAGAGTATGGCAAAAGAATCTGAAAAGGAAGTTGGGAAAGTTCAGAAAAGAAATGTAAGTGAAATCCCAAATATCACAGAATGAAAGCAACAAGAAGTAGAAGAAAAAGCCATGCATCTCTTGCAAAGAGCAGATGCATGGTTTAGGAAAATCATAAAACTAAATAAAAGAAGAATAAAGATATGAAAATATAAGTAATATAAAGAGTAAATAAAGGAGGTCTAATATATGCATAATTGTTATTTTAAAGAACGAGGTAAACCAGTAGAAAAGCTTCAAACTTTTAATGCCAAGCGGGGTATATTTTAAGAATGCTGGCAGGTTCAATATTAGAAAAAAACTAAATGTAAATTATACTATCAATGATGCATTAGAAGGAGGAAAAAATCTATCTTGAGAGAAGTTAAAAAGATATTTGATAAAGTCTGAAACATCCTAATTTTTAAAACGTTTAATAAAATAGGATCAGAAGACAAATTAACTGACAGTAAAAATAATCTCAAATTTAGCAGATTATGCTTAATGGTTGGAAGGTTAGATTTATTTTTATTAAAGCCAGGATAAGGACAAAATTATCGATATATAAGTATTATTTAACTTGAATCTGAAATGTTAGTCAATTCAATTTCAAGAAAGATACTCGTATATTTGTTAAAATATGAAGTTTATAACCACAAGTGCCTCAAATTGCTTTAAAAGAAACCACATTAAGATTTAATAGAATGTTTTAAAAGGATAAACTAAATACTTAAAATGAGGTAAGAAGAACTTCAGAATTTTAAATAGAATTAAGCAAAGATCTGAGAGAGAAGTTCTTTCATACATACTGTGACCTTAAATGGACTCACCATCAGAAGACTAGGTACTGCCATGAACTAAATAAGTGGTTGTGGTTAAATTTCTTAATCTCCTTGAATCTTAGTATCCTCTTCTGTAAAATTAATGGGTCAAGCTGAATGATCTTTAAATTCTGTCTTATCTCTAAATAATTTTATGATTCTAAGAATCTTTGCATCTAATTGAAGAAACAAACCAATACCGTCTATTAGTTTTGTATGACTATTAGTTTTTTTTTTTTTAAATTAGTGAAGTTATGGGTTTTACAGAACAGTCACGTGTGAAATACAGGATTCCCATGCACCACCCCACCACCAACACCTTGCATTGGTGTGGAACATTTGTTAATATTGATGATGGCACTTCTTTGTAATTGTGCATTTTTTTTAAACAGTAGTTACCTTTGTTACAATTAAAAATTATTAAAATAGTACTAACTATTGTCTGTACACCTAAGGTGATTTTTTTCTCATAATCATTTTATTATGAACACTTTGTATTAGTGTGATACATTTCTTATAACTCATGAAAAAAAATTCTTGTACTATTAAAACTTTTTATCTTTTAATTTTTATTCTGGTAACAGAAGCAACCTGTGGTTTCACCTTGTAACCATATAAACTTATATAATTCAGTGCTGTTAATTATACTCACAATAATGTATTACCATCACCACAATCCATTTCCAAACCTTTACAATCAAACTAAATAGAAATTCTGTACAAATAAAGCATCCACTCCCCATTCTCTAACCCCAATCTATCCCCTTCCTCTATGAACTACTTATTGTGATTAGTTCATATCAGTAAGATCACAGAATATTTGTCTTTATGTGCCTGGCTTATTTCACTCAGCAAAATGTTCTCAATGTTCATCAATGTTGTAGCATGCATCAGGACTTCATTCCTTTTATGGCTGAATAATATTCCATTTTTTAATATGCCACATTTTTTGTTCATCCATTCATCAGTTGATGGACATTTGGGTTGCTTCCATCATTTGACAATTGTGAATAATGCCATTTTGAGTATTGATGTGAAAATACCTATTCAAGCCCCTTGCTTTCAATTCTTCTGGGTGTATACCTAGTAGCAGAATTGCCAGGTCATGTAGTAATTCTTTACTTAGCTACCTGAGAAACTGTCAAACTGTCCTCTACAGTGACTGCACCATTTTACCTTCCCACCAGCAGTGAACAGCTGTTCGTATTTCTCCACATCCTCTCCCATGCCTGTTTTTTCTTTCTTTTTTTTTTTTGAATAATTGCTATTCTAGTGAGTATGAAATATTTCATTGTGGTTTTGATTTTGATTTCCCTAATAGCTAGCAGTATGGAGTATCTTTTCTTGAACCATTACAAAACAATTGTTTTTAACCATTTGTAATTCCTCTTTGGAAAAATGTTTGTTCAAGTCTTTTGCCCATTCTTAATTGGGTTGTTTGTTTTTACTGTAGGATTTCTTTGTATATTCTGTATGATAAATGCTTATCAGAGAATGTGGTTTTCAAATATTTTCTCCCATTGAGTAGTTTGTCTTTTTGCTTTCATAAAAAAGTTTTCTGATGCAAAAAGTTTTTAATTTTGATGGGGTCCTATTTATTTTTTTCTTTTATTGCTTGTGCATTGGGTGTAAATTCTAAGACACCATAGTGTAACATAAGGTCCTGCAGATGTTTCCATACATTTTCTTCTAGGAGTTTTATATCCTGATTTGTATATTTAGGTGTTTGATCCACTTCGAGTTAATTTTTGGTTATGTTGTGAGATAAGGATTCTCTTTCATTATTTTGCATATGGATTTTCAATTCTCCCAACACCATTTGTTCAGAAGACTGTTCTTTCCAGGTAGAGTTCACTTGGTAACCCTGTCAGAAATCAGTTGGCTATAGATGTGAAGGTCTATTTCTGAACTTTCAGTTTCATTCTATTGGTCACAATATCTGTCCTTTTGCTACTATCATGCTGTTTTGACCAATGTAGTTTTTTTAAAACTTTTTAAAAATTGCATTTTATATATATACACACACACACACACACACACACACACACACACACACACACACACACACAAAGCAATGAAAGGAAAAAGCAATAATTTTCAAAACACTCTTCAACAAGTAGTTACAGAACAGATTCCAGAATTTGTCAAGGGCTACCATACGATCCTCTCATGTTTTTCCTTCTAGCTGCTCCAGAATATAGGAGGCTAGAGGCCTTAAATATTTTTTTATCATCACAGTAGACCCTCCTTTTTTTTTTGTGAAAAATAACATATATACAAAAAAGCTATAAATTTCAAAGCACAGCACCACCATTAGTTGTAGAACATATTTTAGAGTTTGACGTGGGTTACAATTCCAAAATTTTAGGTTTCTACTTCTAGCTGCTCTAAATACTGGAGACTGAAAGAGTTATCAATTTAATGATTTAGCATTCATATTCATTTTTTAAATCCTATTTTTTCTGTATAACGCCACAATCACCTTTGATCTTTCCATCCCTCTCTTTGGGGTTGTTTGAGCTATGACAATTCTAAATTTTTGATATTGAAAGAGTGTCACTAATATGGGGTAAAGAGATGGAATTATCTGATGTTCTGAAGAGGGTGGGCCAGGTTCAGGACTTATCTAGGCCAGGGACCCATCTGGAGGTTGTAGGTTTCTGAAAAGTTACTCTAGTGCCTGGAAACCTTGTGGAATCTTATATATTGCCCTAGGTGTTCTTTAGGATTGGCTGGAATGGTCCTGGTTGGGGTTTGGCAGGTTATGATATAGGTAGCAAGGTCTACCTGAAACTTGCATAAGAGCAACCTCCAGAGTAACCACTCAACTGTATTTAAACTCTCTCTGCCACTGTTATTTTATTAATTACACTTTTTCCCCCCTTTTGGTCAGAATGGAATTGTTGATCCCATGATACCAGGGTTGAACTCATCCCTGAGTGTCATCTCCCACCAGGGAAACTTTCACCTCGGGATGTCATGTCCCACACAGGGGGGAGGGCAATGATTTCACTTGCAAAGATGGGCCTAGAGAGAGTGAGTCCACATCTGAGCAACGGAAGAGGTCCTCCAGAAGTAATTGTCAGGCGTGCCTATAGGTAGTTTAAGCTTCCTACTACCTACATAAGCTTCACAAGAGTAAGCCTCATGATCACGGGCATTAGGCCCCATTTTCTTAGAAGCATTTTCTAAAGGAGACTATATAATAATTGTTCTTTAATTTCTGGCTTATTTTACCTCACCAAATGTCCCACAGTTTTATTCACACCATTGCATGCCTCACGACTTCGTTTCTTTTTCTATCAGCACAATATATATATATATAAAAATATAATATATATATAAAATATATATATAAATATAATACATATATAAAATATGTATATAAATATATATAATATGTATATAAATATATAATATATAAATAAAATATGTATATAAATATATAAAATATGTATATAAATATTATATACATATAAAATATATGTATATAAATAGTATATACACATAAAATATATGTATATAAATAGTATATACACATAAAATATATGTATATAAAATGTATATAAATAGTATATACACACAAATATATGTATATAAATAGTATTACACACAATATATGTATATAAATAGCATATACACACAATATATGTATATAAATAGCATATACACACAATATATGTATATAAATAGCATATACACACAATATATGTATATAAATAGTATATGCACACAATATATGTATATAAATAGTATATACACACAATATATGTATATATAGTATATGCACACAATATATGTATATATTATATATAAAATATATGTTATATATACATATTATATATAGTATATATATATATATATATACTATATATATTATATATATATAAAATATATATACACACACACACCATTGTTTGCCAATCTTCTTCTCTGTCAGTGCATCCTTCAGCCACCTGTATTCATTAGGCATAATATATAATGTCCATACACTCTCAATTTTAGATAATTTCATTGCTCCCAAGAGAAAGATAACCAATAAACACACCCTCACCAAAGAGGAAATCAAAACCTCCCATTATTTGCCCCTGCTGTTGCTGTGGTACTGTTGATGTTTTCCTGTTAAACATAGCCTATTGAAGGCAATAGCAGTTTACCTCTGGATTTAAACGCTCTTTGTACGTGAATCAGACCTTTGAAGTAGTTCTTATAAGAACTTATTTATATTTTTAGTATTAATCAGTGGGACACATAGGTCTATACAACCCCTTTCAAACTTGTTCATCTTCAATATGGAAATATGACTTATAGACCCACTAGAGAACTGCCTTCACTTCTATCTATTCCCTTACATTTGAGTTCAACTTCATTAGCTAACTGTTCATCCATCTTTAGTTTCCGTGTATCTCTATGTCCCTTGTATTCTGTATTAAAGCCTCTGATTTTTACCTTTAATGGTCATTAAAGTGGAATCATACAGTATCTGTCCTCTTGTGTCTGGCTTATTTCACTCAGCATCATGTCCTCAAGGCTCATCTATCTTGTCATGTGCTTCTGGACATCATTTCATCCTACTGCATTATATTCTGTCATTATCAAATTTTGTTATATTCCCACCAGCAGTTGCATAAGTGTCCCAATTTCTCCACATCTTCTCTAGCATTTGCAGTTTCCTGTTTGTTTAATAGCAGCCATTCTTATAGGTGTGAGGTGGTATCTTATGTGGTCTTGATCTGCATTTCCCTTATAGCCAATGAAAAGGAGCATCTCTTCATGTGCTTTTTTTGCCAACTGTATTTGCTCTTCAGAAAAATGGCTATTCATATCTTTAGCCCATTTTATAATTCTTTTGTGGTTGAGTTGTATGATTTCTTTATGTATACCAGATATCAAATCTTTGTCCAATGTGTGATTTCAAAATATTTTCTCCCTTTGAGTTGGTTGCCTCTACTTTTCTAACAAAGTCTTTTGATGTGCAGAAGCATTTGATTTTAAGGAGTTCCCATTTATATACTTTTTCCTTTCATTGCTTGTGCTTTGGGTGTAAAGTTTAGGAAGATACTTTCTATTAGTAAGTCTAGAAAATGTATTCCTACATTTTCTTCTAGAAGCTTTATCGTGCTAGTTCTTATATTTAGGTGTTTTTACCAACTTTGAGTTAACTTTTTGTAGGGTTTAAGATCAGGGTCCTCTTTCATCCTTTTGGCTATTGATATCTACTTCTCCCATGCCCATTTATTGAAAAGACTATTTTATCCCAGTTCAGTGGATTTGGGGGCCTTGTCAAAAATCAGTTGACCATAGATTTGGTGGTCTATTTCTGTGCTCTCAATTTGAGTCCATTGGTCAATGCTTCTATTTTTCGGCCAGTACCATGCTATTTTGACCACTGTGATTTTATAATAAGTTTTAAGGTCAGAAAGTGTTAATCCTCCCACTTTGTTATTCTTCTTTAGGATGCCATTAACTATTCGGGGTCTCTTTGTCTTCCAGATGAATTTGGTAACTAG
This sequence comes from Tamandua tetradactyla, assembly GCF_023851605.1. NCBI lineage: Eukaryota > Metazoa > Chordata > Mammalia > Pilosa > Myrmecophagidae > Tamandua > Tamandua tetradactyla. The sequence continues at coordinate 54,774,074 of NC_135339.1, forward strand.
CTTTTCCAAGTCTTCAAAGAAGGTTGTTGGAATTTTCATTGGTGCTATGTTGAATCTGTAGATCAATTTGGGTAGAATTGATATCTTAACTGTATTTAGCTTTCTTATCCATGAGCAAGGAATGTATTTCTACCTATTTAGATCTTCTCTGATTTCTTTTAGTAATGTTAAGTCGTTTTCGGTGTACAAGTCCTTTACATCGCTAATTAAGTTCATTCCTAAGTACTTGATTCTTTTAGTTGCTATTTTGGATGGATTTTTCCCCTTAATTCACTCCTCAGTTAGGTCATTGCTTGTGTATAGAAATGTTACTGATTTTTACACATTAACTTTATATCCCACCACCTCCCTGAGTTTATTAGCTCAGGTGACTTCGTTGTAGATTTCTGAGGATTTTCCAAGTATAGTATCTCATCTGCAAAAAATGAATGTTTTACTTCTTCCATTCCAATTTTGATGCCCTTTATTTCTTTGTCCTACCTGTCTGCTCTAGCTAGAACTTCTAGTTCAATGTTGAATAATAGTGGTGACAGAGGGTGTATTAGCTAGGGTTCTCTAGAGAAACAGAATCATCAGGAAATATCTGTAGATATAAAATTTATAAAAGTGTCTCACATAACTGTGGGAACATAGAGTCCAAAATCCATATGGCAGGCTGTGAAGCTGACGACTCCGATGAAGGGTCTGTATGAACTCCACAGGAGAGGCTCACCGGCTGAAACATGAAGAAAGACTGTCTCTTCAGAATCATCCTTAAAAGCCTTCCAGTGATTTGATTAATCATCACTCATTATAGAAGACACTCCCCTTGACTGATTACAAACCCAATCAGTTGTGAATGCAGCCGACTTGATCATGATTTAATTCTATGAAATGTCCTCATAGCAACAGACAGACCAGTACTTGCCCAACCAGAAAAATGGGCACCACCACCTGGCCAGGTTGACATATGAGCTTGACCATGACAGAGGGCATCCTTGTCTTGTTCCTGATCTTAGGGGGAAAGCTTTCAGTCTCTCTCCATTGAGTACTATGCTGGCCATGGGCTTTTCATGTGTGCCTTTTATCATATTGAGAAAGTTACATTTTGTTCTTATCTTTTGAAGTGCTTTTATCAGAAAAGGGTGTTATAATTTTGTTGAATGCTTTTCAGCATCAACGAGATGATCATGTGATTTTTTTCCTCTCGATTAATGTGGTGTATTATATGTTGTGGTTGGCTAGCTGCTGGAATGCAACACACCAGAGATGGATTGGCTTTTAATAAAAGGGGATTTTTTTTAATAAAGGGGAGTTCTTTAGAGGAAATGCAGCTAACTTTCAACTGAGTTTATTTCTTATGTGGGAAGGCACAGGGTGATCTCTGCTGGCCTTCTCTCCAGGCCTCTGTGTTCCATCAATTTTCGCTGGGGTGATTCCTTTCTGTGTGTCCCAAGGCCTGGGCTGGGCTGTGAGTGCTGAGATGAGGTATGCTGAGCTGCTTGGGCTGTGCTACATTGCACTCTTTCATTTAAGTGCCAGCCAATTAAATCAAACATCATTCATTATAGCAGGCACGCCTCTTAGCTGACTGCAGATGTAATGAAAGCAACAGATGAGGTTCATGTACTATTGGCTCATGTCCACAGCAACAGAACTAGGTAACTTCACCTGCCCAAGTTGACAGCTGAATCTAACTACCAAATTGAATTAATTGATTTTCTTGTGTAGAACCATCCTTGCATTGCTGGTATAAACCCCACTTAGTCGTGGTGTATAATTCTTTTAATGTGTTGTTGGATTTGATTTACTAGTATTTTGTTGAGAATTTTTGCATCTATGATCTTAGGTAGATTGGCTTGTAGTTTTCCTTTCTTGCAGTATCTTTACCCAGTTTTGGTATTAAAATGATATTAACTTCATAAAATGAGCTAGGTAGTGTTCCTTTTTCCTCAATTTTTTGGAAAATTTTGGGCAGGATTGGTGCTAGTTCTCTTTGGAATGTTTGATAAAATTCCCCATGAATCCACCTGGCTTTTCTTTTTAAGAAGATATTTGATGACTGATTGCATCTCTTTATTTGTGATTGATTTGTTGAGATCTTCTGTTTCTTCCTGAGTCATTGTAGCTTTTTTTTGTGTTACCAGGAATTTATCCTTTTCATCTAAGCTGTCTAGCTTGTCGGCATACAGTTGTTCATAGTATCCTCTTATGATTTCCTTTATTTCTCCAGAGTCTGTGATAACAGACCTGCAAATAATGAATGTTTTACTTCTTCCTTTCTTATTTATTTTGTTTTGCATCATTTTGTTTTTTTCTGTCAGTCTTGCTAGTGACCCATCAATTTTATTGATTTTCTCAAAGAGCCAACTTTTGGTTTTATTGATTCTATTCTTCTTTTGTTTTCCCATTCATTTAACTCTGCTTTAATCTTTGTTATTTATTTTTTTCTACTTGCTTTGGAGTTAGTTTGCTATTCTTTCTCAAGTTCCTCCAGATGAGAAGTCCTCAGTGTTTTCTCTTTCTTGTTTTTTAATATAGGCATTTAGGGCAATAAATTTCCCTCTCAGTGCATCCTTTGCCACATCCCAGAAGTTCTGATATGCTGTATTTTCATTTTTGTTCATATCCAGATAGCTACTGATTTGTCTAGTAATTTCTTCTTTGACCCACTGGTTGTTTAAGAGTGTGTTATTTAATCTCCATATATTTGTGAATGTTCTCATTCTTGGTGGTTGTTAATATCTAGCTTCTTTCCCGTGTGATCAGAGAAAGTGCTTTGAATAATTCCAATGTTTTTACATTTATAAAGACCTGTTTTGTGCCCCAGCATATGATCTGTCCTGCAGAATGTTCCAAGAGCACTAGAGAAGAATGTATATCCTGGTGTTTTGGGGTGTAATGACCTATATATGTCTGTTAGGTCTAATTCATTTATGAAGTTGTTTAACTGTTCTATTTCCTTGTTGATCCTCTGGTTGCTCTGTGTACAGAGAAGAGTAATGTATTGAAGTCTCATACTATTATTGTTGAAATGTTTATTGCTCCCTTCAGTTTTGCTGGTGTCTGTCTCATGTACTGTGCAGCTCCTTAACTGGGAGCATAAACATCTACGATTGTTATTTCTTCTCGGTGAATTGTCCCTTTAATTATATAGTGTCCTTCTTTGTCTCTTATGATGTCTTTACATCTAAAGTCTATTTTGCCTGATATTAGTATAGCTACTCCTGCTTTCTTTTGGTTACAACTTGCGTGGAACATCTTTTTCCATCTTTTCACTTTCAATCTATTTGTATCCTTGTATCTAAGATGAGTCTCTTGTAAGCAGCATATAGCTGGATTATATTTCTTAATCCATTCTGCCAATCTGTATATTTTAATTGTTAGGTTTAGTCCGTTAACATTCAAAGTTATTACTGAAATGGCATTTCTTGAATCCATCATCTTATCTTTTGAATTTTATCTGTCAGATGTATACATTCTTTTCCTTCTTTCTCTTTTTATCCTTTAAGTTCCCCTTACTGGTATTCTTCAATTCTGTGCCCTCCTTCACTTTTCCCGCTCCTGTCTTTTTTTTTGTTTCAACTGTCAGAACTCCCTTTAGTATTTCTTGTAGAGCCAATCTCTTGTTGACAAATTCTTTCAGGATTTGTTTTTGAAAATTTTAATCTCTTACTCAGTTTTGAAGGACAGTTTGGCTGGGTGCAGGATTCTTCCTTGGATGTCTTTCTCTTTCAGGATCTTATATATATCATATCATTGCCCTCTTGCCTCCATAGTTGCTATTGAGTAGTCTGAACTCAGTCTTACGTCGTTACCCTTGTATGTAGTAGATTGTCTTTCTCTTGCCATTTTCAGGATTTTCTGCTTCTCTTCAACATTTGACACACTGATTAGTGAGTGTCTTGGGGAAGGCCTATTTGGATTTATTCTATTTTGAATTTGTTGAGCTTCTTTGACTTGCATATTTATATCCTTTATAATGGTTGGGAAGTTTTCCCCTCATTACATATGCAACTTATCTTCTTAGCCCTTTACTCTTCCCTTTCCATTGATAGCTGTAATAAATCTAACCGTTGATTGTTATATTTGTGTGTTTTGCTTTGTCCATCATTTCTTTGAGATCCAGTTAATATTTTTCCATCTTTTTTGCCATTTGTTCTTTTGAGTGTTCAAAATCAGTTTTCCTGTCTAGTTCGCTTATTCTTTCTTTTGCCTCTTCGTGTCTGCTGTTTTGTGTCTCTAGTATGTTTATTATTTGGTCTAAAGCATCTTTATTCTCTGTGGTATGTTATTTTTCTATTTATTCTTTCAAATTCCTCTTTATGTCTTCTTCATCTCCTTTATTGCATTAGCCATCCCTTCACTTTATTTATTAGAGTTATATGAACATCTTTGATTAGTTCCAAAGTCTGTGTCTCCTCTGCTGTTTTAATTTGGTCATTTGCCTGGACTATATCTGTTTCCATCATGATATGCTTAGTGATCTTCTGCTGTCTTCTCAGCATGTAAATATCTTGATTGGTTTACTTTGGAAGTTAATTTCCTTCAGGAGTCTAAAGCCTTGTATTTGTCAAATGGATGTGGAGCAGGATGCAGGACATAGGGTGGGGCACAACAGTGTGGTGATACATTGCAGCACAGGTGTAGGTGCAGGTTGGGGATCCTACTCTGGTGCCTATGAGCATGGGTACCCAGCTGCAGGGAGGATGTGGTTGTGCAGGTATATGGATCTGGGGACTGGGGCCCTCGTGTATGCTGCTCTAGGGTGCGTGGCCCTTTGTGTGCATGTTCAGAGTTCAGGGCAGCATGTCAGCTTTGTGCTTGCATTGCCTGGGGCGGATCTTGCCCGGTTGTGCAAATTAGTACTTGCCCATAGTTGGGGGTTGTGACTGGGGGCCATGCACATGCACAGATCTGTGAGGGCTGTAAAGTGATGTACATGTTCACAGAGCTCAGGGGGCTGGGATGGGGTAGTGTGAGAGTATGGGCTGGGGGCAGGTATAGTCTGAGTATGGAGGTAAGCACCAGCAGCCTTTATCTGCTGTTGACCACCTGCAGGAGCAGAGAATGGGAGGGAGGGCTCGGGAGGTGCAGGACGAGACTGCACTTTTGCAGGAGATGTGGGTTGAGTTGGGGCAGGCATGTGCACTCTTGGAGTGGGATTGTGGGGTGGGTACATGTATGAGAGTTTGGTAGGGCAGGGGGAGCTTTCAGTACAGGGAAGAGGATAGGTGATGGGGTTTAGGTGCACGGGGTGTGGGGTGAGTCGCGGGTCATGGGACTGCATTGGTGAGGATAGTGTGTTCTTACTCCCCGTCTCCCCATCTGTGCGCTCCTGAGGGCCCTGGGATTTGCATTAGGCTCTTTGCACCAGCTGAAAGGTCTCTGGTTCTCTGCTTCTCAGTTCCTCAGCTTTTGCAACCAGGGTCACTCTGTGGGGTACAGAAGACTCTCCCAGGTCGCTTGCACCCTGGAATTGCCTTCTCAGTCACCCTCCCATCCCTTCTCTAGCTGTTCCTTGGAGCAGGGTTGAACTCGATCTGTTCTATTCCACCATCTTCCTGGGACTCCTGTTTTGACCAATGTGGTTTTGTAATATGCTTTAAAGTTAGTATGTATGTGTCCTATAATTCCATTCTCCATTTTCAAGATTTTCTTTGGTATACAGGGATCCTTACCCTTCCAAATGAATTTGACAATTGACTTCTCCATTTTTGGAAATTAGGTTGTAAATTTTTGATTGGGATTGCATTGAATCTGTAAATAATTTTGGTTAGAATTGACATCTTAACAATATTTAGTCTTCTAATCCTTGAGTACGGAATATACTTCCATTTATTTAAGTCTTTGATTCCTTTTAGCAAGTTTTGTTATTTTCTGAGTACAAGTCCTTTTAAATCCTTGCTTAAATTTATTCATAGATATTTGATTCTTTTAGTTGCTATTGTAAATGGATTATTTTCTTGATTTCCTCCTCATGTTGCTCATTATTAGTGTATAGAAACACCACTGATTTTTGCATATTGATCTTGTACCCTGCTACTTTGCTGAACTTGTTTAATATTAATAGCTTAGTCATAGATTTTTCTGGTCTTCTATAAATAGGATCATGTCATCTGTAAATAGTGAAAGTTTTACTTCTTTTCCAATTTGGGTGCATTTATTTCTTTTTCTCATCTAATTGCTCTGGCTAAGACTTTCAGTACAATGTTGAATAATGGTGGTGATAGTGGGCATCCTTGTCTTGTTCCCAATCTTAGAGAAGAAAGCTTTCAGCCATTCACCATTGTATGATGTTAGCTGTGGATTTTTCATATATGCCCTTTATCATGTTGAGGAAGTTTCCTTCCACTTCTAGCATTCTAAGTGTTTTTATCAGGAAGCGGTGCAAATACCTTTTCTGCATCAACGAAGATGATGTTTTTTTTTCCCTTCATTTTGTTAATGTGGTCTATTAAATTGATTTTTATGTTGAACCACTATTGCATACTTGAGATAAAACACCCTTGATCATGGTATATAATTCTTTCACTGTGATGTTGGATTTGATATGCAGGTATTTTGTTGAGAATATATATTCATAAGAGAAATTGGTCTAATTTTTTTTCTTGTAGTTTCTTTATCTGACTTTGGTATTAGGGTGATGTCGGCCTTATAGAATGAGTTAGTGTTCCTGTCTCTTGGATTGGTATTAATTCTTGGAATGGGTGGATAGGATTTACCTGGAAAGCCCTATGACTCTTGGCTTTCTTCATTGGGAGATTCTTGATGACTGATTCAATCTCTTGTGATTGGTCTGTTGAGGTCTCCCTCTCCCCCCCCAGAATGGGCAGGCACTGGGAATTGAACCCGGATTTCCAGCATGGGAGGCGAGAACTCTGCCTGCTGAGCCACTGTGGCCTATCCTGTTGAGGTATTTTATTTCTTCTGGAGTTAGTGTAGTTTATTTGTGTGTTTCTAGGAATTTGTCTATTTCATTGAGTTTTCTAATTTCTTGGCTTACAGTTCATAGTATCATTTTATGAGCATTTTTATTTCTGTGAGTTCACAAGTAATATTCCCCCTATAATTTCAGATTTTATTTATTTACATCTTCTCTCTTTTTTACTTTGTCAGTCTAGCTAAGGGTTTGTCAACTTTGTTAATCTTTTCAAAGAACCAACTTTTTCTTTTGTCAGTTTTTTCTAATTTTTTTTATTCTTAGTTTCATTTATTTCTTCAGTCTTTATTTCTTTCCTTCTGATTGTTTTGGGAATAGTTTGTTGTTCTTTTTCTAATTCCTTCAGGTGTGAGGTTAGGTCTTTGATTTTAGCTCTTTCTTCTTTTCTAATGTAAGTGTATAGGAATATGCATTTCCCTCTCAGCACTGACTTTGTCGCATCCCATAAGTTTTGATATGTTGTGTTATAATTTTCATTCATCTCAAGATATTTCCTGATTTCACTTGCAATTTCTTCTTTGACCCACTGTTAAAAAATGATTTATTTAAATCCCATATATCATGAATCCATGTTCTCTGCCTCTTACTGATTTTCAGCTTTATTCCATTATGGTCAGAGAAGTTACTTTGTATAATTTCAATCTTTTAAAATTTATTGTGTCTTCTTTTGTGAACCAGTATATATTCTATCTGGAGAATGATCCATGTGCCTTTGAGAAGAATGTATATCCTGTTGCTTTGGGGTACAGTATTCTGTATATGTCTGTTAGATCTAGTTAATTCATCATAATAATTCAAGTTCACTGTTTTCTTCTTTATCTTCTCTCTAGATGTTCTGTTTATTGATGAGTGATATCAGTAATAGCTGCTAACTATTATAAAGGTGTCTATTCTGCCTTCACTTTGGCCAGTGTTTTCCTTATGTGTTTTAGGGCACTATGGCTAGGTATGTAAATATTTATGATTATTTCTTTTGGGTGGATGGCCTCTTTTATTATTAATGTATAGTGTACTTCTTTGTCTCTTATAAAAGCTTTTAACTAGTCTATTTTGTCTGATATTAGTATCATTACCCCAGCTCTCTTTTTTCATCACATAGTTATATATTCATCATCATGATAATTTCTTAGAACATTTGCATCAATTCAGAAAAAGAAATAAAAAGAAAAAAATTCATACATACCATACCCTTTACCCCTCCCTTTCATTGATCACTAGTATTTCAATCTACTAAATTTATTTTTACATTTGCTCCCCTATTATTTATTTATTTTTAATCCATATGTTTTACTTGTCTGTTGATAAGGTAGATAAAAGGAGCATCAGACACAAGGTTTTCACCATCACACAGTCGCATTGCGAAAGCTATATCATTTTACAATCATCTTCAAGAAACATGGTTACTGGAGCACAGCTCTACATTTTCAGGCAGTTCCCTCCAGCCTCTCCATTACACCTTAACTAAACAGGTGATATCTACTTAATGCTTTAAGAATAACCTCCAGGATAACCTCTTGACTCTGGAATCTCTCAGCCATTTTCACTTTATTTTATCTCATTTCACTCTTCTCCTTTTTGGTTGAGAAGATTTTCTCAATCCCTTGATGCTGAGTCCCAGCTCATTCTAGGATTTCTGTCTGACATTGCCAGGAAGGTCCACACCCCTGGCAGTCATGTCCCATGTAGAGAGGGGGAGGGCAATGAGTTTGCTTTTCATGTTGGCTGAGAGAGAGAGGCTACATCTGAGCGACAAAAGAGGCTCTCCTGGGGGTGATTCTTAGGCCTAATTTTAAGTAGGCTTGACCTATCCTTTGTGGGGTTAAGTTTCATATGAACAAACCCCAAGATTGGGGGCTCAGCCTATTGCTTTGTGAAAATGCACACTCCCACTGCTTGTGAGAATGTCAAGAATTCTCCAGTTACCCCAGCTCTCTTTTAGTTAGCTGTTTGCATGGAATACCTTTTTCCAACCTTTCACTTTTAATCTCTTCTTTGTGTCCTTGGGTCTAAGATGAGTGTATTGTAAACAGCAGATAGATAGTGCTTTTTTATCCATTCTGCCAACCTGTGTCTTTTGACTGGGGAGTCTAACATTCAGTGTTATTCCTGTAGTGACAGTACTTACTTCAGTCGTTTTGTCTTTTGGTTTTTATATCTCATATCTTTTTTTTTTTAATCTCTTTTCCTTTATTGCAATCTCTTTTTCTAAATAGTTGATCATGCAATGTCTCTGACTGATCCCCTTCTCATTTCTGTTTCTGTATATTTAAAATACTTCCTAAGATTATATAACCTGTATCTGTTTCCTATTAATTTGAAAGGATACCAATTTAGCTTCAATAGTATACACTTCCTCTGTTCCTTTATCTCTCTGTTTCCCCTCTTTGTGTTGTTTTTGTCCCATTTTTTCACTTTTATTATGCATAACCATTTTTAGGAAATATGCCTTTTTCTTGTTGAATTGTATTCTGACTCATAGGAAGTAAAGAATGGAGTTGTATATTCCGATACATACTCTTGGGTTTTGCATTTACCATTTTAGTCCCTTACTGATAATCTTCATTTTTCCACACTACTACAAGCCACTCTCTCCTGTCTTTTACTTTCAACCTGTAAAATTTTTTAATTCTTGTAGGGTCGGCATTTTATCGATGAACTCTCTGAGTTTCTGTTTATATCTGTGAATATTTTAATCTCTTCCTCATTTTTTGATGGGCAGCTTTGCCAGTAAAGAAGTTTTGACTGGAAGTTTTTCTCTTTCAGTACCATAAACATATCATACACTGCCTTCTGGCTTTGATGGTTTCTGATGAGAGATCACAACTCAGTCTTACTGAGGATTCCTTGTATGTGATGAATTGATTTTCTCTTGCTGCTCTGAGAATTCTCTCTTTATCTTTGGCATTTAACCTTCTGATTAGTATGGTCTCAGAGTAGGTCAATTAGGATTTATTCTGTTTGGAGTACCTTACATTTCTTGGGCTTGTATGTTTATGTATTTTACAGGAGTTTGGAAACAAGTGTGTATGTTTGTGCACTTCGTGCTGTCATGCAAATCCCTGAGACACTGCTAATTTTTTCTGTTTTCTCTGATTGTATATTTTCAATTGTCTTATCTTCTAAGTCACTGATTCTTTTCTTCTGCTGGTTCAAATCTGCTGTTGTATGCCTTTAGTGCGTTTTTAAATTGTATTCTTTATTAGAGCAATTGTAGGTTTACAGAACAAATAGCATGCACATAGTATCCCTTTATATTGCTCTGTTTTTAAAAACAAGTTTGTTCACATACATACAATTCATCCTAAGTGTACAATCAATGGCTTCTGGTATAATCACATAGTTATGCATTCACCGTCACCATCAATATGAGAATATTCCCATTTCTTCCAGAAAAAAAAAATCCCATTCTCTCTCCCTTATATCTCCTTTCTTGTGTATTTTTATCTCTACTATTGTGCCTTTCGTTCCCATAATTTGTTATGTTTCTTATTATACTTTCAAATTCTTCTTTATGCTCATACGTTGTTTTTTTAATATCTTTTACGTAGTTATGCATATTTTCTTTCATCTCTTTGAATTGATTTAGGAGATTTGTTTGAATTTCTTTGATTAGTTGTTCCAAATTCTGCTTCTCCTCTGAAGTTTTAATTTGTTCCTTCTATGAGCTGTGTCTTGTTTCTTAGTATGGCTTGTAATTTTTTATTGCTGTCTAGGTATCTGATTATCTTGATGAGTTGACTCTGAAAGTCAATTTCTCCCTCTTGTCTGGGACTTTATTTTTGATTGGCTTTGTGTTAAGGCTCTTTGATGCTTGATTCAACTTATTCTAGACCTTTAAAATAACCTGAATCTAACTGATCAGATTTTCTCAGCTCTTCTTTATCTCATTCTTGTCCTAGATACATGGTACAATTTTTAAGATTGTACTTTTTGTGTAATTGTTTCACCTCCAGGAGAAAGCTTCCTTTCCTCTGTTCTTTTTCTGGAAATCTTGATCTGTTCTGTTTGATGTTGTCCAGAATATTCTCTGTAACTTCTATGATTTGTTAAAGTTATCTTCTTTGCTCGTTGCCCTTTTTCTTTATGCTTTCTAGTTCTAGGACCCTCCTGTGTTATAGCAATTTGGTGTTCCCCTACTTTTTCTGCCTTTTCTGTTAGGAATCCTGCCTGAAGGAGCCAGATGGGGTCAATCCAGAAATGTAGGTCACTCCCAAAAAGTCTGTTTTACATTTAGTTGGTCTAGCTGACAGTAACTGGATTCAGTGAGTGTACCACTTGGCAGTAGCTATTCTACTGCAGTGTCCCTCCCCCAATCCTGGATGTCTCAGCACTCCTCAGCTATTTGTGTTCCACCCTGGATCTATGTGGATTTGGCTCCCTGTGCCTGAATATGAATGGGAGTCTAACTCAGTGCTGTGAATGTCTCTATAGTCTGTGGTCCACTTGGAAATTGGCAGGGATCCAGACTGCCACCTCTGAGCAACTCCCAAGCTGCATGATACTGAGTGACAGGAAGGGAAGAGGACCAGCAGGCCTGGGAAGGGCATATCCTAGCTGATGTTTTTCTCTTTCTTCAATTTGTGTTTGTCAGAATCCTTCTCTTATTTCTACTGTCCTTCAGAGTTCTAAGCAAGTGGCATTTGTCCTTATATTTACCGACTCTCTCAGGAGGGTTTTTCTGGGGATATCTTAGGCTATCATGTTAATGCCATCATGACTCTTAGTTTTATCTGTCAAAAACACATTCCTGGTGGGCCATGGTGGCTCAGCAGGCAGGAAAGCTTGCCTGCGATGCCAGAGGACCCGGGTTCAATTCCCGGTGCCTGCCCATGTAAAAAACACATTCCTATCATTAACACCTAACCAAACTAACTTAAGGGTCTCAGCAAAATGTGTTGCCATTGAATAATTAGGTGAAAAAGTTTAGTTAATATTGCATAAACTTAAAATTGTCATTAATATATATATGTTTATTTATGCAATCTGTAGATTATATGCAAGTATGTATGTAGCATGAGGGGAGATTTATGGATAAGTATCAAACCTGCATGCTAAGATAATTTCTCAGAGGAGAAAGCAAAACTACTTTTTAGTGTTAAAAGTAAGATGACCTTTATGACCCCAAAATAATATAGATAGATAGATAAAGGAATAGTGTTATAATAGCTTAAAAATACTACAAATTATAAGAAAAATATAAGTATGTCAGTAGAAACAAGTAAAAGCTAACAGTAGAAGAAAAAGATGGTCATTAATTTTGTAATAAATTATTTATCTTTGAGAGTATTCAAAGGCAATCAAATTTAAACAACAATAAATCATTTATTTTTTCTATTGGACAGGAAGACTAAAATTTGTCCAGATAATCAGATTTGGTAAGGGCTGAGGAAATGGGCATTCTTAGGTACTTTTTATAAAGCTATAACATTTGCAATTCCTTCCAAAATGTTGGAAATAGAGCCTTAATCTTAAAAATGTTATTATGGTTTGACTCAGTAATTTCAATTCTAGGAATTTCTCCCAAGGAAATAACTGGATGACAAGTGTTCAGTATAAGTAAAGATACATGTAAACATATTTTTGTTTCCATTCTTTCATAGAAAAATTAGAAGTATCTAGGATTTATATGATCTACTATTAAATAAAAAACTATTCAGAAGATTTTGTAAAATGTGATATTTAAAAGAAGTTTGAAATGGTGTATATAAGGATATCTGTGTAAAAGTGACAGGATGACTGATTTATTTGTATTGAAAATTTTTATCTACAATTGATCATTTATTTGTAAAATAAGAGTTATGTTCATTAGAAACTTAAATAACTTTATCACTGTGGATAGAGTGATATAAATACTTCTTATATAGTTTGACCCTAAATGCCAAGCCAAAATACTTAGAAAATCCTTAGAATTAAAAAAATGAAAATATTAATGGTGGTTGTCTGTGGGAGGTAAAATTCTGAATGATACTTATTCTTCTTTGTATATACTTTACTTTCAGTATTTTCTAAGATAAATGTTTTCCCTTTGTAATTAAACTTAAAGCAGAATTCCAAAAATAGAGCAAGAAACATGAAGGAAAACCTCCCTTATCCTATTAATTAAAGGCAAAGTTGCTCTTCCTTTGCCCTAGTTCCTTCATCTGTGGCTTCATGTGTGGCCCCAGTAGGGGGTTCATTTGAATTACATTGTTTTCCCACCCATATTTCATATTCCCTTCAGGAGGTTTATTTTGAGGAAATTAAGACTATAAATTAAGACATGGAAGTAGAAAGAGCCCTATCTCATGGTTTCCTGCTTCTGATTGTTCCAATTTTCAGTTATTCTCTTAGATCAAAGGCAGACTACCACTATCCTCTGTGATTAAGAAGATGAATTGCTTGTATTGAAATAAATTTTGAAAGAGTTCTGTATTTCTCTTCCTCTACTTTCTTCTTGAAATTTTAATGTTATCCATTTATCTTACTATTTTGTAAAAGTGATATATGCTTATTATAAAAAATGCAAGCAACAGAGAAAAATACAATAAAGGATATAAAGAATCATATTAGATTCCAACATGGAAACATCTATCATTAACCATTGGTGAACCTCACCAAAATCTTTCTTTTTGGATGCATTCAGAGAGAAAGATAGATGGTGTGCTGGTTTGAGTCTATTATGTACCCCAGAAAAGCCATGTTTTATTCCTGACCTAATCTTGTAGAAGCAGCCATTTCTTTTAATTCTGCAGTGCAAAGTGTTTGATTAGATTATCTCCACAGAGATGTGCCATGCCCAATTGTATGACCTTTTGATTAAGTGGAGATGTGACCCCACCCATTCCAGGTGGGGTGTGATTAGTTTACTGGAATCCTTTAAAAGAGGAAACATTTTGGAGAGAGAAATGACAGAGCTGACAGAAACTTCAGAGCAAAGCTGACACAGATACCAACATGTGGAGTACAGATGTTTGGAGATTCTTGGAGCCCAGCAGATGTCACCAAGAGATGTTAAGCAAGCCAGAACCTGGAGAGCACTAAGGGAAGCCAAGAGAGGAAAGTCAGCCCTAGAGAAGCAAAGTGAGGAACCCCCACAGGAACAGAGACTAAAAGCAATGGAGTCCAGGAGCAAGGGACCAGCAGATGCCAGTCAAGTGACTTACTCAGCTGACAGAGGTATTCCAAATCCATTGGCCTTCCTTGAATTAAGGCATCTTTACCTGGATGCCTTAGCTGGGACATTTTTATAGGCTTAGAAGTGTAAATTTGTAACTTATTAAATTCCTCTTTTGCCAGCTGTTTCAATTCTGGTATGTCTTATTCCAGCAACTTGCGAACTGAAACAAGATGGCTAGATCAATAGGGAGAAGTAATTTAGGAATAATGGTGTCAGCCTATGTTTTTTTAAACAAAGAAGAAAAGAATTTATTTTAACTTTTAAACCATAGAAAAAGAAGTAAAAGTAAAATGTACAAAATTTCTTAAATTCACATAATATTTCATCAGCAGATGATATCATAGGTCCTAAAAGACAACATTAAAGTTATGGAAAAACAGATTAAGAGCACCTTTTAAAAATTAGTGTTCTATGTATCTGTTATGTATATATTTAAAAAAAAAATCGTTCCTTCCAAAATGTACTTTTTTCTTAAAGGAGCTTTTCTCCTACCTTATGTGTGTCTGTCAATAGCATTTTAGAAGAAATTGAATTGAAGAAAGCCACAGCAGCATTCAACACTGGAGGCTAACATATTGATTCATATCAACAACTAAAAGGGTGCAAGGCAGTAAAAGATGTGCCCATTGGCACATACTGCCACTGCTAGATGCCAGTATTCCTGCTTCTGTGATTTACAGGACTATCAGTCAGCAACTCAAAGTATTTACTCCATGTGTGACAGTTGTCAGGGATGATATTATATCAGAGGTGACTTACATTTATTTGTATGTAGAATCTTTGAGTAAAGGAATTTAATAAGAAAGAAATCCTCTCATTCTTGTTAGTCAAGATGTAATGGAGAGGCTGGAGGGAACTGCCTGAAAATGTAGAGCTGTGTTCCAGTAGCCATGTTTCTTGAGGATGATTGAATTATGATACAGCTGTCACAATGTGACTGTGTGATTGTGAAAACCTTGTATCTGATGCTCCTTTTATCTACCTTGTCAACAAAGGAGTAGAACATATGGAATAAAAATAAATAATAGGGGGAACAAATACTAAAATAAATTTAGTTTGAAATGTTAGTAATCAATGAAAGCGAGGGGTAAGGGGTATGGTAGGTATAATCTTTTTTTTTTCTTTCCTGTGTTTGTTTTATTTCTTTTTCTATTGTCTTTTTATTTCTTTTTCTGAATTAATGCAAATGTTCTAAGAAATTATGAATTTGCAACTAAGTGATGATATTGTGAATTACTGATTATGTATGTTGTTTTATTTTTTCTTTATTTTTTAATAATAAATAAATTTAAAGAGAAATCCTCTCATTACTTTAATTCCCTTTCATGGTCCAAGATTTGCTACTTATTCAAATATAGGTAGGTTTTTCCCCCAATAGTCTTACATTACTTTCCAGGCAGACCTGGATTTCTTAAGTAATTCTATGGTCAGTGACTTCAGTTTGTAAATGAAAACTGATAAGTTTGTGGAGAAGTAATGTGAGACCTAGCCTGCATCTATTGAGTCTTCACAAAGGAAGTCTTCCTGTGACTTTCTCTTGTGTGTCTGAATTTCATTCTGCTTATAAAGGACTGTAGTATTTGGACTGACCCATCTTGATTCAGTTGGGCCATACCTTCACTGAAGAAATCTCATCAAAAAGTCCTATTTACAATGGGTTCATATCCACAGGTATAGATGAAATTTAAGAACATGTTTGTCTGGGGTACATGACTCCAAGCTACCATGGCTCTGGTGCTGGAAATATTGGTTTCTAATGATTTACAGCTGCCTCTTCACTGAAATTACTCTCTGCCACAGCCTCACCAGAGCTACATCCCTCTAGGGGTTGTCTGTGGTCAATGACCAACTGAAGCAGAATACAGAGGCCCAGCCACATGCCTCAATTTAGCATACCTCTGAACAGTCATTCCACATACAGAGCTCCTTGTCACAGTTGCAACCACGTTGCAGGTCAGCGCTATCTTGCCCGGCCTTGCCTTCCTCCCTCTCCTACAACTGTATTTCTTGAGGGCATTCCTGAAATAAAACTGCACAAACTATAAAACAACATTCTCACTAATGAATGGCAAAAGGTAGAAAATAAGGATAATGTGTGTGATGAGAGTTTCATAAAGTTAAATTTAATTTATATGTTTACCTTGTATTTCTTCTTTTTGGTGTGTGTTAAAATGTCCCTGTGAACACAAATTTATGATGACAGATGATAATTGCAACTTAACTCTTGGATTTCTTTCCAAGCAGTAAGTTCAACATATACCAGAATGCATTGTGAATTCATAAGTACATATTTATTTTTACTGGTTGTGAGCAGACCAGGGGGAGTAATGAAGGGCAGCTATGTACCTAAGATGATCTCAGCACATAGTCTCAGGGTTTTCCCTTGATCCATGATTTCACTTTTTTCTCTACTCAGGTGCCCCTCCCCTGAAAACTCTTTATAACTTTGTCAGCATGAGAGGGGTACGTGGGGTCAAGCTGAAGGGTGCCTGGACTTCTCCACATGGCCATATTCCAACTGAGTCAGGGGTTTAGATCACTTATCGTGGGGAAAGTATAAACACAGTACATGTCCTTCCATTTACTCTTTCCTACATCTTCATATATTATCTTGACTTCGACAACTTTCCTAAAACACACATCTTGTACATTGCAGTTCTATTGACATAGCATGTAACATATTTTCCAGTGTATAAAATGACAAAATTAAACATATATAAACTTCCCAATGACTTTATTTTATGTACGTGTTATATAAATCTTCTCTCCCTGAGGCCACTGTATTTGCAAACTTACCCATATCTTTAAGCTCATTTCATCTCTCTGCTCTGTCCAACCACCAGTTGGTCACCCCAGTGTAGTCAAGGCAGTCTGTCTTCTACCCTCCTTTCAACTTATTATTATGCCCTGCCTCTTTTGAGGTTTCCATTTGAACCTTTTCTTTTTTCAGGAAAACCCATTTCTTGGAATTCAAAATTTTGGTTTTTAGAAATATTGTTTTTGTTGTTATTTTAAAACACCTATTATAGAAGTAAAACACTCAAAATTTACTGTTTCTCTTGCCCATTTTTTAAAATTAGAGAAGTTACAAGTTCATAGAAAAATTATGCAGAAAATACAAGGTTCCCTATATCCTATTCCACAAATAACTTTCTATATTGTAACATTTTTCACTAGTGTGGTAACTTTGTTACAAGTGATGAAACAGTATTATTATAATTACACTATAGACTAGTTCATAGTTTATATTAGGGTTTACTCTGTTGGACAGTTCTATGTTTTTTTATTCTTGTAACATTTGTACAATCTAAAATTTCCATTTTAACCACATTCAAATATATCATTCACTGGTGTTACATTCGCAATGTTGTGTGATCTATACCACCATCTATTACCAAAACTTTTTTGTCACCCCAAACAGAAACTCTGTACCAATTAAGCATTTTAGTCTCTAATCCATATCACCACCTTAGCGCCTTGTTACCTGTGTTCTAGTTTCTGACTATGAATTTGTATATTCTAATTATTTCATATTTGTAAGATCATACACTATATGATCTTTAGTGTCTGGCTTATTTCACTCAACATGTTGTCTTCAAGGTTCATCTATGTTGTCGCGTGTCTCAAAATATGCAAATATACAACTCATTGGCACTAGTTATATTTACTAAGTTGTGCTACTTATTGCTAACCATCCTTTAGCAAAACTTATCAATCACCAGAAACAAAAATTTTGTACCAATTAAGAATTAAATTCCTGTTTCCTGGCTCCTGGTAACCTGTATTCTAGTTTGTGGCTCTAAAAAAGTGCTTATTTGAATTATTTTATGTCGTTGAGGTAAAACAATATTTGTCCTTTTGCATGCGGCTCATTTCACTCAATATGATGTCTTCAAGGTTCATCCTCATTCTTTTCTAGAGCTCAATAATATTGCATCGTATGTACATATCATATTTTATTTACCCATTCATCTGTTGTTGGACACTTGATTTGCTTCTATCTTTTGACAATTGTGAATAATACCGTTTTGGACATCGGTGTGCAAGTACCTCTTGCTTCCAGTCATTTTGAATATATATCTAGGGATTGCTTGTTCATATGATAATTCTATACCTAACTTTCTGAAGAACTGCCAAACTGTCCTCCACGGTGGGTGTACCATTTTACATTCCCACCAACAATGAATAACTCTTCCTATTTTTTGAAATTCTCTCAAATAGTTGTTATTTTCCATTAAAAAAATAGTAGCCATCCTCATGTATGGGAAATCATATCACATTGTGGATTTGGTGATGAACATCTTTTCATATTCTTATTGCCATTTATACCTTTTTTGTAGAAAGGGCTATTTTTTTTTTTTTCACATGGGCAGGCTCCAGGAATTGAACCCCAGTCTCTGGCATGGCAGGTGAGAATTCTGACACTGAGCCACCATTGTACCACCCAAAAGGTCTATTTTTTAATGAGATTGACTGTCTTTTATTGTTAAGTTGCAGGATTTTTTTTTATATATTATGGATATTAAACTCTTATCAGGTATGTGGTTTCAAATATTTTTTCCCATTCTTTAGTTTGTCTTTACTTTAATGATGAAACCCTTTGCACGAAAGTTCTAAATTTTGATGTACCGTTAATTTTTTTCTTTGTTGCTCGTGCTTTGGGTATAAAGTATAAGAAATCATTACCTAACACAAGGTCCTGGAGATGCTTCCTTATATTTCCTTCTAAGAGTTTTATCGTTCTGGTTCTTATATTTAGGTCATTGATTAATTTTTATTTGATTTTTGTATATGGTGAGAGGTGTAGAGGTCCATCTTTATTCTTTTGCATATGGACATCCAGTTTTCCCAGCACTATTTGTCAAAGAGACTGTTCTTTCCCCATTGAGTGGACTTGGGAACCTTGTCAAAAAGCAGTTGGTCATTGATGCTAGGGTTTCTTTCTTTTTTTTTTAAAGAAAAGTCTCTGAAGGTTATGTGAGACTTTTTTTTTTTTTTTTGACATGGGCAGGCACCGGGAAGCAAACCCGGGTCCTCTGGCATGGCAGGCAAGCATTCTTGCCGCTGAGCCACCGTTGCCCACGGTGAGAGTTAAGAAATAGGGTTTATTTCTTAACTCTCAGGTCCATTCTGTTGGTCTATATGTCTGTTCTTCTTCCAGTACCATGCCGTGGCTTTATAATAAATTTTAGGACCAGGAAGTGGTCTCTCAGGTCCATTCTGTTGGTCTATATGTCTGTTCTTCTTCCAGTACCATGCCGTGGCTTTATAATAAATTTTAGGACCAGGAAGTGTGAGTCCTCCAACTTTATTTGCTTTTTCAACATGGATTTGGCTATTCAGAAATGCATACCCTTTCATATAAATTTTAAGATTGCTTTTGCTGTTTCTGCAAAGAAGGCTGCTGGAATTTTGATTGGGGTTGTATTGAATCTGTAAGTAACTTTGGATAGAATTGAATCTTAATGATATTTAGTCTTCCAATCCATGAGTATGAAATATCTTTCCATTTATTTAGATCTTCTTTAATTCTTTTAGCAGTGTTTTGTGGTTTTCTGTGTTGAGAAGCATCCTTTTTTTTCTAGGTTTTGTGTGTTTTTAACCAAGAACGGTTGCTAGAGTTTGTCAGATGTCTTTTCTGAATCATTTGAGGTGTTCATATGTTTTTTCCCTTTGTTTCTTTAATGTGCTATGTATTACATTAGTTGATTTTCTTATTTTTGAACCACCCTTTCATACCTGGAATAAACCCATTTGATCATGGTGTATATATCTTTTAATGTGCTGTTGGGTTCAGTTTGCTAGTAATTTGTTGAGGATTTTTACAGCTATATTCAATAGAAATATTGGTCTGTAATTTTCTTTTTTTGTAGTATCTTTATCTGGTTTTGATGTGATGGTGATTTTGCCTTCATAAAATTAGTTAGTGAATGTTCTTATTTTTTCCCTTCTGCTCACTTTGGGTTAATATGTTCTTTTTTAACTAGTTCTCCAATTCTGAAATTAGGTTTCTGTTTGAGCAGCACCTCCTCCACCTCTTCTTTCTTCTCGCAAGTCAGAGGCTTAGTGTCATGCCCCCCAATTAAAGTCCTGTTCTAAATCTTAATCCACGTCCCTGTGGCCGTGAACTTATTGTAGACAGGACTTTTTAAATAATTTTTTTTATTAGTGAAGCTGTAGGTTACCTCTTATTTCTTAATGTAAATATTTTTACCTGCAAGTTTTCCTCTCAGCACTGCCTTTGCTGCATTCCAAGTTTTGGTATTTTGTTTTTTCATTGTCATGTGCCCCAAATATTTACTAAGTGTTTCTTTGCTGACAAATTGGTTATTTAAGAGGGTGTTGTTTAATTTAAGCATACTTTCTGGTTCTTCCTGTTTTCTAGCTTCAACCATTGCAGTCAGGCAAGACACACTGTATGACTTAAAGATGTTAAAATTTATAGGGACTAGTTTTCCGATCTAAAATATGGTCTGTCCTTGGAGAAACAGTCAAATATACTAGAGAAGAATGCATGTATTTACTGTTGGGTGAACTGTTCTCTGTATGTCTATTGATTTATTGCATTATTCACGTCTTCTACTTATTTGTTTTCTCTGTAGATGTCAAATTTTTATTGACAGTAGTGTATTGAAGTCTCCCACTTTTAATGTAGAACCTCTATTTCTCCCTTCAAATCTGTTAGAATTTGCATCATATATCTTGGGGCTCTGCTATTAGTTGCTATGCTAGTTAAGTTCATGTGTAGTTAAATTCAGCTTTGTTAGGTAATGAGGTTCAGTTTGGTCAAGCAAATACTGGCTTGATAATTACTGTGAGGTTATTTCATGAAGTTAAATAATCAGTAACAGTTTTATGTAATCATTTGAAAGCTTTAAAGAGAGGACTGATGATTTCAGCAGTCAGAAGGAAGAATTTCCATCTCTACTTCAGTCAACTAGCTTATCTTCCTTGGAGAACCTTGACTACAGTATGTCTTCTTGTTGAGTTGACCCTTTTATCAGTATATAGTGTTTTTCTTTTTCCTATGTCATAGTTTTTACTTAAAGCCTATTTTATCTGATATTATTATTGTTACCACAGCTCTTTTGCTACTATTTGCATGAAATATTTTTTCCATCCATTTACTTTCAACTTACTTGTATCTTTGAATTTACGGTGAGTCTTTTGTAAAGAGCATAGAATTGGATCATGCTTTTAATCATTGTGCCAATCTCTGTCTTTTGAGTTGAGAGTTTATATTTAAGGTAACTACTGATAATACAGTACTTTCTTCTGCCATTTTGTTCATTGTTTTTTGTAAGTCTTATGCCATTTTTTCTCCTTCAGTTCTTCCATTAAAGCTTATGTTTATGTTTATTTTATTTTTTGAAAGGAGTCCCTTTACATTTCTTTCTGTATATATTTTTCAGATGTTTAATTTGTAGTTACCACGAGGCTTCAATTTAACATACTAAATCTATAACAATCATATTTGATTTGATACCTACTTAAGTTCAGTAGCTTTTCCAACATTGTTTCCATACCCCTTCATCCCCCCTATCTTTTTGTTGTACTCGTTACAAATAATATCTCTATATCCTATACATCACCAACCATATGTTCATCATCACCACAAACCAGTTGAATATCAGAACCTGCTATAAGTACAAAGTGGTGTTAGATACCAAAATATACAATACAATAATACTAGTATTTATAATTAACCATTTGGTTGCCTTTTCTGGAGGTTTATATTTCTTTATGCTATTTTGAACATGGCTTTTCTGGGGTACATAATAGTTTCAAACCAGAACACACGGCCTCATTGACAATCTTGACTTTGGACTCCTAGACTCTAAAACTATGAGCCAATAATTTCCTGTTGTTTAAGCCAACCAGTGTTTAATAATTTTCATAGTACCCCTGTCAAATCTAGTCACCCATTGTGTTGAAATGGGAGATCAAATCTACTACCCATCACAGGTCAAGAACCTTGGTCTTTTGAGCATAGGCTATAAACAGTATTTTGGAAATGAATTATGAATACAAATTTAGGGCCTCTCCTATGACCTTTCTCTCCAATATTTCCTATAGTTAATGCATGAAACTCACAGATTTTGCAGAACATATTTAAAATCACTTTTTTCCTTAATTCAGCACATAGAGTGCTGCAAAAATCTTAAAGATGCAGATGAAGCTTTGTAAGTAGCCATAAGAAGCTGTATTCTAACCAGGCTGCCTTCTATTTCTAATTAAATACTAATTAGAAATAATAATTTAACTGAGCTGCTTTAATACTCCTTAAGCTATAAAAGACTTATTATGGCTGTTTAGAAATCCATGGGTGTTGAAATAACAAACCTACTTTACGTTGATGTGAAGAGACTTTTGAATATAGAAGAGTCTGCTATGTATAGTGGTAAAATCAGGATATATTCCATGAAGTGAGCAAATCAAGTTGTTCCCCTCCTTAATCCATCTTTCACCTTGCCCCGATTATCTTCACATTTCCTTCCACCTATGGCTTAAAATATCTGTTGGCTAAAAGGTAGTCTAAAAGTCTTACTTAGTACATGTTACCTTACCTAACCCTCCTAAACCAATGTGTCTGCATATACCATGACTCTCAACATCTCTTCCCACCAGTAACACTCTTTAGTCACACTCAAACACTTTTCTTTGACATGAACCCTGATCCCATCCCTCCTCTATGGTTTTACACATATTTTCTGTCTGGACTGTCCTTTCTCCCTTTTTTTTTTAACATCAAAACTACTAATCATCTTTAAGACTCATCACAGGGAAGAGGCTTTGGATTTTGGTGGCTTGGAGTTTGAATGAAAGTTCAATGGCTACTTACATTGTGAACTTGGATAAGGTACATTGTTCTACCACCACCACCAAAAGTCACATTCCAGCATTTTGCTCAGATGAAAAATAAAATAGAAGCAATCACTTGTTGATGACCATGATCAAGAGAGTAGTAAATTGAAGGAAATTGGAGACTATTACTTAGCATTAGGATTTGGGGTAGCATTCAGCATTTCAGGTTCCTGTCAACTTTTCTATACCATAAAATGACAGTTATGACTATGTGAAGGATGTGAGAAATGTGGTTTCACTACAGCAGATCTGTTGCCTTTGGCTTAGGTGATATTGTATATTAATGTCCTTTAGCCAGATACTACCAGGAATATACTCTTGGTTGAATAAGTTGGGTTTAATGCTTATTGCAGTTAGGAAGAACGCATATCATAGTAACTGTGCTGGTGTTATGTACCCCAGAAAAGCCATGTCCTTTTTCCTCATTCAATCTTGTGGGGGCAGCCATGATTCTTTTAATCCTGATTCAATATTGTAGGGTGGAAACTTTGATTGTATTATTTCCATGGAAATATGCGCACCCAATCATGGGTGGGACCTTTTGATTAGATGGCAATGTGACTCCACCCATTCAAGGTGGGTCTTGATTAGTTTACTAGAGTCCTTCAGAATGGGAAACATTTAAAGGAAACTGCAGATGCAGATGCTTGGAGAACAGTTGCTTCAGAGCTGACAGAGATACACTCATTTGGAGATGCTTGAAGTGCTGACAGAGAGAGAAGATGCCTAGACACGAATGTTTGGAGATGCACAGCCTAGCAGATATCTTGCCACATGCCTGCCTTTGAGTTGCTAATCAAGCCAGAACCTAGCGTTGTGTCCCAGAGGAGCTATGTGAAGGCCCACAGATGTTTAGAGAGGAAACCACTGGCATCAGAACTCCAGCAGATGACAGTCACATGCCTTCCCATATGAAAGATACTGGCTTTTCTTGAGTTAAGTTATCTCTCTCTGGATTCCAAAAATGTTTGGGCATTTTTATGGTGTTAGACTGTAAACTTGTAACTTAATAAATTCCCTTTTTGTAAGCTGTTCTGTTTTGTGTATATTACATTCTGGCAGCATTTAGCAAATCAAAACAGTAATCATAGGGCTTCTCAGTAAGATGACATTAAAAAGATTTTAGTATAAGATTTGGAATTTTAAGAATTTGGAATTATAAGAGTTAGTCAAACAATTCTATAATTTGGTATCTCAACTGAACTCATCTATGAGGAGAAAAGACTAGACTAGGCTAAAGGTATAATTGGTAAAGAAGCATCAGTCCCTTATATTAGCCAGAAGTGGGATATGTTTGGTATTTGGTGTTGCACAGGGACCTTGCTTTTTTCTGTGTTAAGGCAAAATTGTGGAGTGACCTTGCTTTATTTCAGTTTATCAGGGGCTCAGAGTGATGATGTCTGATATTCTGTGCAATTGTTTATGTATGATGGGAGAAGAAGATAAGCATGGCCTCACCATGAGTGCCAGGGAAGCTTCAAACAATACTAAGTCTTGAATGTTAAGTGTTAGACCATTTCCTAGATAACTTTTTTTTCTCATGAGACAAAAAACTGATACATCACATGAATTGTGTTTCTGTATTTATAGATATTTAGAAACCTTCTGTAAAGGATACACATAGACATGTGGTCACCTTTCTGGAACCTTCTGGGTAAGATTAATTTAGAGATTGTTAGAGGTAGCCAGGTAGGGGCTGAAATTTGGCACAAGTTTTACCCTCTAAAGAGAGCGTGAGAGCTAGCTTTGCTGCAAGTGCTGCTAGAGGAGGTTAGTCTAGAGGAGAATCCTTTCTAAGAGTTGAGGCAAGTGGCCAATTCTTCCATTTCGTACATCTGCTCGAGTCTTCCCTTCACCTGTATTTCTTGGTGGCCCTCCAAATATGAGTCTCTGTGGATGGCTGTAAGTACATCAGAAAGGTAGGGGACTGGAGGATTACAGGAACAGCATACACTGTGCTATTGAAGTTTAATATCAAATAAAACATGACTCTTATAGATTTATATTTAGGATATTAAACTGAGGACACATGGTAACCACAAACAAAATATCTGAAAAATACATACAGAAGAAAATGAGAAATAATGGTACACTACAAAAATAAAATAGATTTGGAAATAGGTATTAATGGAAGAATTAAGGGACAGGAAAGGTACAAGACATACAAAGATCAAATAGCAAAATGTCCAAAGAAAAGTACTGCATTCATTATAAGTAGTAATTGTAAATGTAAATGGATAAAATTTTCCAATCAAAGAAGAGATTTGCAGAATAATTAAAATGCATGACTGGATTGTATGCTATTTATAAGAGACTCAAAGACACAAGTAAATTGAAAGTGAAAGGATGGAAAAAATATTCCACGCAAACAGGGAGCTGGGGTAACTATGCTAATGTCAGGTTAAATCTACTTTAATTAAAAAACTGTTACAAGTCCCCTTCGGGGAATGGTGAGAATGGGGAGAAACGCAACTTCCCCAAGTTGAATTCTTGATATTCTCACAAGCAATGTGGACAACCAAAGCTATAGACTGAGCCCCCAGTCTTGGGGTTTGTTCATATGAAACTTAACCCCACAGGGGATAGGTCAAGCCTACTTAAAATTAAGCCTAAGAGTCATCCCCAAGAGAGCCTCTTTTGTTGCTCAGATGTGGCCTCTCACTCCAGTCAATATGATGAGCAGTCTCACCACCATAAGGCTTTCTAATTTTCCCTGTATGTGTGAGAGCTTTTCAACGCCATAATTCCCCAAAGTATCTCTCTCCCTTGCTTTTCTTCCTAGGCTTTCAGTGGGCCAATTAGTTTCCTCAACTGTTATTTTTGCACTAAGTGGCAGTGTGTCTTTTGCCTTTTAGTGTTTTTGAGAAATGCTCTCTGTGTAGACACTTTTCTCCCTTAAGAAAATTCTGAATTTGGTGTCATAAATACAAAGGCCTTCAACATTCCTTGAGTCAGCTGTTTGTCGGACAAAACAGAAAAATGCATTTCTTTGTGAATAAGTTCTGCTCTTCTTCCTCTAGTAGTAGAGAGTAGTGTCCCACACTGAGAACATGGGCTGCCATTTTCTAGACTACTGCTAAGCCAGCGAGGAGGGTAGATCAAGGTCAAGTAAAAGTGGTGCAAAGCTCCTTTCCTATTTTTAAGTTGCCTCTTTCTTGTTTCAACGTTCACTTGGTTTCTATACCACTGAGTTCCATCATAGTTTATTCAGACAGTTTTGGTGCTCTGAGGAGGGTCAGGCACTTGGAGCAATCTCCTCTACCATTTTTACTTATGTCACTTGCCTGCTTTATTCATGTTGCTTATGTCAAAATGCAAGAGGAAAGAGGTACATGTAGGTAAAAAAAAAAAAAAACGTTAAGCAGAAAGGAAGCAGGATTTGATGATTTGGGAAATTCTCAGCCTATACAGTTTTTGCTAAAGATGTTCAAATTAGAAAATTCATTGCAAGGAAAGAGTGTTCTGGAGAGAAAACCAAAGGTGTGGCTCAGAAATCATTTTGATACTTCCTCAGAGGATCAATATGTCAATATATTCAGTCATACAGAGGGGCCTTTGAAGAAGTTTGGTGTGTGGTTCATATATCCTCTCAGAAGAAGATAGGAATAGAAATGAAATTATCCAGTAAAGATTTGTGAAGGACCCTCTTTTCTAATGGAGTGAATTCCTGGGGCATACATCAGAGATCCACAAGGGTTTTGAAAATATTTTATCAGCTGTGACTGAAGGAGACAGTGAGAGCATGAAACAAAAGGCTATGGGGGGTGAGGTGGTGGTGGTCCAGTGGCAGAATTCTCTGCCACTGCCATGCCAGAGACCTGGGTTCGATTCCTGGTGCCTGCCCAGGCAGAAAAAAAAAAGCCTATGGGACTATCTAATTTAACTTGTATGGTCAGTTTATTCAAACATCAGAATTACATGGAACCTTGAATAGAAAGTGAGATGTTGTTGGTTTGTAGGGGTTAGTATAATACCCTGATACATCCCAGAGTAATCTGGACAGAAGATAAAAACTATTTGCAAAGTCCCTTTGAGGACTGGGGAAAAGGGTGGAAATATTAAACTTCCCCACTTGGAGAATACCTGATATTCTTGCAAGCATTGGAGACTACCAGTTTAATAGGCCAAGGTTTCGATCTTGGAGCTTACCCTTATGAAACTTATTCCTACAAAGGAGAAACTAAGACTGCTTATAATTATGCCTATGAGTCACCCCCAAAGAACCACTTTTGTTGCTTAGATGTGGCCTCTCTCTCAAAGACAGCTTGGCAGATGAACTCACTGCCTTCCCCTCTACATGGGACATGACTCCAAGGGTGTTAAATCTCCCTGGCAACGTAGGGCATAACTCCTGGGGGTAAGCCTGGCCCTAGCACTATGGTATTGAGAAAGCCTTCTTGACCACAAGAGGGAAGATAAATTAAGCAAAATAAAGTTTCAGTGGCTGAGAGATTTCAAATAGAGTATAGAGGTTATTCTGGAGGTTATTGTTATGCATTATATAGATATCCCTTTGCAGTTTTTGGTGCATTAGAGTTATCTACAGCGAAATGCCTGAAACAAATTGAATAGTAGTCCAGTAGCCTTGATTTTTAAAGATGATTGACTAACTTTATCTTTTACAGTGTGACTGTGTGATTGTGTAAAATTCATGACTGACACTCCCTTTATCCAGTGTATGGACAAATACGTAATAAAATAAACACAATAAATAAATAATAGAAGAGGATAGCGAGCATGGGATGCTTTGAATATTATTTTTAAATTTTTATTTCAATTTTTGTTATTTTTATTTGTGGGGTAATGAAAATGTTCACAATCAATTGTGAAGATGAGTGCACAACTGCGTGATGATTCTGTGACCCATACATTGTATACTTTGGATGTATTATGTTATATGACTATATCTCAGTAAAATTGCATTAAAAAGCTGTCAAACCCCCAAAATTGAATATAGGCAAGAGACAGACTGATAAAACTACTCTGCTATAAACACATTCCCCCCTTCATGAAAAAGGAAGGATAACCCAGAGGATGGAAACAGGGGCATAGAGGTTGGAATCATGGACCACAGAGAGAATCATTTCCAGTTGCCTTACTGGATTTCAGAATTGCTTGGGGCCAACAGTTCTCTTCTTACCCTACATTTTCTCCCTTACAGAATGAGAATGTTTATAACTTTTGTATTATACCTGAATCACCATTGTGTTTTGGGAGAAGATAACTTATTTTCTGGTTTCACAGGCCCATAGACAAAGGGGAATTCTTTTTAGGCTTATTGTTTTTGATTTTTTTATAGAGAAAAATCTTCACACACATACTTTCTATACATGGTGCACAGTGGCTCACAGTATCATCACATAGTTGTATCTTCATCGTTATGATCTTTTTTTTCTTCTGAGACTGGTATTTTTATTTGTTCTCTGGGATACATGGAACAATGACAATCAGTGCTCAAGTGGAAACAAATGTTTGAAATTTCAGATTCTATGTTTCATAGGTCCATATAGTATTTTCTTAATATTTTTACTGTAATCCTTAACAAACAAATATATAAATGTTCTTAACATACAGACATTCTATACATGGTGTATAATCAGTGGTTCACAATATTATCACCTAGTTGTGTATTCATCACCATGATCATTTTTTTGAACATTTGCATCTCTCCAGTAAAAGAAATAAAAAAGAAAAGAAAAAACTCATATATGCCATACCTCTTACTCTTCCCTCTCATTGACCACTAGTATTTCAATCTGCTCAATTTATATTAACTTTGTTCCCCCTATTATTTATTTCTTATCCATATTTTTACTCATCTGTTCATTCCCTAGATAAAAGAAGCACCAGACACAAGGTTTTCACAATCACACAGTCATATTGTAAAAGCTATATCATTATACAATTATCTTCAAGAAACCTGGCTATTCGAACACAGCTCTAAAGTTTCAGGTACTTCCCTCTAGCCACTCTAATAAACCATAAACTAAAAGCAGGATAACTATATAATGTGTAAGAATAACCTCCAGGATAACCTCTCAACTCTGTTTGAAATCTCTCAGCCACTGACACTTTATTTTGCCTCATTTCTCTCTTCCCCCTTTTGGTTGAGAAGGTTTTCTGAATCTCTTGATGCTGAGTCCCACCTCATCCAGGGATTTCTGTCCCATGTTACCAGGGATATTTACACCCCTGGGAGTCATGTTCTACATTGAGGGGGGAGGGCAGTGAGTTTGCTTACTGTGTCAGCTTTGAGAGAGAGAGAGGCCACATCTGAGAAACAAAAGAGGTGTAGATACGGGGAATTTTGTTTCTGAATGGGTCATATCCAGAGTTTCAGCCATACTCAATTTAGATGAAGAGATTTGGGACTTCTGAGATCATGATATTTAGATGAGATTTTAGACATTGAGTTGATGTAATGGATTGAGACTTTGAGGAATGTTGGGATTGGATAAATGTATTTTACATGTCAAATGGATATGACTCTTTGGGGTTCAGAGAGCAGTCTCTAGTGTCTGAATAATGCCCCTCCTCAAGGATGTCCACATTCTAATCCCTGGGCCTTGCAGATGTGAGTAAATTAAGGATCTTGAGATGGGGGATTATTCTCGATTATGTCATTGGGCCTGATGTAATCACAACGGTCCTTATAAAAAGCTGGCAGGAAGTCAGAAGTGAAGATGCTATGCAGCTGCCTTGGAAGATAGACGAATGGTCATAAACTGCCTTTAGAAACTGGAAGAGGCCAGGAACAGATTCTCTGAAACCCCCAGTAGAAAGAAGTCCTTCCTACACCTTGATTTCAGTTCCATCAATATTCGTTTTGTACTTTTGATCTCTAGAACTGTAAGACAATTTTGTTTTGTTTTATGCAACTAAGTTTGTGGCATTTTTTTTTTTACCTCAGAATAGGACACTAATAGAGTTAGCTTGTGATGATAAATTCTCAGGGAAGACTCCTTTTTATTTCCGTAATCCAGGCAGAGGACCTGCATAGAACAGTCTTGCCAGGAGCTCCTTTTATGTTCCTGCAAAAGTTTTCTAGCCCCTCACCTTTAGAGGCTCCAGGTATTGGCTCCCATTCCCTTACCATTGCTAATCCAAATATTTATTTTCTCATATCAGGAGATTGCTTCTAGGCAGCCTAAAAATCCTTTGTTTACTTTGCTCTCGTCCTTTTGGTACTTTATCCAGAATCTCTATGTTTTCGTAGCAAAAAAAGGTCAGATTCCTACATAAACTTTTTAGAACTTTTGTTCTTTTAATCTGTAAATGAGCATTGTAATATTACCTACCTATAGAGTTATAAACTTCCAATAAGTATTATAATGATAAAGATATTGATTATCACAATGATCATTATAACTTATGGTTTCTCCAAGCTAGCAGTTAATCATTTTTCCTTTTGCTTCCATATCAAGGTAAAAAAATACATAACTCTGTTTTGTGGTAATATGACATTTTCACAGAATTTCATTAAGTACCATATTTAGTAGGGAGTGTTATGTTTTGTTTTTTTAACTTTTTAAATTGTATAATATAACATATACAAAGCAAAAAAAGAAAAAAATTTTCAAAGCATTCTCAGTAAGTAGTTACAGAACAGATCCTAGGGTTTGTCATGGACTACCATTCCATCATCTCAGATTTTTCCTTCTAGTTTCTCCATGACACTGGAGGCTAGAAGGAACTTTTTTTTAAATCATCACAATCGACTTTTTGTGTGAAAAATAAATATATTAAAAACAATAAATTTCAGAGCACATTGTAACAATTAGTTGTAGAAATATCCAAAGTTTGGTATGGGTTACAGTTCCACAATTTTAGTTTTTTAATTCTAGCTGCTCTAAATTACTAGAGACTAAAAGAAATATCAGCATAATGATTCAGCAGTCATATCATTAAACTCTACCTTCTCTGTATAACTCCGCCATCACCTTTGACCTTTCTCTCATTCTTTAGGAGTATTTGGGCTATGCCCATTCTCACTTTTTCATGTTGGAAGGGACTGTCAGTAATATGGGATAGGGGAATGGGACTAGTTGATGTTCTGGAGAGGCTGGCCCCTCTGCATTTCAGGACTTATCTGGTCCAGGGACCCATCTGGAGGTTGTAGGTTTCTAGAATGTTACCCTAGTGCATGGAATCTTTGTAGAATCTTATATATTGCCCTGGGTGTTCTCTAGGATTGGCTTAGAAGGGTTTTAGTTGGGGTTTCGCAAGGTATGGTAGGTGGCAATGTCTAACTGAAGCTTGTATAATAGTGACCTCCAGTGTAGCCTGTCAACTCAATTTGAACTCTCTAGCCACTGATATCTTATTTGTTACACTTCTTTTTCCCTTATTGGTCAGAATGGCATTGTTGATCCCACAGTGCCAGGGCCAGGCTGTTTTGTTTTTAACATATCTGGCTTCCTTGAGAACCAAAAACTGGCTGAAATTATTATTTGAGCTGTCTCCATTTAATACCCTTGACTATCTTAGAAAATATCTGCAGTAATTTTTCTTAATTTGATACTTTAAAAAACAAGCATAAAAGGCTGATTTAGTCAGGGAAGAGAACACACACAAAAAAAGTTGATTTAGAATCATGGAACCTACATTTTAGAATAAAAATTCTGTGGAAATGAACTTCTGATTTCACATTCAGACCGAACTCAGTTTAGGAAAGTACTAAATCAGTGTCAAGGTATGGTGTGAGGGTATATAGGCTTTCTAGAGCCCTGAAAATCTGATAGTATAGTCATTAATCAGGGGTATTCTGAGAAAGATTCTAATTTTATGTTCAGAAAAGAGTATAGTTTGATACTTAATTTAAGAAAAAGGAGATTTGTTATAATTTAATTTAATTTGCTATAATTCTCTTAAATACAAATGCATAGTAGTGGTAGTCTTTTCTGAAAAGAGAAATAAGTCTGGAGTATAAGATGGTATTGGGATAGCAAGAATTTAATTTCTTACATTTGGGGAGATCCAAGTTTGAAAGGACAATGTGACTAGCATGAATTTCTTATGAAGGCTAAGTCCACCCATGATGAGAATTGCTGCATCAGTTCTTGTCCTGTGTTGTCACCCTATGTTTGGTACATTTCTGTATTTTGGCTAAATAAACTGTGAATTTAATCTATTTGTACAGTTATCTTTAAACTATGACAAGGGCTGCAGAGCTACAGCCAGCATTCTATACAGTTAAATAACTATAATTACATAAGCAAAAATATCTAATTACTCTAAATAAATACAAAATAGTTCTGTGCTTTTAGACTATGGAATTGTCTTCAAGTTGCTACTGTAAATAATTGGTAAAAGCCTAAGCAGTATGGGCAAATGAATATTCTCCTTTCTGATGTGGATTATTTTTCATGTTGTTATTCAGACTCAGCTGTGTAACTTAGGGCTAATATTTATATCTCAAGCTATATCTGTCAGGCCTCTTTCAGTTTCAAATATTGTAAGTGAATATCAAACTAGATGAATTTTAAAAGGAACTCTCTTAGATGAAGCAGCTAGAAAATCCATGAACAAACAAATCTTTAGGCATGGCTGGATCTGGGTGCTCTGATGCTATCACTTTTTCAACTCTTTCTCTCTTCTTCCTTTCCTCTCTTCTTCTTCCTTTCTTCTTCCCTCTCTCATATCTTGGTTCTCTTTTTCTTCGGATGGACTTCATTTCCATGAGTTCTTTTTTCCCATGTGACAGTAATGATAGTAACCAGGAACTGAAGATTTACATGGTACTTAAAACTCTTGACCCCAGAACTTTCTCCAGTTATCCATATTCAAGATTTAGAGATGATCTGACATAGGAGATAATCTGATTAGATCACTGCTTTCAGATGTGTGAAGTACTCATTTTTTTTCAGGTGGAAGACTAATTACCATTAGTGTGGAAAGGTGAGAGACAAGGTCAATGCCATGGAGCAACAGAGAATTTGTTCCTTATAGGCAAATAGAGATCTTTTATAAAAAGAAGGTGGAAAGTCATCTTAGACTGAACCCAATTAATTGCAAAATTAAATAACCTTTACAATTTTCTGTGCCCTAAATTCTGCACTGGAATAGCTTTTCTGTCAGGGACCTTGTCTAGTAGGCAGAGACCACTTGCAGCATCTTGACCTACAATTTTTCAAAATTCAGATTTTTAAATATTGTCTTTATCAATACTGTTCTTGTTATTTTTAGTAATGTTAGCACCATAAATATGTCTGTGTGGGAGAACAAAGAAGGACATTTTTTCAGAAATATCTGCTGATAATTAGAGTGAAAAAAATCTCTCTCTCCAGCTATGGGTGCTGCAGTGTGCTGTGTGCCTCTCTGTTTTCAACAGTTCTCTGGCGATTGATTGGTTTTGGGTAGGTGCTGCTGTAGAATTAGTGATCTCTTGGCCAACAATTGACCTAAAGCAAGTTGCAGTTTCCCCCTAGTTGCCTAAATTTGTCTTTTTGCGTAATCTGATTCAAATTTTATGCCCTTGTCATGTCTCCATTTAGAGACATTCTTTTTTTTTTTTTATTAATTAACGGAAAAAAAGAAATTAACCCAACATTTAGAAATCATACCATTCTACATATGCAATCAGTAATTCTTAACATCATCACATAGATGCATGATCATCATTTCTTAGTACATTTGCATCGGTTTAGAACTAGCAACACAACAGAAAAAGATATAGAATGTTAATATAGAGAAAAAAAATAAAAGTAATAATAGTAAAAAAACAAAAAAAAACAAAACAAAAACTCATAGCTCAGATGCAGCTTCATTCAGTGTTTTAACATGATTATTTTACAATTAGATATTATTGTGCTGTCCATTTTTGAGTTTTTGTATCTAGTCCTGTTGCACAGTCTGTATCCCTTCAGCTCCAATTACCCATTATCTTACCCTGTTTCTAACTCCTGCTGGACTCTGTTACCAATGACATATTCCAAGTTTATTCTCGAATGTCGGTTCACATCAGTGGGACCATACAGTATTTGTCTTTTAGTTTTTGGCTAGACTCACTCAGCATAATGTTCTCTAGGACCATCCATGTTATTACATGCTTCATAAGTTTATCCTGTCTTAAAGCTGCATAGTATTCCATCGTATGTATATACCACAATTTGTTTAGCCACTCGTCTGTTGATGGACATTTTGGCTGTTTCCATCTCTTTGCAGTTGTAAATAACGCTGCTATAAACATTGGTGTGCAAATGTCCGTTTGTGTCTTTGCCCTTAATTCCTTTGAGTAGATTCCCAGCAATGGTATTGCTGGGTCGTATGGCAATTCTATATTCAGCTTTTTGAGGAACCGCCAAACTGCCTGCCACAGTGGTTGCACCATTTGACATTCCCACCAACAGTGGATAAGTGTGCCTCTTTCTCTGTAGAGACATTCTTAATTAGTATTACTCACAGTAATTAGTGGCAATTCACTTTTTCAATTGATTTCTATTGCTGATGAAGTGCCTCATTAAGTATCACTATAGTTCAGTTAACTGATTCTGAGAGCTGGTTTAAAGAAGCATCTCTGTGCACAAGCAGTAACCAAAGAAGCATTGCTGATTTCTGATTGATTAAATTGGTTTCTAGTCCAGTATTCGGTTGGCAGTATACATTCACAAGTGTAAATTTTAGTAACTTTTCTTAAGATTGAAATAAGGTTTAATTACTTTGATGATTTATGCAATGACTTGTTTTAAATACCCAACAATGTTAAGAACACAAATGCAGTAGTTTCTCTTTTAAGATAATTGAAAAATATGTGCAGCTGTGTAATGTAGGTTGCTTAATACTTGTGTAAATCAGTGGAAACATGTTCCTGTTGCAGAATTCTGAGATTTAGGTTTGAGCCTGGTGGTCCAGGATGTGGTGGGGCTCCTATCATACCATTGCCTTACCATGTGGCCTCCTTATCTTACATGCTTAACTTGTTCATCAGTACCTGGTATAAGATCCAGTATATTCGATAAGATCAATCTTCAGTTAAGTCCTCTAAGGTAATATTATCAGAAGCCAAGATATTTCTTGCAGTTTCTTTTTTCATGCCTTCTATCCTGTGATATACAATAGCACTTCTAAATCTAGTAGTTTTTGTTCACTGAAAATAGATTTTATTATATATCTATTCTAATTGTATATGTTATTTCACATCATTTATGTAGTATACAAAAATTAAAAGAAGGAAACAAAAATCTCCTGAAATCCTCCAATCCTGAGATGACAACTGTTAACATTTTGATAACAATCTTTTCCTTCAGTCTTTTCACATGTACTCATGATTTTACATAAATGGGATAATCAGTGCTGATTTTGTTCATTATCTGAAGATGCCATAAGCCTTATTTAAATATATATTTATTAAAAAAATCAAGGAATTTTAGTTATTGGATATTTGATAAAACTGGGGTCATTATATGCACACACACATCAAGTTGTAATGTGTATCTTGATTTTTTGGGAAGAGTCGTGGATCATGTTCCAGGAATTGAACCTGGGTCTCCTGCATGGAGAGCGAGCATTCTACCACTGAATTACCTGTGTACCCCGTAATGTGTGTCTTGATATTGTCACTGTACAATCATGGATACTCTTCCAAGTCTTAATGAATAATATGCCAAATATACCACAAAGTTTCAACCATTCTCTCTCTCTGATGCGTGTTACTTTGTTTCTGTTTTTTTTCTTGCTATAATTTGTGAGAAGCATCTTTGTGCATAGTTATAGTGGCGTTTTTATTTTTATGGGCTAAATTCCTAGGAATGTTAATGATGGTTAAGGGCTATGTGTTTTCCTAGGAATGTTAATGATGGTTAAGGGCTATGTGTTTTTCCAGATTTAATAGGTATTATCAAATAGCTTTCCAAAAAAAGTAAAAAAAGGACTACAATTCAGACTTCAGGAAAAAGTGTATGAAATAGAATTCTCTGTATCCCTGCTAGTATTGGTTATTCTTTGTAAATTTTATGAATTTGGTAGATGTCACCCCAATTTGCATTTTTATAAGTACTTTTCAGGTTTATCAGTTATTCTGATGAGTTCTTTTGTGAATTGCCTGTTCATATTTCTATCAACTTATATTAAGTTATAAAGATCTTTGTTATAGAAATTAATCATTTGTTGACTATATGGATTGCAAATATTTTTCTCAAGCCGTTACTTATCTATTAATTCTATTTATGATATCTTTTGTCATAAACAATTTTCATTTAAATAGAGTCAAATTTATTCATTTAGTTTTCCTTTAATAACTTTGGTGTCTCCTGTACAAGTTTAAAAATCATTTTTTTACGTATTATTTTCTAAATTCTTTAATAAAAATTTATGGAGGTATTTTCAAAATTCTTTAATAAAAATTTATGGAGCTATTTTCTAAATTCTTTAATAAAAATTTATGGAGCTATTTTCTAAATTCTTTAATAAAAATTTATGGAGGTATTTTCTAAATTCTTAAATAAAAATTTATGGAGGTATAATTTACAAAAATCCATTGCAAGTGTACAGTTTGACAATTTTTAGTAGTAG
This sequence comes from Tamandua tetradactyla, assembly GCF_023851605.1. Lineage (NCBI taxonomy): Eukaryota > Metazoa > Chordata > Mammalia > Pilosa > Myrmecophagidae > Tamandua > Tamandua tetradactyla. Next base: position 54,810,526 of record NC_135339.1, read on the forward strand.
TAGAGCTCTGTGCATCATTACCTCCATCCAACTTTAGAACATTTTTCCACACCCTAACAAGTTTTGTATTTGCAGTCAATCCCTATTGCAACCTCCAGTCCTTTCTGATCTGCTTTCTGGCTATATAATGCTACCATTTCTAGAAATTTATATAAGTGAAATCCAATATGTGGTCTTTTATGTTTAACTTCTTTCACTAACAGTATTTTTTGAGGTTCCTCCATGATTTTGAATGTTTCAGTGAATTCATTCCTTTTTACTGCTAAATATATTCCATTGTATGGAAAGCATGTTTATCGATTCATCTGTTGATAGATGTTAGGATTATTTCCAGTTTGGATCTGTTATGAAAAATGCCACTGTGGATATTTGTGTACAGGTCTTTGTGTGAACATATGTTTTCATTTCTCTAGGGTAGGTACCTAGGAGTGGAGTTGCTTGTTTTTATGGTAAGTATATATTTAGCTTTTTGAGAAACTGCTAAACCATTTTCCAAAATGGATACATTATTTTACATTTCTACCAGCAGTGTGCGTGAGTTCCACATCTTTGAAACAGTTGATATTAGGCTTTTTTATAGTCATTCTAGTTGGCTTTTGAAGTGGTATCTCATAGTGGTATTAATTACATTTTCCTGCTTACTTATGTTGACCATCTTTTCATGTGCTTAAGAGCCATTCATATATAACTTGGGAGGAAATGTCTATTGAAATTTTTTGCCCAATTTTTATCAGTATTTTTTTTTTTTGCCTGTTACTGAGTTAGCTTTCTTTATATTCTGTAGATGGAAATCGTTTATCAGTTATATGAATTGCAAATGTTTTCTCCCAGTCTGTGGCATGTCTTTCAGTTTTCTTGGTAGTGTCATTTGAAGAGCAAAAGTTTTAACTTATGATGAAGTCTAATTTATCATTTAAAAATTTTTCTTAGCTTTTGCTTCTGGTTTCATATCTAAGAATTCTTTGCCTAACCCCAAATCTACAAAGATTATCTCCTTTATAGTTTCTAGGTTTTACACTTTTATCTGTGGTACACTTTGATTTGAGTTAGTCCTTAAGCATATGGTTATTTAATTGTTCCTACATCATTTCCATTTTCTGGGAAGGTTTTTGTAAAATTGGTATTATGTTTTTAAAAAATGTTTGGTAGAGTTTACCTGTGAAGACTTCTGGACCCACCATTTCTCTGGATGTAGTTTAAAAACTATTCAGTTTCTTTAATAGCAATAGGGCTTCTAGATTTCCATTTTTTATTGACTGATTTTTGGTTATTTATATCTTTCAAGGAGTTTGTTCATTCAGGTTGTCAGATTTATCAGCAGATATTGTTAATATCTTATTATTCTTTTAATATCAGTATAGGACCTTTTATGACTTTACCTTTTTAATTCCTGATCTCAGCAATTTGTATCTTCTTTCTTTTTACTGTATTATCTAGAAATTTATCAGTTTTTTGATGTTTTTGCATTACTAGTTTTTTTCTGCTTCATCAGTTCCCCCCCCACCCCGACTTTAGTATTTCCTTTTTTTCCATTTGTTTTTGGCTTATTTTACTGTTCTTTTTCTTGCTTCTAAAACATTTAGACATTACTGATCTTAGGTCCTTCTTGTCTGATACAGGCCATTAAAGCTATAAATTTCCCAGTAAGCCCTACTTTAGCTGCATGTCACTAATTTTGATATGTTGTGCTTTCATTTTTTTTTTTTTATTTTATTTTTGTTTATTTTTATTTTTTTTTATTAATGGAAAGAAAAAAAAAGAAATTAACACAACATTTAGAAATCATACCATTCTACATATGCACTCAGTAATTCTTAACATCATCACATAGATGCATGATCATTGTTTCTTAGTACATTTGCATCGGTTTAGAGGAACTAGCAACACAACAGAAAAAGATATAAAATGTTAATATAAAGAAAAGAAATAAAAGTAGTAGTAATAGTAAAAAACAACAACAACAAACAAACCAACAAGCAAACAAAAACAAAAAAAACCCTATAGCTCAGATGCAGCTTCATTCAGTATTTTAACATGATTACTTTACAATTAGGTATTATTGTGCTGTCCATTTTTGAGTTTTTGTATCTAGTCCTGTTGCACAGTCTGTATCCCTTCAGCTTCAATTACCCATTGTCTTACCCTGTTTCTAACTCCTGCTGAACTCTGTTACCAATGACATATTTCAAGTTTATTCTCGAATGTCCGTTCACATCAGTGGGACCATACAGTATTTGTCCTTTAGTTTTTGGCTGGATTCACTCAGCATAATATTCTCTAGGTCCATCCATGTTATTACATGGTTCATAAGTTTATCTTGTCTTAAAGCTGCGTAATATTCCATCGTATGTATATACCACAGTTTGTTTAGCCACTCTTCTGTTGATGGAGATTTTGGCTGTTTCCATCTCTTTGCAATTGTAAATAACGCTGCTATAAACATTGGTGTGCAAATGTCCGTTTGTGTCTTTGCCCTTAAGTCCTTTGAGTAGATACCTAGCAATGGTATTGCTGGGTCGTATGGCAATTCTATATTCAGCTTTTTGTGTGCTTTCATTTTCACTCAGTATAAAATATTTTCTAATTTCCCTTATGATTCTTTATTTGACCCATTGCTACTAAGAGGTATATTGTTTAATTTTCAAATAGAGAGTTTTCAACATGTGTATCTGTTCTTATTTTCTATATTAATTCTATTGTGTTAATATGCTTTCAATCATTTTAATGTGGGACTTGTTTTAATGGCAGAAAATTTAGTCAGCTTTGTATTTAAATGGAATGTACATTCTGTAGTTTTTAAGTAGAGTGTTCTATAAATGTCAATTAGGTCGAGTTCCTTGATAGGGTTGTTTGTCTTCTGTATTGCTGTTGATTTTCTGTTTGCTCTTTTGATCAATTATTCAGAGATGGGTGTTGGAATCTCCAAATATCATGGTTATGTATGTCTAGTTGTTTTCAATTTTGTCATTTTTTCCCTTGCGTTTTGAAGCTCTGATTAGTACATACAATTTAGAATGGTTATGAATTTATATGAAATAATTCTCCATGGGTCTCTTATGTTTCTGAACATCTGCAAGTTGAGCATTGATTATCCTTTATTCCAAACAATCATTGAAAGGATTTTTTTTTTTTTAGAAAGACAGAGAAGGAAGGAAGGGAGGAAGAAAGGGAAACATCTTTAAACATTTTCTTATTTTTATTATATTTTGTTTGTTTGTTTGTTTTTTACATGGGCTGGGGCCGGGAATCGAACCGAGGTCCTCCGGCATGGCAGGCAAGCATCCCTGCCCGCTGAGCCACCGCGGCCCGCCCTGAAAGGATTTTTTTATAGCAGACAGTCCTGGAAGATTGAGATGGTGTCTCTCCCTAAAACAAAAGGCAGGTTTACTATAGTCTTAAAAGATAAGAGATAGTGTCTCCCTCTGTGGCAAAGTGTAGGCATGCTTTTCTGCCTATTATAAAATATTTTCCTAAGCATAGGATTCCTTTCTGGTAATACAACCAACTGCATGTGAAAATATGTATTTGGGTTTTCCCCACCCCATCATTTGACTGGGAGGCAAGGGGAAACTGATGCAATCATGCTTATCCTCATTCCTCTTGCTGTGCCATGAATAATAATGTCCTTTGTCTCTGACCCAGGAGTCTCGTGTCTTTGGCCAGTATCCATAAAACTTGGGTGGTTTAATTTGATAATTTGTAAGTAGGGTAAAATCTAAGACTCTACTGTTCTTAATACTTTTGTTGGCGGGTACGGGGGTGGGGCCTTGTTGAAGACCAGTTGACCGAAGACTTTGCCACTCTTGATTCAATTCCATTAGTCAGTCCTTCTATCTTTGTGCCAGTGCCGTGCTCTTTTTTTTTGACCACTGTGGCTTTCTAATAAACTTTAAAATCAGGATTTGTTAATCTTCCTACTTTGTTCTTTTTGGGGGTGTTTTTAGCTATTTGAGGTTTCTTTCTTTTCCAAATGAATTTGGTAACTACTTTTCCAAGTCTTCGAAGTAGGTTGTTATAACTTTGGTGTTGTGTTGAGTCTGTAAATCAATTTGGGTAGAACTGACATCTTAACTACATTTAACCTTCCTGTCCATTAGTAGGGAATTTGACACTTTTCTTTATGAATTGGCTCTTTACATTTTATAATGTCCATTTTCATCCCTGTTAATATTCCTTTTTCTGAATTCTACTTTACTTATTATTAATATACTTCATGTTTTTTTTAAAAATTCATGTTTGTATGGTATATGTTTCCATCTTTTTACTTTTGATTTATCTATATCTCTATATTTGAGGTGGGTTTCTTTAAGAGAGCATATAATTGGTTCTTATTACCACCTCTGTCATATCTACCAAACTGTCTTTTCTATAATTTGACTTATAATCTTTTTCTTCATAATTCATTAATGGAAAAATCTGATTTTGGAATTATTTTTCTCATCTACAAATTTTTAGATTTCAGCGTTGCCTGTCCAATTGTTTTCATTGATAAGAAACTTATCTATTCTCACAATTATTTGTAAGATGTTCCCTTTATACTTGCAGTTCAGGAAATTTACTAAAATATCAACTCTCTTTAAAAACTGTTTAATTTCTTTATATTACAGCTACACATGTGTGTACTTTTAACAAACCTGATTATATACTTATTTCTTTTTTGGCACAACATTTTTAAATTTTTCTTTTTATGGTTAGTTTCTATTTTCACTCAAATTTGTCTTGTGTTCCCACAGTCTTGCTCAGGTTAATCATTTATAAGATATGTATTCTTATATAGTTGTCTCCATGTTCATACTGTCTTATACATACGTACATATAGTCTTCAACAATACCTTTTGCTTATGCTTCTAAGTCAACTCGTATAGTTCTGATTCTTTTAATTTCTAAAAGCTGCATAATATTCCATGGTGAGACTCAACCAGCCGATTCAGTCTTCATCCTAGTAAAATGTTCTTCTCATTTGCTAAATTTGTCTCTGTTCTATCTATATTTTATCCTTCTGGAATTAATGTTTTTTTTTAACATTAGTTCCTCTGGATTCATATTCTAGATTTTCACATTTTTCTTTATATATTTGTGTTTTGCTTTGAGGAGGTATTCCTTACGCTTGATCTTTCAGGCCACTAAATTGACTGTTAACAATTTTATCTTTTTGTTCAGTTCATTTACTAAACTTTTTTTTATGACAAAAATCATGTTTTGTAGGTTCAGAAAGTGTTATCAGTCCTGTGATTAATTTATTAATAATTTTATTTTTTAATCAGATGCTCTCTGTCTGTTCTAGTAGTTTTGTTTTCCTAGAAGTTTCTTATTCTGGATGATCTATCTGTATAGTCTTCTCTCTAGCTGGATCCCCTAGTTGGGTCATTTTTCTTCCTACAACTAATTGAGACTCAAGTAAAAGCAATTTTGTCATTCATACTAATGATGCTTACTGAGCCTAGAAGTCTCCTTTTTGGGGGCTGTTTGCACATTGGTCTCTACCAGCCATGTTAGCAGGCATCTTCAGTCTCCTCTCAAGGCATCTGAAACATGCAGCTACCGAGGTTTGCGTTCCCCAAGCCCTATGGGCATAGAGGAATTAGCCTATCTGTTTGTCTCCCCAGCTGCTCTGAAAGGCCACAAACACCAGCAAATTCTTCCAGAATGCTTGTGGGCTGGTTCTGATGTTCCTCTCTGGAGTCCTTGGCTCTTTCAGGCAAAGTTCTCTCCAGAAAACTCTTAGTGATCACTCCAGATCTCTCTTCCACTAGGCCCTAGGCTCCATGCTGCACAGAGGTAGAGAAGTTTCACACAGCTCTATCAGTATGGATCCTAGAACTTACTCTTACTCCCTCTAAGCTTTGCCAATTGCCTGCCTCAGGAGAAACAATCCAATGAAGTTGACCTAGCAGGGTGTCTGGGTTCTCTTCAAGCCTCTATATTCCAGTATCTTCCTACAAGATAGATGATTTGAGTGTTTTCTTGTTTAAAGCTTGCAATAACTATGAGAAAAATATTTTTATCATTGCTAATTTAGTTAGTTGTTTATAAATCTTCTCTTCCAGAAGAACTTTGTGCGCAATGTATAAATACTGAAGGAAGAAAGAATGGAAGGGTAGAAGACAACATTCCAACCTTAAAGTATTCCCATGATATGTTATTCCATTAGGGAGAAGATCTTCATGTTCCATGCTTACTTCCAAAACTATGAGGATAGGTGATGTTTCAATGTAGTTTGTGGGGCTCTAAATGCTCTGTAGAGGCATTCTAACTGGAAGACCTATTTTTTATTTTTCTCTTTCTTGCTCTTTTCCTTCCAGAGTCTCTCATCCCAAAAGTAGTAACATTCTGTTCCAGGCCATAGTAAATATCCTAAAAAATCACAGCATCTTTTCCTATTGAGCTCCTAAAAAGCTTTATAAATACAGACATACCCTATCCTATTGTGCTTGGCTTTATTGTGCTTCACAGGTGTTGTATTTTTTTACATATTGATTTACATATTGAAGGCTTCTGGCAACCATGATTGAGCAAGCCTATCGGTGCTATTTTTCCAACCGCATTCTTTCTTTGTGTTTCTGTATCACAACTTAATTAAGGTATGTACATTGTTTTTTTTTTAAACATTAAGCTATTGCACACTTAATAGACTGTATATACAACTTTTATATGTACTGGGAAACCAAAAAATTACTTGACTTGGTTTATTGCAATATTTTTGCTTTATTGCAGTGGTCTGGAACTGAATCCACAGTATCTCCAATATATGTCTGTATTCTCGGTATACAACAGAAAGCAGTGGCTACTGTCAATCAGAAACTGCATTCTAGATGAAAACTCTTTGCCAGTCGTGAGCTGTGGTCTCACTCAGTCATTCAGCTTCCCTAATATTAGTTTCATGAATGGAGAGGCTAGACCTATATATACCAGTTTTACTATGATAATCAAATGAGAGTCCATATATGAATTCATTTTGAAAAATTTAAGGGCCTTTTTTCTTTGGGTGAAGAACAATATTTGCCATTCCCTACTCTGCAGACTTTTCCCTATCTTTCCAGGCTTTGTGGTTAACTTCCTCCTCTCTTGTTACTTTATATCACAATTTCATTTTATAGGTCTGTCTCTTCCAATAGATTGACATTCTTGTAGGCTGAGAATATATTTTACTTTTGTCCCAGAGTCTAGAACTATGCTTGATACAAAATTAATGAATGATGAATGATTGAAATCAGCCATATCATACTCCTGTTGTCCTTAGAATAAAATTCAACCTGCTGGTCATAGCATCCAAAGCCCCTTGTGATCAAGTCATTAGTTTATTTTTTCAAGCTTCATCTTGCCACTTTTTTACCATATCCCTCTACACTTCTTAATTATACCAAGTGGATAATTAGAACAACCCTGCTCTGTTCACTTATGAGAAGATAGCTTTTGAGACAGCATTACCTTTTGTCCTAAAAAATTCATGGTGATGATTCATGGCTCAACCAAAATAAACTCCAGACAGATACAACTATTTCATAAACTTTGTTGACAGCAGATAGCTATTCCATGTTTTAGGACCAAGAAACCATAAGGTCATCCATATCTTCCCTGGAATTCAGCTTTTCATCGATTAAATGATTAGATTATCTTTCAAGGCCTTTCCAACTCTGAGTATATAATTCAAGTTGATTTTTGAGGGGTAATAACATTCATTTCCCTTACTAATTAAGTCTAAATAGTATGGAACTAGTGATCATATTCTGAGTTAATTTTAAAGGCCATTTCTTTTTTTTAAGTGCAATTCTACTGAGATATATTCACATACCATAAATCATCCAAAGTGTTCAATCAGTGATTCACATTATCATCATATTATTGTGCATTCATTACCACAATCAATTTTGAACATTTTCATTACTCCAAAAACTACATATAAGAATGAAAATAAAAATGGAAGAGAACACCCAAAACATCCCATACCCCTTATCCACCCGCTTTATTTACTTATTTTTCTTTTTATTTTTTACCCATCTGCCGATACACTGAAAAAAGTGAGTATCAGCTGTAAGATTTTCATGATTACATGGGCACACTATAAAAGCTATATAGTTATACAGCCATCTTCAAGAATCAAGGCTACTGGAATACAGTTCAGTTTCAGGTATTTCCTAGCAATTCTAATCCACTAAAAAATAGAGAGAGATATAATACATAAGAATAACCTCTAGAATGACCTTTTGATTCCATTTGAAATCTCTCAGCCACTGAAACTTTATTTTGTTTCATTTCTCTTCCCCCTTTTGGTCAAAAAAGCTTTCTCAATCCCACGATGCCAGGTCCAGACTCATCTCCAGGAATCATGTCCCATGTTGACAGGGAGATTTACACCTTTGGGAATTATGTCCAACATACAGGGAAGGGCAATGAGTTTACCTGCCAAGCTGGCTTCAAGAGAGAGGCCATATCTGAGCAACAAAAGATGTTCTCTGGAGTTGACTCTTGGGCATAATTATGAATAGTCTTAGCTTCTCCTTTACAGGAATAAGTTTTATAAGGGCAACCTCCAAGATTGAGGGCTTGGCTTGTTAAATTAGAGGTCCCCAATGCTGTTGAGAATATCAGGAATTTCCCAGGTGGGGAAATGTAATATTTCCATATTTTTCTCCTGTTCCTCAAAGGTCATTTCTTTTTAATGAGTTGACTGAGGCAACATGGTGCCTTTTATTTAACCTGATAACAGTAGTGGGCTAATCCTGTCAATATTCTTCATCTTCAGAGGAATTTCAAGGCTTGGAGGAAATCAATAATTAAGAGCTTATCAACAACAAATTTCCTTTTTAGAATGAAAATAGACATGTAGTAAAGTAAAGAGTTTCTTTAACTCTCAAGTTTCTTCCCAGATGTAATGTCTCTGTTTCATGATCAAGTACCCATGATGGAGTACTAATCTTGCTTTCCTCCTTGCATCAGCATATTTGGGAATTGTTTCTTTTCTCTGTGTGGACCCTTGATCAGTTTTAGTTCAGCCCTGTGCATTATAGTCTTCTGATGTACATGCTTGACCTTTTCCAGAAACCCATTTCGTTCTTAAACAGCTTCTTTCCGGGAATCACTAAGTTGTTTTTTTTGTTGTTGTTCTGTTTTGGTTTCATTTCACTTTGGTCTTCTTTGAGTTAGTATAAAGTAGCTTGCTTTTGGGGTAACAGAGATTTGGGTTTTATTCACTAGTTCTGTGACCTTGAGCAACTGGCTTAATTTTCTTGAATCTCAGCTTCCTACTTAAATCTTGCAAGGGAGTTATGAAAATTAAATAAGGGAATGTATGTTAAATACTCTGCCAAGTATCTGGTGTGTGATAGGAAACAGTGAATTCAGACTCACCATTTCATATGCCCCTGCCCCCTCCTTTCATAATGAATCCTCAGGTTTCACCTTAACCACTTTGAACTTTTACTTTACTTTGCATTTGTGTTTATTTCCAAATAGGTTATCCTAATTCAACCAAGAAGAGTCAATTAAAATTTTTCACTTAGGCTATTTCAAAGCTTGAAGACTAGGTATGCAATAAAAAGGCTATTTTATGTAAGAGAAAATTGCTATTTATGGTCTCAACCTTATCCCACCATTTACCAATATTTTTGATTAAGCTTTTGTTTCTAATATTTCCTGATAAAATGAAACTAATAAGGGTTATCTTTAATGTTTGTTTTGTGTCAAAATGAACCAAGTCAGATCCACTAAGAGGTAATATAATATATAGGTGAGAGCAAAGATACTGGGTATATGAGTAGGATATTTGTGGATTCAAATCCTGGCTCTATCACTTATTTGTGGGATGAACTTGGAAAAGTTACTGAACTTCTGGGCCTCAGGTTTCTCATCTTTAAAGTCTGAGTAATACTTACCTCACAGAATTGTTATGAACGTTAAATGTACATACACTCACGCAGACATACACTTAGAAGATTCCTTGAACACAGTAAGTACCACATAAGTGTTAGCAAAGAGCATCATCGCTCCTATTACTAATTCTACATATGATGTCCACTGTAACAGTCAAAATGATAACATAAAAGGTTTATATTTCTGGTTTGTAAAGAAGACCATGCTGGTAGGTGGCCAAATGGGAAGAGCATTTCTGCTCTATGAAGTTTTCCAAAGACCTAGATTTCATCTAGTTTGTTGGTCTATTCCCTAGAGCTGGGATTTGCAAACTTTTATCTGAAAAGGGCTAGATAGTAAATATTTCAGGGTTTGCAGGCTGTATGATTTCTGTTGCAATACTTAACTCTTCTCTTGTCATAGGCAATATGTAACTGAATAGGCGTGGTTATGTTTTTGACCCCTGCCCTAGAATACCTAATGCCCTCAATTATATGATGTGTGCTCAAACTGTCCCCACAACCATTTTGGCCTGTGACAGACAGTAGGAAAGGAAGAAAGTAGTGGGTAACATCTTGCTTTTAAGGCTAGCATCTGGAATTTGCACGCTACAATTAGCCTTTAAGTCTCTATTAGTCAGAAATTAGTCCTGTAGCCATCCCTGGCTGCAGGGGAGGTTGGAAGATGGAATGTGCAGATGGATTGCCATGTTCCCAGCTAAAACTGTTCTTCAATAAAGAACAAAGTTAGAATTGGTAGGGAGAGGCAATTAATAGGTTCTATGGAAAGTATGAAAAATGCTGTAATAGAAATACATATTTGGGTGTGTGTGTGAAGCAGCGCACAATATGGTCCTTTATAAAGCCAAATGTACAAATTTGTTTGTATCACTTATTAAATCTGATACTGTTAACTCTTTGGCAAGATAAGAATTATTCTTACTTTATAAGTGATGAAATTAAATCTCAGAAAAGTTGAGATTTTTCTCATTCACTTTGCTAATTGTTGTCAAGTTATGCCTTCAACACCAAACTCTATGCCTTTCTTGTTCCAGCCAAACTCCCTTTAAAATGTAAAACTATTTTCTTGAGTGCTATTAATCAGCCAGTGCTACTCTGTAATGAGACTGGGAACCATGTATTAGTTTTCTGTTGGCTGCAAAAAATTGCTACATTGAACAATGCCAGTTTATTATCTTACAGATTTTACAGATCTATAGGTCAGAAGTCTTGACTAGGGTCTGACTGAGTTAAAATCAAGGTATCAAGTGGAATAATTCCTTTCTGGAGGCTCTAAGGGCAAATCCATTTCCTTGCCTTTTCCACCTTCTAGAGGAAGGCTGAATTCATTGGTTATGACCTCTATCCTCCATCTTTAAACCCAGTAATGGCAAATTGAGACCTTCTCATGTTATATCTTTCTGTCAGAGAGAACTGGGAAAGGCTATCAAATTTAAGGATTATGTGAATAGATTGGGCCCATCAAGCTAATCTAGGACAATCTCCATATTCCTTAATCACATTTGCAAAGGCCCTTTTGTTATGTAAACTAACATATTCATAGATTCCAGGGTTTGAAGTGTGGGCATTCTGTGGGACCATTATTCTGTCCTACCATATTAGACAGATTCTTTTACCCTCCGCTTATTATCTTCCCTTCTTATAGTTTAATGGGATGAAGTAGAATATTTGGTTTAAGTATTTTGAAGATTTCTAAAATAACAGAGTAATAAGGCTGTCTTCATTAAGAGATGATCCTAACATAAACTAGAAGAAAAGAACAAAGATTTGGTAGCTAGTTCAGATGCTATAAATTTTAGAGTGTACAGTTACTACTGTTCAGCCTCAAACATTAATGAACCACGGCTTTTTACCTGAAGCAGTATATGTTACTTTCAGAATGTAAAACTTGATTTGGGGTGGGTAAGTAAGTAAAAAAATTTTAAAAATTGCAAAATGCGGTTGCCGCCCTATTTCTTACAGTATTCCATTTAAACTAAATATAAACACTATATTGAGTAAAAAAAAAAATGGTTTTTCCATTTCTGGGTAACTTGAGGACCTAATCTGTATTCTTAATTCCTAATACGGGTCTAACTGCATGTTTTCTGACTAAAGCTGTAATTTCACAGAAAGCTCTCTGCTGTACAGAATGTAACCAGGGTCTTCAAGCTGCATGCATCTTGTGTACCAGGAACTGCAATTCCAGCAGAAGTCCTGGTGGTGGTTATTTACGTGTAACAAATCAAAATTTTAGATGTAAATTGGATGTGATAATCCTATTGAATCACAGCCTAACTATACTGCCAATAATAAAACCTGTTTGTGTTTAATGTTTTACGCAAACATTTGCCAATCCTACAAGGGCAAACATGTAGGAGCACTGAATTTGATATTTGTTCAGAAGATAAAGCCTTAGACATTTTCAGTATGAGTAAAATTCACACCCCAAAATATCTTAAAATGCCTTTGCATAGGAGAGATTTAGCATTTTTTCCTCCATTCTACTGGCTATGAATCTTCTACAGGGAAAAGCAAGTTATCTTGTGAATTGTTCATGTGATAGAATGCCTTCAGTTAGGATATCCTTGGAACTGATTTCTGTTACTACATAATAGTTGATAAATGGACTCCTTTATGAAAAGGTAACAAACAGAATAAGGTACCATTATCGCATTATGCCTATGATTCTTCAGGGTTCATGTTCAGCTGACTTATACTGGAAATGTGTTTGGAACACACAGTTGTGTAGTCCTAGAGTTCTAGAATCAAGGAGTCATATATAGGGAATGAGGTGATCTTGGACATTGTAGTAGTGGGTCCTAAGTCCAGATATACCTTTAATTACTTAGGAGAATTTTTAAAATACAGATTCCTGAGATCTATCATAGACATCTGAGCCAGAGAACTTTGGGGAATGGGGCCAGGGGATTGAGGTGCATAGTCAGGTCTGAGAATAACTAGTCAAAATGAGTTTCACCTACAACATGCCTGACGATAGGTTATCAAATTTCTGCTTGTACAACTCCAGTGATGGGAAACTTACTAGCCCTGGAGAAACTTCACTTCACTTTCAGAATGTAGCCAGTGCTGGATATTACTTCTTAGCACTCAGCAGTCATTTCTAAACTCTTTTGTGTTTCCATCTGTATCCCAGAGGCTGACAACCAGTTCCTGGTAGTCAGTCAGTGCTAGCCAGCAGTGATGTGATTTTCAACAGCAGGTCTAGTGTTTATTTTTAAGTCTTTTGGATGTCAAAAATTAGTGGATGTAGTGGTGGCTTCTCGACCTGACCCTGATCTCTGGATTGCTGGTGTGAGTGTCTGTTCTCCAGTTTGATTGCTGATACAGTGAATGGGTACCCCCAGACTTATGCCAGCACAATTCCACTGGTGTAGTAGCTCCCTTAAGGGGTCAGTTCTATGTTGTTCTGAAGACATTTCAAGAGGCCAGCCTAGAGCCTGCTCCTTCAGCCTTTCCAATGACTTCATGAAACTTAAATTCTTGTGCTAAATTCTGCCTAAATACATGAAGAGCAGTTTCTATTTCCTACACTGAGCCTTGAATAATAATATAGCCTTATGTAAAGAGGTTTTTCTGGACATGAAAATTAATTCATTGTATCTTTGACCCCATTGGTTCCTATTCTGTGTTTTTCTCTAGCGTAATGTAGAAGCCCCTTGCTCTTCTTCATAGAAAACTTTGGATATTTATGATCAAATGTCTACTAAACTTCCAGGCTGAGTACCCCTAAGTTCTTCTACCATTGTCTGTAGAGCATAACCTATAGTGTTCTTCTTAGTTTTATTGTTTCTCTCTGGATATAATTTAATTTGCAAGTATTCCTTTTAGGCTGCCCACATTAGGCACAATAATTCCAAGTGTATTCTGTGTGATTCTGGAATAGAATGGGACTACCCCCTCCCACATTCTAGACATTCTACTTCTATTAATGTATCCTCTTCACATATTAGCTCTTTTGGTAGCCTAATCACACTGTAAACTCATTTTGAGCTTCTTGTTCACCAATACTCTACCAAGGTTTAAAAAAAATTATTCATTTTCACTTTTGATATATGTGGGCTGTCCTTAAAGTCTAATTCACCCCTAAATATGTCATTGCTCTTTATGATTTATGTTCAGAACTCTTCATTTTACCTCTACTGAATTGTGTCTCCTTAGTATTATGTTTTGCCCATTGATTCACTCACCTATAAAATTTCAGATTTCTGTAATTTCACTTATTTTCTCTCCCAAATAAATTTTGATCGTGACTTTCATCAGGGTCAATTAATTAAACTTTGAATGGAATAGTTTAATCAAGAGTCTTCCAAGGTGGCAAAGAGTCTCATGAATCCTCTACTAGAAAATAAACTGCTCAACAAGTTGTAAGCCTACTCTGCACTATTGTTTATCTCATACTTCTATATCACTCATCCATTCTCATAAACATAGAATGTTAGAGTTGATATATTAGAGATTATATAGTATAATATTTTCATTTTATAAGAAAAAAAGGGCCCTGGGAGGGAAGGGACTGGCTCAGAACTATATAACTTGTTAGTTGGAGACCCAAGACAAGAACCAGGCTTCTTAACTTCCAACCCGGTGATTTTCTATTTAGAATGCATCTCTAAGGGAGAAAGAACAAATGTAGAGCTTTCTGTATCACTTTGTGAGTGAGTGTGTATGTTCATGTAGACCTTTTCCCAGAGCCTTCATGTATATCAGAGAATGGGAGGAAGTGAGTTTGTTAGAATGCACACCAGTCTCTGTTTTTATATGTCAGTAACCGTATGTAAATAGAGACTTACTCTCTGTCATCTTCCTTTAACATAAAAGTTCCATAGTGATAGAGTATTCAATCCTCAACGTCTTTCCACAGTGAATTTATCAGATTGATATCCTTTTTATGCAAACACTGAAGAAGGAAGAGATGATGGGGATGTCACTAGGGTTTGATCCTGAAGAGACACAAGAGGAAAATAAAGGAAAGACAAGCCTTCCAATAACATCTTGTATCTACTTCATTGCTTTTTCTTGACCTGTTTCAGGGTCTTTTCCAATGCAAAACTGGTAGCTGAAATCAAACTTCCATGTTGCCCAGTGTGGTATTAAGAAATTCTCAAATTCTGTGATTAGTTTATATGGGATATTTGGGATCACTTCTTCAAGAAAGGGCTAGCAGTCCTGGTAAGTAGGAAGAAGAAAAAGCTGGAAGGTAGAGGAACATGGATTAATAAAAGAAAGGAAAAAATCACAAAAAAGAGAAAGAAGGAAGTGATTCAGTTAGTACTCTTTAAAAGAATTTGCTCAGTCTACTTTTATCAAGTATCTGCACGTGCAAGGAACCATTGACAAAGACATCATACAAACCCTTGTACTTTTCTCTGCAGAAATCCAGTGCTTCTGGCAGTTCCCTAAAACATCAGTTTATTATCCCTATGAAGAAGAAAATTCAACTTGTCTGGCAAGAATATTTCTAGGTGAGCCCATGGTGGCCCCTATTGATCACAGCTTATTTTTGAAGTACTCACGAAGACACTTTTCAATAACTCAGTACAGAATTTGGACTGAAATCCACTAAAACACATCAGTGCCAAGTATTTGTTCTGCTTTTGGAAGAATCAGACAATTGCCTGTGCTCTTGTTTTTGTTACCATTCAAATCCTCAGAGAGGATCAATAATCTAATTTGAAAGTTTTATTAGTACCACAATTTGTAGTTAAGTAAGTAGTAAAACACGTATTTATCAAGGACTCTGTGCTAGTTTAGGTACTGAGGTATCAACAGGGAGTAGGATATATGCTTATGCTCAAAGATTTGACCTTTTTACCGCATTGTATTTAATTACAGTAAATTGTGATATTCCAGTAGGGTAGCATAGGTGCTGAAGAAGTCTAAAATGGTGGAAACAGTGGTAAAAGTTGTCTAGACCTGACCTCATTTAGAGGAGCTAAATGATAAATTATATCCTCTTCACTTAGTTTAGTCTTCAGTATCCTTATTACAGTATTAGTTCTACCTTCTTTTAGTTCTATCATGCTAGAAAGAAAAGAAATCTAAGGTAACAAGAAGTTTTCCTTTTTCTCATCATTTAACCCTATACTGCTCCCTTACTTGTTGCCATAAGCTTTTTAAAAGCCTTGCTTATTAGGGAATTAACTTTCCCTAATGGTCTGAGCTATTCTTTTAGGGTCTGGCATTTACTAGATAATTTTGGTCAACCATGTAGGGTCATCCACTATTTCTAGCAACCAGGAGGTTGAAATTTTGAACAGGGGGCCAGGGGAGACATTATTGATTCAGTAGCATTTGAGTATATATATGTAAACATGTAAGGATTAAGTTGTCCTTACTCTTTTGGTGTCTCCGTCTTCACTGACATTATGCCATGGACAGCTACAATATCATTTTGAGTGACTAAATTAAAAAGTCCCCTATTGTTGGACATTATAAATAATTCTGAGAAGAATAAGCAGCCTTGTGATCATGCCCATTAGTATATTTATCATTAAATCTTAGGAAAATTTTCTGGAGTAGAAGTTTTGAAAATAAAGATATATGTATGTGGGTATGTATAGATAGGTAATTGAGTCTCATTATTAGTGGATTCTGTATATGTGAATTTGCCTACTTGCTAAAATTCATTTGCAACTCTAAAAGTACATACTTGCAGCTCTTCATGCTAATTTGCAGACGTGGACAGTGTGGCAAAAAATTTGAGTCACCTGATACAGATGTTCCTAGATGAGATTGAACCAGGCAACAGCCTTCTTGTTTCAACTCTCACATTGTCAACAAGTGTCCTTTTTGTGTTATAGTTAGACCCTTGTTTTCCACATCTTTGTTTTTTGTTGGTGATTTCACTATTTAAAATGACCTGAAGCATAGGCTTGAGTTATAGTGCTGTTGGCCATGAGTACAATGTAAATGAATAAAAAATATATATTAAATAAGGGCCTGTAAACAGAAACACACAAAAAGTAAGGTTATGTTTTGATCTGCTGACAAAAAATGTTATGACCAGAGGCTTGCAGGAACCTGACCCATTATTTCCCCTGGGAGCAATGGTTTAGTATTTGTGAATTCAGTGTTCCCGGCAACTTTATAGTACACAGTTATTGCAAATAAAAAGAATTGACTGACTTTTAATCATTGATATGTGCTTTTACCATTGTTCTCCCAGAAGTGAAAGAGCCTGGAATTGGAAGATGGTGTTCAGGTGCAGATTCAGAGAAAAGTGGACACATGAACCTGGAGCTACACGTGGTGCTAAGACTTCTACTTCAAAGTGAAGGTAAGTCTTCAGTGTTTTCCTCCCAAATTAAGGGGCATATAAAGGCTGAGGCCACAAGTGTGTGTCGCTAAGGAGGCTCAGGCCTGTCCTTTACCTTCTTTACCTTCACAAGGCATATGTACGTTTATGAGTGTGCTTTTCAGGGTTTTATGAAATGGATATGATGGACTTTGTGGCTGATTTACATAGTTATAACTAAGATGTGCACACCTGGAGTACAAAATCTCCACCCCTCCCTTAAGTAGTTTTTCTTAACCAAATTGCAAATGTACTAAACTTTTAAAGAAAATGGTTTGCATTTTAGAATATCCTTGCCATAAAAATATGAGTGGATTGAAAATCCATTAAGCCCCAAGAAGGACTTACTCAGAAATTCTGTAACTGAATCATATAGTTATTAAAAATGCAAACCAAAGTGATCCTGAAAGAGTGCCTTTCAGAAAAATAGCAGGTCTGTGTCTCTTTTGTATAATCTTGGTGCCCACTCAGGCATGGTGAGGAGGCCTGAGTGCTGAGAAAATTTGTTGTCATGGTCACCACTGATGAATTCCTATTTCGGAAGACCTCACAAACAGAAAACTGACAAACTGAAATCATCATCTTAAAAATGACCTCTTCTGAGTGCCTTTAAGATTACAGATGATCATAGCTTTGACTGAGGTTTATATGTGAAATTGCCATAGATGAAAGGTTTTTTGACATTCTGCTTTTCACCTCCTTCACCTCCACCACTTATTAAGCTTTCTGGAGTTAACCTGTTTCCTTGGAAATCTATGGGCAGGTAGTAGTCTTTATAAAGGTGCAATGAAAGGTGCATGGACAGTGTGCAGCCTGCTGTGAATAGAAATGAGCTGCAGTGTCCACACTGAAGAGTGTTCCCATTGTCTTTGTGGTGTTAAAGTGGAATGAGACTCAGAGTCAGAGAAAACTAGGGCTCAAATTTAGATTTTGCCATTTTATTAGCTTGGCGCAAATGACTTGATCTCTCTGGGCTCCAGTTTTCCATAAATTATGTGGGAAATGTGGGTAATAATAGTTACCTGGCAATACTGTTGGAAGATTGAAAATAAATGATACATACATAGCCCTTGTCCAGTAGTCATTTCCTTCTTCTTTGATAAATATGACTCTGAAGACATCAAAATAGAATGGCATTAAGGTATATATTTTTTCCAAGATTGGACTTTTTTTTTTAGAACATTTTCTTATCAGCCAGGCTGTACCCTAAACCATTTGATTTTTCTCTTTATAGCAGTGTATCAGTTGTAAAACTTTTAGTGGTTTATTCTATTGACATGGACTTGATAACAGTTATAACTTCTGAGCTAAAAATATTAGCTTAGCAGTTTTTATATTTTAAAAGTGTTAAGCTGCTATAAAAATGATAATGTAGCTATTCCTGACTAGTTATAATCTGTTATGCTGTTCATGCTGAGAAAATATTCAGTGGTTACAGCCAGTGAAAGGGTCTTTTTCTCATACTTAGAACAAATTATGGGAATAGAATTAAGAGAAGGAAAACTGAATGTCCATAGGAAATTAAATTTGGAAGTAAAAGTTAGGAAAAAGGAGCCAAGAGTGACCAGTTATTAATGCTTTGTCTCTGTGTGTATGGGTGTATGTAGACAGGAACATCTCTTTATGTTTACATAGGGTATTTGCATATGTCACAGTATTTAAGAGCTCAGTTTGCAGTGCCAGTTTGGGTTCTCAATTCAGCTTTGCCATTTACTAGATATGTGACCACAGTCAAATTAATTTGACTTTCTGAATTACAGTTCCTTCATCTGTAAAATGGGGATGTTAATAAAATCTGAGCCCCAGGGCATTTGGGGAATATAAGTGAGCACATGAAATGCCTTGCTCATAGAAAATACTCAAAAAAATGTTAGCTGCTATTTTACTATTATTATTAAGTTGCCATTATTTTTAATACATGAGCATGGGCTAGTGTCAGCAATATGACTTCTATCTTCAGAACTGACCTGGATTATCCTTTTAACTCTTGCAGATTTTCAGTAGGAAAATGGGAGGTTTGGGTTAGATGGCCTCCAAAACATTTTCAAGCTTCAAATATCCTCTTTCAGGCCTATGATTTTTAAGGTGTTGTTTTGGTCACATTGGGAAGGCACATGGTGACATCGACTGTCCTTCTCTCCTGGCTTCTTGTTTCAAACTCGCTCTCTCACCTTCTGGCATCTCCTGGGGTGTTTCCCTTCTGCATCTCTAAAGATCTGTGTCCTCTCCAAAATGTCCCTCTCTTACAGGATTCCAGAAAGTGGATTTAGACCCACTTTGAATGGGCAATATCAACTCTCCATGGAAACAACCTAATCAAAAGGCCCCACCTATAATAAGTCTGCACCCATGAGATTGGATTAAAAGAACATGGCTTTTCTGGGGTACAGAACAGTTTCAAACCAGCACTGGTGTTTTTTTTTTTTTTTTTTTTTTCTGTCATGTGCAGGCACCAGGAATCAAATCTGGGTCTCTGGCATGGCAGGCAAGAACTTTGCCTGTTGAGCCACTGTGGCCCACCCTGTTTTGTGTTTTTTTACATTGATTTTGTCAAATAAATTTTATATTATTTTAATTTGGACTTGTTGGAGATAAGCTTTCCCACTCTGTATTATTTTTTCTTCTGGAGCGTGCATGTATGTGTGTATGTGCACCTGTGTGTGTGTGTAAGTGCATGTTTGTGTGCATGTGTGTATGTATATATATATATATATATATATATGCACATATATTCATCCCTTGCTTCAGAGAGAAAGGCATAGAGCTATGTACAACCAGCCACAGGATATCAGTTTTAATTATAAAATGTTGTGTGAGGAAGACATGTAATCAGAACTTTCATATTTCCATATCAGTCAAGGAAATTGGAAAGACAAAATCCTAGACTTGCCACTTATTAGGTATGAAATTTTGGGCAAGTCATTTTTCTGCCATGCTTTTTTTTATCTGTAAAATAGAGTCAGTTGGGCAGGCCATGGTGGCTGAGCAGGCAGAGTTCTCGCCTGCCATACTGGAGACCCAGGTTGGATTCCTGGTGTCTGCCCATGCGAAAAAACAAAAAAACCAGAGTTAATCATAGGGATCAACCCTTAGGGTTATTTTGAGGATTAAATGAGTACTACGTATGGATGCCTGGGACATAGCACTTAGTATTATTTATTTCTGTTCTACACACACACACACACACACACACACACAAAGACAAAGTAAGCACTCTTACTGTATCCAAAGGTCTAGTTCTCTCATCCAGGGCTATAAAATCAACCTCTCACTTAACTACATTCATATTAAATACAAACCCTATCTTTCCTTGGACAGAGACTCTGTCTTATATAATTTAAGATACTTGGTACAATGTGATTATGGAGAGCAAAGAGCTCAGTACAATTTTCAGTATCTATCCGTTCTTTTTACTTTATGGTGTCTTCTATGTCAAAGAAAGATGTTTCTAAAACAGTTATTTCAAATATACTTTTGTAGATTAAAGGTACAAAACTATAGCTAAACAGGGTGTTCCTTCTTATGTGATTGAGTTTTTTCTAAAACAACCTTGAGTTCCATAAATACACTTTGCTTATTCTCATTGCCTTCATTGCTGATGTGGTTCGTATCCAACAACTGTAATGGATGTGTCTGGTAGGCAGAATAATGGCCCTCCAAAGATGTTTGCATCCCAGTCCCTAGAATCTGTGAATATGTTACCTTGCATGGTAAAAGGGACTTGCAAATGGGATTAAGTTAACGACCTTGAGGTGAAGAGAGCATCCTAAATTATCCAAATGAGCCCAATTTTATAAGCCTTATAAAAGGGAGGGAGGGCAGTCGGGGTCAGAGGGAAGTTTGAAGGTGCTGTGCTGATGGCTTTGAAGATGAAGATAGGGTCCATTAGGGAATGCAAGCAGGCAGTCTGCCTCTAGAAGCTGGGAAAGACAAGGGACCAGACCAGACCAGATTCTCTCCTCGAGCCTTCTGAGGGAACACAGCCATCCCGACATCTTGACTTGAGCACTGCTGACCTCCAGAGCTATAAGATAATAAATTTGTGTTGTTTTAAGCCACTGAGTTTGTGATAAATTGTGACAGCAGCAATAGAAAACTAATGCAATGTGGTAGCTTGTTTACCTGTGTAGAAAAGAGTATTTTTGAGGATCCTTAAGTATCATGAAGGGGAAAATATTATGGTCAATAATTGTATTTTGTGGGCCATTTAGTGCCTCTGTAGATTTTTGTTCTTACAATTACAACCTTTTCATCTTTTCTAGGGCAGTTTTATGAAGCTATTTATATTTTAGATGACAGAGCATGTTTAAAAGTCTTTTTCCCCAAAGCATAAACTAAAGATATTTTAGACCATAAAATGTGTTATTTTCCCATAACACTAAGTAAACATTTGCATCTCCTAGAAATAATATATTTTTACTAGTCTCCAGAGATAAGAGCATACCCTAAAGAATACCCTGGCTTTTGAAAGGAATAAGTCTGTGATAAAATAAAGGAATTGTTTCCTTATGGACCGGTCAGTTTGGATTTTCTCACAGGGCTCATGCCTTCCTTTTTTTTTACACCCCTGCCTGCTCTAGCTATGACCTGTCTTCAGGTACCAAGTTACTCAGATAAGCAGAGTCTTAATTTAATGCTTTTTATCAATCATTTCTTCATGATTGAAGGTGACAAAGCCATTTCGAAGATAATTAAAACCAAAATTACAGAATTAGAAGGCTGAATATGGATCTCTCTTCCCTATTCCTTCTTTCCTTCTTTTCTCCTAACACATGCTCTTTTCCCTCTTTGTCTCACCTTCAGTTTCACATTGTCAGCATAGACATGTAGAGATCTTTGTGATCTCAAGTTGGGTCTATTGGAGTTTCAAGTCATATGCTTAGAAGGCTCCAGTAGCAGTACAAATAATTACAGGAGCCAGGCAGTGGTAGCAGATAATGGGGACTGTGGTGGACTGGAGCCGTATGATCTTAGCTGACTTTTGGCATTTTGGAACATAGACCTAAGTATTGACAGATACTCTGATTTTTCAAGAAAAGTCAAAAATCTCTATTTTTATGCAAAATTTCACAATTTTTAAATACCATAGACCAGACCTAACGTCTCTGGAGTGGGTTCAGCCAGGGGAGATATGACCTTGATTTGTATTATTTCTAATTTCTACTGTAGATATATAGTATTTTCTGTATTCTCATTTTCCTGTCCCACAGCCTAATCTATTTATCAATCCTTGGGAGATTAGAGGGTGCTATGGTAGCCCCTGGGAATGCATTGGAGGAAAATCTGGGAGCATAATGGAAAGCTTATTTTTAAAAATGCATATAAGCTGAGATCTAAGGAAGTGGTAGGTAGGAACTGGTTCAGTATGAAGGGGTTGTGTGTGTGTGTCAGTATGTATAAGAAACTTCTAACAGGGAATGGTGTAAACAAAGTCATAGAGGCAAGAGAGGATAGTACACTTTAGAAGAAACAGAGATGCTCAACTTAGCCAGAATTTTTACTTTAGAGTGAAGTAAAGGGAATAATAAGAGATGACCCAGTAGAAGCAGATAGGCAGGGAAATGTGAGAACCTACTACATTGTAAACAGTGTTTAGTTTTAACTTGAGGCAATAAAGGACCCATCTGCTTCTCTTCTCTCTAAAGCTGACTATTCTCTTCCAATCCCAGGAATACTCCTCTGATTTATTTCTTTTGCTCAAGGCTCTTAGTGATTTTATACAACAACAAATCTCATGCCGCTATTAGCAGACTACAGGCATTGGGATCTAGGGCAACCTGAGAAAGCCTATTTTTAGGGTTGAGGATAGCATTAGAATTGGGAATACAGCAATTGGACTGATTTCAGTTCAAAGTATCCTAGATTCCTTGCTGTGTGAAATGCAGAAGAGCTCTTCCTGAGGAGAACCCATTTAGACTTTTCACTGTCATGCTATTCCCATTGACCATTAGAATGCCAGCACAAATAATGTGAAATATATGATGGTGTCTGTGATTTTGAATTTATGCTTGGGGTGACTCAAAGAAATGACCCACATATATATTAACCCTAGCATTGGAGAAGGGCTGGCAAATTGAAACATTTCTGGCCTATTTCCTAAGGCAAAGGAGAATGGCTTCATGCCTTTGTAATGGGCAGACATCTAGGAAAAAAAAAGTGCAGAAAGTAGCAATTTAGAAGGCCATATAATACATGTAAAACTAGGTCAAGTGGCAGTTTGGTTATGTAGGAGTCATCTTATTAATAAAATAAATCATTTATTATTATTTTACCACTTCAAGGTGCATTATGTATAATAATACCTGAATGGCTATTTCTAGGTAGTGTACTAATGATTTTCCTAGACTGAAATCACTATAAAAATCATGAGACCAAGTGAGAAAGATACTGCCTGTTCATTGAACAAGTTAGCTAGCTGCTCTTTTTCTTTAATAAGTGAGAGACATTGGGTGTAAATTTGTTTGAAATTCGTATAATTTGCTATATTTTTATTTTCAATATGCAGGAAATAGTATACTAGGCTACATTATGAGAAACAGAATTATTTCATTAGCATAACTGAAGCAGATGCTATTTCTTGAGTTAACAGGTCAATGTGTGAAAATATGTTAGGCCACTGTTTCTGGATTTTTCTCATTGTGCTGCTATTTGTTTGCTAGCAAATATCTTAATGATGAAGTCCAGGAACGTATACTCGGCAGACCAATGAAGTCAATAAAAGAACTTGCAGCCAAGTTAGACCTCCCATAGGAAGCACCAGGTTGGAAAATTAGTCATTTTTTCCTTGTAAATTAACAAGATATAATTGGAATAAATTGCTTCTTTGAATATCTTAGCACAGTGAGTCCACATCTGTGAATGCCTAGAATTTATTCCAATACTATGTGCTAGGAAAAAAATCTTTCTTCTAATAAAATGGTATAGGGTCCTTTATCTTAAATTATCCTCAAGTTTATCTTTAGATATTATGTGTCTAAGTCTGATTTATCATCTTAACTTACAATGACTTTTATAAACTATTCCTCTTATGTATATGAATATGATCAATATATTATTCCTCTCATTGTATATATAAGGCTAAATAAATTTATTTCCCAATTTCAGAAAAATTGCTTTGAAAATGTAAATTGACCACTTCAATGGATACCTCAGTGCTTCGCTCATCTATAATATGAGTAGGTTGGTCATACTTTTTAATAGTAATTGTAGTAGCTACCAATTTTTGATCACTTATATCCTAGGTAATAAGCACATATTTTTTCATCACAACAAAAATTGGTATTATTTACTATTTGACGGATGGAGAAAGTGACACTTTGGAGGTTTAAAAGCATTATTAAGGTCACATTGCTAGTAAGTATTCCATGCCAAGTTTTTAGCTTATGTTAACCTTACTCCAAAGCCTGAGCTTCTAACCCTAAAACTAGAATTTCTTTAGTGTTTTCCACCTGTTGGAATTTCACCTATAAGTCTCAACTCAAGCCCTGATTTCAAGATGCTTTTCTCTATAATATCAATAAACCTGATAATTTTGTGTTTCTGTGTGACAATGACAGTGGTCTCAAACTTGTGTCCTTCTGGTACAGCACCTTGGAATTTCTGATGACTTTTGTCAACCACAGGGAATGTTACTATGCTTAATTCCACCCTAGTAACTAGAAGCACTTTTGTAATCATACAATATAACTCTATTAATTGTAAAATGAATGTAGGTCTTCTTATCACATAAAAATCCCCATAATATAAATTTAAGAAATCATACTTCTAAATATTCCCATTAATATTTGTTCAAGTCTTATTTCTTTCAATTGTATCTTATTTTCATAATTTTTGAGGGGATGTTTCACTTTTCTGAAGTTGCTAGAATGTAATATACCAAGGAGTGCAGATCAATTTGAAATAATTTTCTTGGTTTTAGGAATTTTAATCTGCATGTTCACTGCCCTGTGCCCCATGGAATAAGCTGAGGATAGCCAACGTGTGAGTCACTCCCTGATAGGTTTAAAGCTTGCACATACTTGACTTATAAAATCTTCAGAAAAATTACAGTAAAAAATGTGGACATGAGTTGTCTTTTAAACTAAAATTAGAGAGGAACAGCAGGAATATGACTGTGTAAATTCACTTGGAATGAATAAAAATATTTGGAAATGATATCACCAGGAACCTGCTCTTCACTATTTTTGACTCTGTTTCCTTGTTATTGGTTCAATTCAAAGACAACTCTTGAAACCCAAAGACAGTTTTTTGCAGCTCTTGGAACTTCTCAGTTCTACATTGATCTTCAGGTAGAAAGAGAATATTCGCTTTTTCTAGCAGCTGAAAAGAGTTCAGGCATTGAGTCTCCAGGGTCTTGTCTCCAGGGACCTTATCGGTCTGACTTAGATTATATGGCCGTCCTTGAAGCAGTCACCATGGCCACAGTGAGCTGCTGATGGAAGAAGGGTGGGTGGAATTGGAGCTGGATATAGGTATAAATTTACCTGTCCTGAATGATTTACCACTTTGGGATACTTTTAGGAAAAGGGGAAAGGGTATATATAAACTTAGAAGGCATCCAATTATTGCCCCCTAAAACATTTTACACCTTGCTTCAGAGAGATCTTTTGCCTATTCCACACATCCAGAGCTAATTTACAAGATGAAGTCCACACCCTACAGAAGGCATATGAGATCCTTGAGAAACATATCTCTCTGTATCTTATAGTTCCCTCTCTGCTAACATTGCCAAATTGATGCCAGTCTTTGGTCTTTCCACCAGAATCCAATCTAGCCACAAGTAATCAAATAGTTTACTCTGATTTCATTAATTCACTCATTCATTCATTATTCATTGATTTCTTTTTCAGTACTAGGCAGCATACTATGTGTTTTAACAATATGCAGAAAGACATAATCTCTACACACAGTAGATACATATAGTGGAAGAGACAGGTAAATGCAAAATAGGAATAAAATGTTGATGGCTAAAGTACAGAGTATAAGAAAGTACTTGAGTGGGGTGTTTCACCTTGTCTTTGGGCATTTGGGAGAACTTCTCAGAGAAACTAAAACTTGGATGGTAAACGAACAATAATTAGGAGTTAACTGGGCTAGCTGAGGAGAAGAACATATTCCTAGTTAGAAGGAACATGTCGGTTTTTTACACAGTGAGTCTTGCACTTCTCTGAATAAATATGTTATGGCAGACATTACTAATTAACTATCTTGTAGCTACTCTCTCTTTTACCAAGTGAAATCCAATTTTATTCCAGGCTAAAATTTGCCCAAATAATGGCATTTACTTTCCAGACTCCCTTGCAGCTGAGTTTTGTCACTCTTACACAAACAAACAAATAGAACAAAAACATAGGAAAAACAAAACAAAGAAAGAAATGTTTCTAAAGGGAGTCAGAAATAGCTTCAGGAAATGACTTCCTTGAATAGTTGAGCATTTTCAAGGTTGGCTTAAAGCTAACAAAGAAGATATTTAAAATTTTGTTATAAAACTAACTTGGCTAATCAAAATTCGCATTACCAAAATACCTTCCCCCCAGTTTTTATTCTGTAGTGTTTGTTAAAATTCACATCCCTCTGAAGAACTTTATTTTATCCTGACAGTTGAAAACATTAAAAATGCTCAATGAAAACTGTCAAATATTCAAATAGAAAGAAATTTGCATTTCAGTTCTCTGAGTCATAGATATAAATGATCCCTAAAGTCTATAAAAGCCTTATCATTATGCTTAGTAGGCAGGTTTCCTTTTTACTAATAAGGCTTTAGCACAGGCATAAAAGGTTAAGTGATTAGTGCAGGAGAGTCTGGGATAAAAAGGTGAGGACTATTGTTGTTCTTTTTATTGTAAGCTTGTATTTGCCTTAAGTCAGTGTTTTCTTGCATGGCAAATAGCACTCCTCAGACTGTATTAAAAGGTTTCAGTGGGTTCATTAAGTCAGAAGTCTTGGCTTCCCATAGTTATTGTAACACAAACCAATCCCTAGTTACTTAATTATTCTTAAAACCATGTCCGTAAATAATGCTTTCATATTACAGGAGACAATGCCATTTATGGCTCCAGTTATGGTAATAGGAATATGTCTTCTGGTATATGAAACGTTCTTTATTTTTCTGGGCACCTTGATTTCTTTGGGGGTCAAGTTTGAGGGTTACTTTTTGTTATGGGAAGACAGCAATCTTGGATTGAAGAGGAGAGTAGTGAGGAATTATCCATTTGTAGCAGATCATGCATTCTGCAATATGACCTAGAAAGACATTCTACCAAATTCATAGATGCTTAAGTGATCCTATTTCTTGAAGAAATCCATGTGTAGAGTACCCTCATGGGCTGGAGCCATTTCCTCTATTTCTCTATCCTTCAGAGACTAACATGGGTACTCAATACTGAAAACATCTACGAACTAGAAGAAACCTCACTATCTTGTCCATGCTTCTTCCATTTGTAAGCCAGGCAACTAAAACCATTAGAGATTTAATAGTTCACTAAAGACCTTCACGATGTAAGCTGAATCTGGATCCCAGGTCTCGTGATTGCTAGTTATAGCTTAATTATTGGAAGAAAAATTAAATGAATATGTATAATATGTATAATTTACTCTCTGAAGACGTGAGCCTTCTAAAGCCCTTTAGAGTGAAGTGGGCCCTTTTTTGTCCCAACTTTACCAGTGTCACAGGTGTAATTCTCTTCCTTTTTTTGGTTATAAGTGACAGAAACCTGATATTTGGAATATGCAAAGGGGGTATTAATGAGCTTGTAGAATCTAATAGATGGTGGAGTAGAGTATTCAAACCATAGAAATTGAGAGTTCCAGGCCTTAGGAATAACTGGAAAAATGGAGACTGACCCTACTGGTTGGTCTCAACCTCCCTCTCTCCTCTCCATCCTTCATATTTGGTTTTTCTTGTCTGTTGGATTTTTATTTTCTCAGTGAGGATCATATTCCTTCTTCCATGTGGTAGAGTGAACTTTCATTAAACTGTTGATTTCTCTAGTGGGAAATAATAGTATATTTTAGCTCATAAAAAAATTATAGGGTCTCTAATAAATATTAATGAGAGAAGTATTCCAACTTTTAGAATCCTAACTTAGACTGCTTTTCATTTTTGGAAAACACACAAATTATTAAAGATAAGAAATTAATATTCCCTCACCCTTCATGGCCTCTTTCATAAAGGTGCCACAACCCAAATGGTTACTACCCTAGCTTTTGTGAATGAGATTAGAATATCTGTTTTTTTTTTTGCTTGCTTACTTTATGTCAGGCACTGTTTTAAATATTTAAATGCTGCAATGAGCATATAAGATACATGATTCCTAGTTTGTAGACAAGGATAAGATACATAATTATTCTTAGTTTGTAGACAAGGAAACAAACATAGAGGTTAAATAACTTGTTTGAGCTACACAGTTTATACTACTTACAGTTTGGGAGAAAATAGTCACAGATTGTATTTGATAAAGGACATGTATCTCAAATACATAAAGAACTCTTACAAATCAATAATAAAAGGCAAATAACTCAATTATAAAATTGGCAAAGAATGTGAATAGATGTTTATCCAAAGAAGAGATACAGATGTGCAACAAGCTCATGAAAAAGTGCTTAAGTCCATTTGTCAGTGGCTAAGAGAGGAAGGAGGGAAGGAAGGAAGGAGGGATATGGAAAAGTCGAGTAATTAGAACCCTCATACAATGCTGGTAAGAATATAAAAATAGTTCAGCCAGTTCCTCCCTGGCTGCCTGCATATCAGCCCCCATCATGAATGCCAGGTAACTATTGGGACCAGAAATTTTATGACCAACTGACTATTTGAACAGAAACAAATGGTCACTGATGTCATTCATCCGGGGAAGGCAAGTACCTCAGACAGAAGTTTGGGAAAACTAGCCAAAATATTCAAGACTACATCAGATGCCATCCATGTATTTCTGGGTTCAGAACCCATTTTAGTGTAAGACAAGTGGCTTCAGCATGATTTATGATTCCTTGAATTATGCAAAGATCAGTGAGCCCAAAGGCAGACTTGTAAGATGTGGCCTATAAGAGAAGAAAAAGACCTCAAGAAAACAGCAAAAGGAATGCTAGAACAGAATGAAGTAAGTCACGGGACTGCAAAGGCCAATATTGGTGCTGGCAAAATGGAGTAAAGATTCTTCAGTTACTTGATTGGCGATTGTTGCAGATTTCTCAACAAAGGATTAATATAGCTAAATATTTTTCTAAAAAAGTGCAGCTACTTTGGAAAACAGTTTGGAAGTTCTACAAATGTTATACATAGACTTACTATATGACTTACTATATGATTTATTAGGTATATATCCAATAGAAATGAAGACATACATCCACATAAAAACTTGTACATGAATCTTTATAGCAACATTATTCATAATGGCCACAAAATGGAAGCAACCAAAATGTCCATCAACTGATGAATGGATAAATAGAATGTGGTATAGCCATACAGTAGAATATTATTTGGCAATAAAAAGGAATGAAGTATTGATTCATACTATGACATGAATGAATCTTGAAAACATTATGCTAAGTGAAATAAGTCATTCACAAAAGACCACATATTGTATGGTTATATGTATATTAAATGTCCAGAATAGACACATATCGAGAGGCAAAAAATAGATTGTCTGCCTAGGACTGGAGGAGTTAATGGAGTTGGGGTGTAGTGGTGATTAATGGCTAAAGAATATGAAATTTTTGTTTGTGGGGGTCATGAAAAGGTTCAAATTAGGTTTTGTTGATGGTCACAACTCTGTGGTTATACCAAAAGCTATTGAATTGTATATTTTAAATGGATTAAGTTTATGGTATGTGAATTATAGTTCAATAAAACTCTGAACAAAAAAAAGATGACAGTTTGTAGGTGGAGATCCTTGGAAGTGTATGGCTTGACTCTTGGGCCCATACTTTTCACCAGTATGACACATTGCCTTGTAAAGGATTTAAAAATTACGTTAAATTCTGTCGGTGATAGTTACAATATTGCTGTTAATTACTAATAGTAACTCTCAAATGAAAAATTAAAATAGTACAGGGAAGATAAGGCCTGAATAATGATTTAGCATTATGAAAATTATTTCCACCTAAAGACCACTGCTGTAACTTATAGAATGTTCCATATCTTCTCTAAATAAAAAAACAACTTAGTTTTCAGCAAGAAGTATTTGCCTTTGGGTCTAAGAATTTTTTTTTATTATTAAATGTACTTAAATAATGAAAGACACAAATGAGGGGGTAGTAGAGTAATCTATATTGAAAACTGAAATTTAGGTAACAATGAATTCCTGGTAGTGTAGGCACAGACGAATCTATCTCTTCATCGCTTGAATTCTGTGATTCTCAATTCCAGCATGTGTGCGAATGTGTTCATGGTCTACGCAGTCATATCTGAGACCAAAAGGTAGTCAGTATAGCATGTTGTCAAGCATGTAGTTTTTGAGGTTAAACTGTTTATCATTGGATCTGGACCAACTATATGACCTTGGGTAAGATGCTTAACCTTCCTATGCCTCTGTTAGCTTGTCTGTAATAATCACTGACAACAGTTGTAGATACAGTAGTTTGGCTCTCAAACCTCATTCCAACCTCATTCTGTGCTGCTTTCTTCTACTATGGGTAGCATTCATAATTCTGGTTGTAAATTCTATTCAGCTAGTTGGCTGCATTCATACGAGATTAGAAGAGGGAAGTGAAATGGAGTTATTTTCCTTCATCTTCCTTTAATTGATTGTTGGTGGAAAGCAACTTGGTAGAGAAATGAGAGAACTCATTCTCCAGGTTCTTGGTTGTGTAGAGGCAATTGTGGAGATATCAGTAGTGGCAGTGGGTCATAACTCTACTTTCTTGATCACTGGGTATCAGATATGATGGTTGTTTCTTCATTCAAAATTATCAAATGGTGGTTTCAAGAGTAGTAGCTTTCCTGGCAGGTCAGTTCTGTATTGTGTTGGGAGATACTCCTGAAGGCTCTGCCTGGATCCAGTGGTTTTGTATGAAATACTTTATGTATCATTTCCTTCAGTTTAAAATACCTTGAATGGTTTATTTTTCTTCTACTGAACTGTTGCCATTATAGGATTTGTTAACTAGGAGTGGAGCTGCTTTGATTTAGAG
Source organism: Tamandua tetradactyla (assembly GCF_023851605.1). Lineage (NCBI taxonomy): Eukaryota > Metazoa > Chordata > Mammalia > Pilosa > Myrmecophagidae > Tamandua > Tamandua tetradactyla. The sequence goes on from NC_135339.1 coordinate 54,841,819, forward strand.
GTCAGAGTAGAGTGCTGAAGAAAAGTATTGAATGAAGGCTGGAAGGTTAGTAACCATGGCAAGGTTTTAGTAAAACTAATACTTGTACTACCTTAGAAGGCAGATTATGGGACATCAGAGCCATGTTTGCAAGTAGAGATGGGGGGAATATGGCTTTGCTGAGACTGACTTTTCTGGCTGTGGCCTTAGTCAATATCAATTTAGAGCAATTATTTCCCGTACCTCAGACTATAAGAGATAAAATTGTGACCTTAGTCTTCTATAAAATCCTCCCATTAAGTGTTCTTGGCCAGGCAATGGGAGAAAAACCGCTGGCAAAGATTAAAATCTGGACAATGGGATTCAAACTAGTGGCAAGATTAAAGTTATTTCTTTTGGATTTAAGCCTATTGATTCAGATTACCACTGGCCAGGCATAAAAGCCAGTATCTAGCATGTAGGAAACTCAATAATAGTTATTGTCATTGTTTTCTGATCTAGCAAATAAAGCTGACTATTTTCCTGAGAACTTTGGGACCCTGTTGAAAGAAAAGCTACTTAAATTCCAATCAGTTATCTTTTCTAATTAACTGTATGATATTTTAGGACTTGTAAGTGATAAGCAGGATCTATGATGTATTCTAGTAATTCATAATTAAATTTAGAGAAAATCAAATGATCATCAAACACATGTATTCTATGAAGTCTTTGTCTTCAGTAGCTTACAGCCTTTCTCAGTAGAGCAACACATTATTATATTATCTTAGAATATACTGTTGTGAGTGCTATTACAAACATTTAAAGAGCATGATAAAGAGGATGATTAATTACTCTTAAGTGTAGAATTGTAGAAGACATTATAAAGGAGGCATAATTTTAGCTGAGCATTAAGGGATGCAGTGAATTTGATGAGGGGCAAAAAGTGACAAGAAAGGGCATTCCAAGTAGAAGAAATAGTAAGGAGTGTTTATGTACATGCTGTTTGCTAAGGTAGTACAAGTAGTCTGAGTTGGCTGGTGCAAAGTACACCTACAAAACAAACTGATGCTATGGTGAGTAAATTTATATACAATATTAGTAAATTCTATGTGAACCAAATATCTTCTTTAGACAGGAAACTTACAATTGCTAGGAGAGTGGTGGGTTGAACATTGAAATGTAGTTGCAAGCATTTTCCTAAAAAATGTTACAGAATAGTTAAAAGCAAACAATCACAAATATTTTATTAAGTGAAAATATAAGTTAAAGTAAGAATGGGGATTTGTGATGTAATTGAGGATAATTTTTTTTTAATAAACACAAGAAGAGAGGAGAACCTTTTGATGTGGTTCATTTTAGAGGTTAATGGTCTCCTGCTGTTATTTAGATCTTTATTTGAAAAAATTACTCTCAAAAGGTAAGATAGCTGAAACCAAGTAGACTTATTCAGGTTTTAGACCAGCATAGTGTCAGGAGACATCTGACAATAGCTGAAGCATTTTTTGGGTGGTAGGATTTACTACTCTTACTTAGTGGGTGGAGAACAAGGATGTTGCTAAACATTCTGCAATGGACAGGTCATCCTTTACAACAAAGAATAATCTGACCTAAAATACCAATAAAATCAAGGTTGAGAAAATGTGGTCTATAGTCTTGGATATTTTCAGTGTGTTCCTGGTTTTCTGCCTTGCTTATATACATGAGTTTGTATACACACATGTATTTATTTTCTCATAGAAGCAATGCCATACCAATAGCAATGAGGTAAACCAGATCTTGGTTTATAATTCTGTTCTTCAATAAAAGGAGCCAGGACTCCTGGGAGAAAGGGCTGGTTCTAGGACGGGGGCAGGAAACACACAAGGTGCAGTTTAGAGACAGAAAATAAAGAAGTGTCTCCTTTAATCCTTATAGTAGCTCATGAAGGAGTTACTATTGTTACTGTGCTTTATACACGACAGAACTGAAGGTGGGAGAGGTTAAGTAACTTGCACTACATCTCCCAGCTAATAAGTGGCAAAGCTGGAAGACCTTATTTGGTTAACTTGGTTAACTTAATCTCAAAAAAGGAAAATTCTCCCAATTATTTTCAGCTTTAAGGTGAATAAGTAATAAAAATTTATGGGAATTAACTTAGCCAGACATCTGTGCTTACGGAATTATATGGAAGAAAAACTCATTCTCTCTTGAAACGGGATAGTAATTATAGGTGCCTCTGAAACTCAGTTTTGTTGTGGCGTTATATTACTGTTTGGAATTCACTTTCCCTTGGTCTAGGAAAATCATTCTTGTCCTACCTTTTAAAACTCAGGTAGGCACACTGTTGTGGACAGAGCATTAGAAATTATTGTTGGCCTATAGATTCTGGATGATACTGACTAAAAACTCAAGCTCTTTCAAGTTGCCATTGGATAGCAGGAAATTCTCCATCATGAAGTAGTAGTGAAGTGTGTAACAGCAATTTTATAACTTAAAATATTTCTGTATTGAGAGCCATCAGGTTAAAATAATGAATGTTATATGTCACACTCCATAGATTTATTTTTACTCTATGCTGATGATATGAATCTAGTACAAAGTACTCTTTGACCTTTATCTGTAGAGTGCCTTTATCATGACAGGTCTGACCTGGATTAAGTACTGCTCACCTGACATGACCATAGGAAGATAATTCCTTTGCTGCATCTTACTAGGTTCTAAGTGATAGTACCCATCTTCAGATCTGTGAAGAACTTTCAGCCAAATCTAGAACATCTGCTCTTGTCCATGTTTTTTTTTTCTCCCTGGGCTCACATAGAGTGGAATGTCACTGCAGCTATTTGAACAAGTTGAATTAAATTGTTTAGGTCTTTGTAACCTGTGCTAACTCCAACATACTCATGTAATTGTGGTGCTCTATATTTGGGACTCACAATGAGGCCAGTTCACCATGAGGCCACACCTTGTGGTGAGTGAGCAGGGAACACATGAAGCCCGCTGCCCTGATTCCTAATATATATTTGTTGCTGGTTAGCTCTGTGACATTGGGCAAGGCCCTTTCATTCTTGGAGCCTGGCTTCTCCTGTATAAAACAAGAGTCAGGGTGTGATCTCTGAATCTAATCTCTTATAGTTCTGGGATTCACATTGTAGGAGCACAGACATGGAAGACACTTTGTGATCTGTGAGGACTTTACATTCTGATTTCATTAGTAATCAGTCTCAACACTGAGAATTCCAGCTCTCAGTGGTGGATGGAACATAACTGTTCTAATTTGCTAGCTGCCGGAATGCAACACACCAGAGATGGATTCGCTTTTAATAAAAGGGGATTTATTTTGTTGGTTCTTCAGAGGAAAGGCAGCTAACTTTCCACTGAGGTTCTTTCTTACGTGGAAGGCACAGGATAGTCTCTGCTGGTCTTCTCTCCAGGCCCCTGGGTTCCAACAACTTTCCCCGGGGTGATTTCTTTCTCCATCTCCAAGGGCTGAGCTGCAAGTGCTGAGATGAGGAATGCCAAGCTGCTTAGCTGTGCTACATTGCAATCTCTCATGTAAGCACCAGCCAATTAAGTCAAACGTCACTCATTGCAGCAGACACGCCTCCTAGCTGACTGCAGATGTAATTGGCAACAGATGAGGTTCACGTACTGTTGGCTTATGTCCGCAGCAACAAGATTAGGTATGCTCACCTGGCCAAGTTGACAACTGAATCTAATACAATAACTGTCTGAAAATTATTTCTGTACTTTGATTTAGGAAGAATTATATTAAGGTGGATGTGTAAGTTTGATCATATTTATAATTTTCAGAGAGGCATGTAAGTAAAAGGAAATTAATGGTAGACAGCTATATTAATCTATTGGGTTCAAATAATAACTAATTCAAATTAATTTTGGCTCAGAAAAGAGGTGTCTCCTTTTACTCAGTTGTTTTTCTGACACCAAAAGACCCTTTTAATGATGATGCTCAAGTGGCTATTTGAAGGCATGTCCTGGGCTCTGTATGTCCCGACATGAAGAAATAGATTTACCTGACTAAAGTAGGTCATGGAAAGTACTAGACTGTAACTTGGGCAGGGGAAGGTCATAGGACTAATGGGAATTGGAGAAATGAGTGATCAGAAAAGATTTTGGAAGTGTTGGGATTTGAGAGTGGGTTTTATTTACAATAGGAGGAATAGTGGAAGGGTATAAGTTCTTCATCTCCAGGTAACATTTCTAAGAAGAGTTCTGGCAATGTATGTTGTTAGATAGTCAATCATGTGGGTAGGTAGTGAGCCACCTGTGGATTTCCAGAGCATTATGATATTTCTGTCCAGCTAAGCTTAAGTGTTCACAGGAACACATCTGGAATGCTGTTGAGGGCAAAGGTGTAAGCTTAGAGATCAGTTAGGAAATGATATTCTCACAAGCAGTGGGCACAACCAAAGCAATAGGCTGAGCCCCCAATCTTGAGATCTGTACATATGAAACTTAATCTCGCAGAGGATAGGCTGAGCATACTTAAAATTAAGCCTGAGTCACCCCCAAGAGAACCTCTTTTGTTGCTCAGATGAGGCCTCTTTCTCTCTCAGCCAACATGACAAGCAAACTCACTGCCCTCCCCAGAAATCCTAGAATGAGCTGGGACTCAGCATCAAGGGATTGAGAAAACCTCAACCAAAAAGGGGAAGAGTGAAATGAGACAAAATAATATGTCAATGGCTGAGAAATTCCAAACAGAGTCGACAGACTATCCTGGAGATTGTTCTTACACATTATATAGATATCACTTTTTTAGTTAAGGTATAATGGAGAGGCTGGAGGGAACTGCCTGAAAATGTAGACAGCCATGTTTCATGAAGATGATTGTATAATGATATAGCTTTCACAATGTGACTGTGTGATTGTGAAAACCTTGTGTCTGATGCTCCTTTTATCTACCTTATTGACAGATGAGTAAAACATATGGATTAAAAATAAATAACAGAGGGAACAAATGTCAAAATAAATTTAGTACATTGAAATGCTAGTGAGGGGTAAGGGGTATGGAATGTATGAATTCTTTTCTGTTTTCTTTTTATTTCTTTTTTTGAATTGATGCAAATGTTCTAAGAAATGACCATAATGATGAATATACAACTATGTGATGTTATTGTGAGTTATTGATTATATATCAAGAATGGAATGGTCATA